>NC_030814.1:67993180-68296210 GCF_001704415.2 Capra hircus
GAAAAGAAAGTGTGATTATCTATGTATCTGTCTATCACCTATCTAGTGAGTGATCTATTTATCATCTATCTTTATCTATTATATGTGTATATAAGTATATGACCTATCATCTATCTGAGATATATATCTAAAAGCTTCATCTATCTAGGTCTCTATCTACGGGCTTCCCAGGTGACTTAGTGGTGAAGAATCCGCTTGCCAATGCAAGAGATGAAGGAGACACAGGTTTGATCCCTGGGTTGGGAAGATCCTTTGGAGAAGGAAATGGCAACTGACTCCAGTATTCTTGCCTGGGAAATCCCATGGACAGAGGAGCCTGGTGGGCTACAGTGCATAGGGCTGCGAAGAGTTGGGCACGACTGAGCACACGTGCACACACATAACACAGATAACAAGATTCCTATCTAGATTATGTTTCTTATTATTTCTTCTGCTTCCTAAGTATAGGACTTATGATGAAGGATGCTTGGCATCTCTCATGTCTTAATAGAGCTAGGCTTTTCCATGTCATTTGCCAAATATTTCCTGCTGAGTCAGTTTTAAAATCTTCCCATTTTCATGTTTTCATATTCTATTAAAAGGAAAAAGCCAGTAGCCTACATTATAAATCGGAAATTCTATGATGTGTACTTTCTTAAATGCCAGTTCTAATTGGAGTTTGCCATTTTTCTCCGTGTGGAGATCAAATTCTCCAAGCTACTAATAGTCCTCATGTAGTATTCTGGTGTGTACATTTCGGTGTGTTTAACCTAGTTTTCAGAAAGTATTTTTTTCCTGGCATTCCAGCAATATGGGGCTACACAGCCACTCCTGCCATACCATGAAAAGGGTCAACTCTTCCTGTCACTTTTGTGGTGTGAAATGTTGTTAATTAGAGTTAGATTCACTGCAAGTACCAGAAAACACAGTGGTTGATCAACACCATGATTTCAGAAACTCAATTTCCTTCCTTATTACTCTTCTGATATTCTCATTTCCTGGCTTCTACCTTATATTCCAAGATGTCCACTGACGCTCCATTTGTTATGACTACATGTCAGCCAGAAAGAACGTATGGTGGGGTGGAGAGGAATGTGACATGGCCCTGACATCTGAGGACCCTGCTGAATGGCTACATTTGTGCTTAGGGGCCACCATTCAGAGCTTAGGTACATAGCCATACCTAGCTGCATTGATAACTGGGTAATGTATTCTAGGCAGTGTCTGCTCAGTTGAAATTGGGGTATATTTACAAAGAAGAAGGTCAGACTTTATATCTTAATATAGCTTGCTCTCCGTAGCACAGGAAGGCATGAGTAGACAGTTTATCTTCCACTTGTCAGTGTTTGAAACTTGCCTATCTATTTGATGAGTGAGAGGCCAGACATATCAATAGCTGCAAATTATGGCTTTCCCCTTTGCCTGGGAAAGTGCTAAGGAGTTAAGGATCATGCTTATAACATACAGGGTTGGGAAATGTGGTGAAGAAGGGGATCCTGCTCTGGAATTCTGTGGTGGGATGAGATTATGCAATGTTTGCCTGCACATAGACCTTTGGAATAGAACTCACTCTCCCCTTAGTTAATTTCTTCTTGAGAAGTGAATGTGGTTAAAACTGTTTGGGTGGAAACGTACTTCTCAATGATGTTCTCATCTCCTGCCCCCAACTTTTCTAATGAGTAATTTATAAATTTTTAAGCCATGATTCAGGATTCCAGGGTGGGGATCCCCATGTACTTAGGTCCCCTTTCACCACACTGGAGGAAGGATGGAGGACAGAGGAAGTGGGATGGAGCCAGGTCACATCTTCCCAGGAAACATGCTTTCTGTCTGCCAGTCATTCCAGGCTGATACCCAGGATATGGGGAAGAAGGGCTTTTACACATGCAGGCACCATTAGCACATGACACTTCTCTCTCCTGCTTTAGCAGTCACTGCCTTCTCATAGCAGTGGAAGTCAGGTAGTTCTGGTCTGATCCTGGTGGGGGAAGCAACTGTCAAAAGGAACAGTCTGGTAGTTGATTTTGGTCTTGATGTCTTCTGCTATGCTGCTGACTCCTACTAAAGATGCCCCTGAAGCTGCTGGAAACACAATGTGATCCTCACTGTGGATGACCAGAAGTGGAAGAAAAGGCTGGACTGTTCTCAGTTTTTATTATCCAGCTTCGGTATAAAGGATGTAGACTGGGCTTTCAGGATGGGTTCCTGGCCTCTGAAGACTTTTAGAGATGTCTTAAAATACACAGAGTGATTAGTGGCATCTCTTATGGCAGTTGCATTATATAAGCAAAGATTTATGGTGGCAAAGTATGGTCTAATTTGGAGGTACAAGACTGCAAATCAGTCTCTATCCCTTCCTACCTCCCTGCCTTCCTGCTGCTTTCCCTCCTTTCTGCCTGTATTCTTTTTCCTTTCTTTCTTTTTGATACTTATTGAGGCATTATAATGTGCCAGGTGCAAAGTTAGGCACTGTGGTGAAGTCATGGAGACTCTCTGTTCTCATGTACTGTGAGGAGACAGACTTAATTGAAGAACTAAAGGCTAGGAAGGATATGGGACATATCTAAAAGAACTCGACTTAGTTTGGGATTATGGAGAAGAATTCCTTGAAGAAATGATACTTGGGCTAAGGAAGGAAGGATTCTAAGCACAGAGGAGAAAGCAGCATCTCAGGCAGAGGAACAGCTCTGGAAATGACCTGGAAGGAAGAAGGAGCAGAGGAGCAGGATTAAGGAGAAAGAAACATGAGATGAAGCCAGGACCACCAGACTCTTCAGGGCTTTGCAAGCAATGGGAGAGATTATTTGTTTTACCTGAGTGCATTAATTCATTCACATAGTCGTTCAGTTCACTTCAGTTCAGTTCAGTCGCTCAGTTGTGTCCGACTCTTTGTGACCCCATGAATCGCTGCACGCCAGGCCTCCCTGTCCATCACCAACTCCTGGAGTTCACTCAGACTCATGTCCATCGAGTCAGTGATGCCATCCAGCCATCTCATCCTGGGTCATCCCCTTCTCCTCCTGCCCCCAATCCCTCCAAGCATCAAAGTCTTTTCCAATGAGCCAACTCTTCGCATCAGGTGGCCAAAGTACTGGAGTTTCAACTTTAGCATCATTCCTTCCAAAGAAATCCCAGGGCTGATCTCCTTCAGAATGGACTGGTTGGAGCTCCTTGCAGTCCAAGGGACTCTCAAGAGTCGTCTCCAACACCACAGTTCAAAAGCATCAATTCTTTGATGCTCAGCCTTCTTCACAGTCCAACTCTCACATCCATACATGACCACTGGAAAAATCATAGCCTTGACTAGACGCACCTTAGTCGGCAAAGTAATGTCTCTGCTTTTGAATATGCTATCTAGGTTTGTCATAACTTTTCTTCCAAGGAGTAAGCATCTTTTAATTTCAGGGCTGCAATCACCATCTGCAGTGATTTTGGAGCCCAAAAAATAAAGTCTGACACTGTTTCCACTGTTTCCCCATCTATTTCCCATGAAGTGATGGGACCAGATGCCATGATCTTCGTTTTCTGAATGTTGAGCTTTAAGCCAACTTTTCACTCTCCTCTTTCACTTTCATCAAGAGGCTTTTTAGTTCCTCTTCACTTTCTGCCATAAGGGTGGTGTCATCTGCATATCTGAGGTTATTGATATTTCTCCCAGCAATCTTGATTCCAGCTTGTGTTTCTTCCAGCCCAGCATTTCTCATGATGTACTCTGCATAGAAGTTAAATAAGCAGGGTGACAATATACAGCTTTGACGTACTCCTTTTCCTATTTGGAACCAGTCTGTTGTTCCATGTCCAGTTCTACCTATTGCTTCCTGACCTGCATACAGATTTCTCAAGAGGCAGGTCAGGTGGTCTGGTATTCCCATCTCTTTCAGAATTTTCCACAGTTTATTGTGGTCCACACAGTCAAAGCCTTTGGCATAGTCAATAAAGCAGAAATATGTTATTCAATATTTAATAAATGCCAACTATGTGTCAAGTGCAAAAACAACATTTGTCCTCATGGAGCTTACCTTATAGTAGAAGACAGATGGTAAATAATACATGCATGTAAAAATATATCATGTGTCAGATGATGACATGTGAAGGAACAATGGCAATTGCTAAAACTATTTAAGGGGAGGTTATGGAGTGAAGTTGGTAGCATGGGGTTAGATTTGTGTTCAGAAATCTCATTGGCTACATCTCGAGGAAAAAAACCTGTGGTTTTGTACATGAGGTGTGGTAAGAATGGGGGCAAGGAGACTTGTTTGGAAATTCCTGACTCATCCACTGTATCTTTAGACTACAGTAGTGGTGGCTGCAACCCTAAGGGGATGCACCTTGTGGGGAGGTAAGCATTGACAGTCAAATAAATGCACTTTTGAGGACTTTGTGAGAGATTGAATATGAGTGGCGATGCACACCTACTGACCAGGTGAGACATTCACTCAATTACCTGACATGAAAGTGAGATCATGACTTTGTCTCTTGGCATGATGAATTTGAGGCACCTTTGAAACATCCAGTGGTGTGTCATGTGGAGTTGGGTGTTAAAAGTCTCGTAGGAGATATCTGGCTAGCTTATAAATATATGACCAAGTTTGGTGTCAGGTGGTAACTGAAGTCATGGCCGTGAATTAGTGATAAGAGAGAGTGTGGATTGAGAAGGGGTAGCCACCAGGTTCTGAGGCACTCATCACTTAATAGGAAAGGGTGCTCCAGAAGAGAGACTTTCACGGAGGAACTAACAACAGTGCCAACATTGGAAAAGGTAAGAAAATGTTCTTTAGCTTTATCTGTTGATTCAACAGGTATTTATTGATGGACCCTGTGCCCGTCATTCTTCTAAGAATCAGAATTAAGAATCAAAGCCTCTGTACTCCTGTACATTCTAAAGGGAAAAAGAAACATAGGATACACAAATGAAGTTAGAAAAAGATGATGGAGTGGGAATGACATTTTGGACAGGGTGGCCAGTGTAGGAATCCCTATAAGGTCACATTTGAGCAGTTCCTAAATGAAGTCGAAGGCAAAAATCATGCAAAAATGTAGGGGGAAGTGCCCAGGTGCTGAGACCTCTGCACTGAAGGACCCCTAGATGGGACTGTGCTTAGGGACTTTGGGCAACAGCAAGAGAGTTATTGTGGCTGGAGGAGAAGAATAAAGGAGACGTTTGGGGAAATAGCCAGAAATGAAAGCCCTTTGAAGAGAAGGGAAACCCTTGGACAGTCAGTGACATGGAGATGATGAGTTATTGCTGCTTCAGACAAGGGATGGATGAGGAAGCTGGCCTGGAGTCTGTTGAGGTGGGGAAGGTGAGTGGGGAGTGGACACAAACCATTTGGACATCTCTTTGAAGTGTGGGAGCTGAAGGGAATGAGGAGTGCCCCTTTCACTTTTCTGTATGGGGATTTGAGACTGCTCATTCTGGAAGGCAATCCTAGAATAGGCACCTGGAGCCACAGGCACATCTTAGAGGTGAGGCTCCTTCTCTCCTGAGTCTTAAACAGTCCTACCGACCCCACACTTCCCTATGACCTTCTTCATTGCTCCTGTTACTTCCTTGTTCCTGAGGCTGTAGATGACAGGATTCAGCATGGGTGTGAGGACTGTATAGAAGACGGATACTACATCATCCTGGCCAGGAGAGTGGTAGGATGCAGGTAACATATAAGTGTAGACAAGGGGCCCATAGAAGAGGTTGACGACTGCCAAGTGGGAGGAGCAGGTGGCTAGGGCCTTCTTACGCCCCTCCACAGAGTGCATCCGGAGCACAGCTGCAAGGATTAAGGCATAGGAGGTGGTGATGAAGGCAATGGGCACCAGGAGGACCACCACACCTGTCACAAAGAGCACCTGCTCATAGGCAGCCGTGTCAGCACAGGCCAACCTCAACAGTGAAGGCACCTCGCAGAAGAAGTGTGCAATCTTCCGTGAGCCGCAGTAGGGGAACTGCAGGGTCAGCGCAGTCTGGATGGAGGCGTTGAGTGACCCTCCCAGCCAGGAGGCAGCCACCAGGAGCAGGCAGGTCTGGCGACTCATGAGCAGTGGGTAGCGCAGAGGATTACAGATGGCCACGTAGCGGTCATAGGCCATGAGGGCCAGCAGGATGCACTCTGCAGCCCCCAGGAACATGAAGAAAAACATTTGTGCTCCGCAGCCTCCAAATGAGATGCTTATCCATCCAAAGAGGAAGCCTGCTATCATCTTGGGGACAGTGACTGAGGTGAAGAAGATGTCCAAGACGGATAGCTGGCTGAGGAGGAAGTACATGGGGGTGTGGAGCCGGGCATCTGCCCAGATCAGGAGGACCATGGCAGCGTTGCCGGCCATGGAGAGTGTGTAGATGACCACCACCATGCTGAAGAGGAACCAGTGCATCCGGCTGTCACTAAAAAGGCTGGTGAGAACAAAGCTAGTGGAGGAGGAACGGTTCCAGGTCCCTCTGACTGCCTCCTGCTGAACTTCACTGTGGGGAGGAAAGTGAACCGGCTCACCAAGGGCTCAGAAGCGTCCACTCTGAGTCAGAGAGAAGGTGATAGATGAACAGCAGAAAGTAACTTGCAAGGCTGGCTAAGGGGCTGTGGGAGTTCTTCCTAACAGTCTTGCAGATTGCGATAGGGTCGACATTTTTTCACAATGAAAAACTACTATAACAGGCATGGTATTCAGCCAAAGCAGTGTTCAGCAGGGAACTTAAAACTCAAAATGCAAACGTTAGAAAAGAGGAAAGACAAACCAATGACCAAAGTTTCCATCTCAAAAAGTTAGGAAAGGAACCACAGTGCAGTAGAACACCTTACGTTTTTAGAAAAACATACTTAGCATCCTTAGCAATGTTTCCAATGAATAAATAGGCACACGGGAAAAAAATTATAAAAAGGAAACATTTACTCTAATGCTTAGTCTGAGGACTAGATCCACACCTATATGAATTATATGGTTCAAAATTCTTATGTCTGCCTGCCAATGCAGGAGACGCAGGAGACATGAGTTTGATCCCTGGGTTGAGAAGATCCCCTGGAGGGGGAAATGGCAACTCACTGCAATATTTTTGCCTGAAAAATCCCAGTGGATGGAGGAGCCTAGGGAACTACAGTCCCTGAGGTGGCAAAGAGTCAAACACGACTGGGCGATTGAGCACGCACACACAAATTTTTATGTATTTGGGTATGCATGCGATGCATTTCTCTTAGAAATAGATGAGAGCCTGTGACTGGCAGACAAAGTGCGCTTCATCAGCTAGCAGAGCCATGCATAGCCATGCTTCTCTTGCCACCTTGTCCCTCAGGAGTCCCAGATACACTCATTGTGTTCAGAGCTTATAATCGTTTTTCCATGGGTTTCTGGAAGTATGTTGTCCTCATCTTCATAACTGTCACCTTGTTTAAATGGTTTCCTGATAGCTAAGTCTTATTATCTTAGTAAGAAGATCCCTTTACAATTTTTCTTACTAAGATAATAAGACTTAGCTATCGGGATAGTAAATGGTCTTCGTGCTAAGTATAAACCTGTAGATGCCATGGTAGGAGTAAGTAAATCAGTTTCAATGTTTCCCTTAGGAAGCTTCTGAGGCTTTAAAGTTCTCTCTTGTTAAATTACATTTATTCAGGCAAAGTCAATTTCAGTCAATGTCAATCTATGATGGCAAAGATGTCATCCGAAGGCAATTTTAAAAAGTGTACACAAGGGTCAAACTCAGACTGCTTATTCTGCTATAATGAGCCTGCAGGGAGCTGCCCACCAGGCAAATTCCCTGAAATTTTGAGTTCTCCTGGATTCTTGGTTCCAAATGTCCCAAATCCTAGGAAATGACTTGAATTCTGGCTTGTATCTCCAGTCTTGAGTTTGATAGCAAGTGACTTAAATAAAGAGATTGAAAGGAAATAAATTGAACTGCCCAGTGTCCTATCATAAGCTGAGAATATGGGAGAATTTTGGAGGTGGGGGACACCACTGGGTCACTGGGACTGGGCTGGAGGTGCCACAAATTTCAGAGGTGTGCCAGATATGTGACAAGCTATGGCCTTTATTTGCATGTCCTTCAGAATCACTAGCAGGGATGTACAATCTATCACAAATTTACAAGTTTACAAATTAGGGGCAAGCAGTAATTTATAATGCATGAGTATGTCCCAAGATACCTCAGTCGTGTCTCTTTGCAACCCCATGGACTGTAGCCCACCAGGCTTCTCTGTTCAAGAGATTTTTCCAGGCAAGAATACTGGAGTGGGTTGCCATGCCCTTCTCCAGGGGATCTTCCTGACCCAGGGGTTGAACTTGCATCTCACGTCTCCTGCATTGTCAGGCGGCTTCTTTACTACTAGGTCACCTGGGGAGCCTATATAATCCATGGGAGATCTGTATTTCCTGTTTCCCTGAATCTAATCCCTGGGAGTGGGCCCTGAGCACCTGTGCTTCTGAAACCTCCCAGGCTACTCTGATGTATGATCTGAGTCGAGACCCACTGCCCACATCTCATGGTTAAATGTGCAAAGGAACTTAGAAGATACAACTTGCCTTGGGTCTCACTGTATATCACAAGGAAAGCCTTTCCTCAGTGTTCATGATGGCTCATCCTGCTAAGCCATAGGCCTCTTCTAATCTATGGCTTTAAACTCCACCATTTCCAGGCTGCTCACACTGGACACACACAGATCCCTTGCAGTTGAATCAAATATACTCAGAGTATAGCAGGTCTTAGTCCCACAGTCTGTCTCTGAAGCTGAGCATGAGATGTTAACACTGTTAAACCCAAACATTCAAGATGAGCTTTAGGTTAAGATATAACACACTGCATCTATTTTCTATGTTTTATAATGCTTTGTTTTCTTGATGGCTCACAGGACAGGAAGAACTGCTCCTCTTGAGGCTTAGCCAATTCTTATACATAGTAAACAACTTGCCTGGGAGAATGACTTTGATGCGAAAACCAAGCATCTGCCTCCAAATATCAGGATTCTGGAGTCCAGGACACTATTCCTATGCCCTGAATCACCATCAGGCCATGTCCCAGACAATGAGAGATTACCTCTGTCGCCCAGAGCCCGCTGATATTATTTTTCAATGGAATCCTAAACTTCCTCAGTTGCTTACCCTGCCTCACTCAATTCTTCCCACAAAACCCAGTGAACGCATAAGGCTTTGACTTATGCATTCCTCTCACTCCTCCTGCCTTCTGACCAACCTTAGTTCTTTCCTTCATGGTCTTGTATGATGTGGCATTTTCTCTCCTCATGGGAACTGTGAGTAACAATCTTTTCAATGGCAATGATCTCCTGATCTGTTCATCCCACCATTCCTTCAATACAAGTAAGATCTCAGGTATATTTTAAATATTCCCTTAAAGAGCTTTTTCTCATGTTGTCCCTGTTTTGGCATCTTGCAGGCACAGCTTGCATTGTTTGGCATCTCACATGGCTCAGCCTCCGTAGATTTTACAGCTGTAAAACATTCCCATTTTTCCAATGGGAAAGCAGCATAAGCCTTGGTCAATATATTTTTTATTTTCTAGGCCAGATCCCAACTTTTTATAAGTGTTCTAGAGTGGGCATTCTCAACCTTGGCCCAATTGGCACTTTAAGGTGGATCACTGCTGAGGGAGGGTGCTGTCCTATGCATTACAAGGCATTTAGTAGCATCCTGGGCTCTTCCATTAGATGCCAGAAGCATTTTCTCTCAGTTGTGACAAACAATAGTGTAGACATTGCAAAACTGTCCTCAGTTGGGAAACTCAGCACTAAAATTCTACTATCAGTTACCTCTCTTTCCATTGCCGCCCATTCCTCTAAGGCAAATGAAAAATAAGAACCCACAAGTGTAGAACCTGCAATAATGCAGATATGATAGAATGTCTTTTGCAGGTTTTACCCAGTTTAAGCCATTGTGCTTAAGGAATTCGTCTCTGGAGTCAGACAGCTTAGTCCCACGCCTCAGCTCAGTCCCAAGCCTCAGCTCCACCATTTCCCAGCCCTGTGACTTGGACGAGCTACTCAGCCTTAGGCTCCTTATCTCAAAAATTGTTGGGACTATTGAGAGTTTTAAATAATTAGTACACATTTAGTGCTCTTTGGTAATATTCTTGGCATTAATAGCAGCTGAAACTTAAATAGCACATTCTTTCTGCCTATTAATTTTTATAACCTTATCTCCCTGTTATATGGGTCATAAAACTCATTTCTCAGGGTTATTTCAAAATGTTGAGTAAGAAAAATGTTGAGAGTGTGTCTTTTGCATAAAACATGTTGAACAAATGTTAGAATTCTTCCTTTCCTCACTAAAGCAAATTAGTTTTGCAAAATAATCACACAGTCAATGCGTGTACCTGCAAAGAGCCCCTAGTCTCTTCCACTTGGAGATTTACTTTCCAAGGTTTTCCTCTCAGAAACCTTGGAGAGGGTTCTGTTTGTTGTGATAGGATGGGCTTCTTCTCCCATCTTGGTTGAGAGTTACCTGTAGTGACTGACTCTCTCCTTTCCTTCTTTGCACAGAATGTGGTTCACTGTCGGCAATGTTTGTAGGATGTGTGGTGAGTAGCCGAAAGAAACACACACTTATTCACAAAACACTCTTACCTCTATGGCCATCCTCTGGCACAGCCATCTGAATTCACTGCGCTCTGTGGGGCTGTACATGAGTACCCACACCCAGAGATGATTCTTTGGTTGTCCTGACAAAGTTCATTATTTTTTTCATGACTGTTTCTCAGTATTGACACAGATATCTGCAATGTAGTGTACGCAGTGAATGTGTGATGTGTGTGTGTCTCATAATAATTCAGGGTGATTCTTTTTCTTTCAAGCTGTTCCATGGAGGAAGAGGATATTATTTTTCTATTATTTCATCTTCTAGCTTACCTAGATCTGAAGTGGCACCCAGCAAACATTAAAGAATTACCACAATGAACAACAACAAAGAAATCCTCAGTGTAAATGGTCATTTCATGGTGTTGGCTAAATATAGCCTAAGGCTTTGTTTTCTTTCTTATGATTTTTCTGCACTGATATGACTTTTTTATTCCCTTGCAGTGTGACTGATTTTTCTCTTTCTTTTTATAAAGCACAGTCCTGGATTTTACAATTTAAGAGGTCTCATTTTTGGAGATGAGTGGTATAAACAAACAAACAAACAAACAAAAACAACTTCCAGTTAGAGATTTTAAATGCTGCAAAGTTTTACATGAGGGGAATTGTAGAATAGCCCTTTATCAATTATGAGGCTGCATAAATGGAGGTAAAAGTTTTAAATTACTTCCCCACTTCTCCATCTCCCATTTCACCCCTCTACTCACCTCACATTGTCCCAATCTGCAGTTTCCATCAGGAGTCTCAGTCTCTTGACTTTTTTCCTTCCTGGGCTCCAGGCTGAGGCTCAGAAACCAGGGCAGGTCCTTTGTGGAGTCCACCTAGAGAATCTGAAAGCTGAAGCTTGAAATCCACCTCCTTTCAACAAGGCATGCCAAAAGGCTTCCTGTTTGCCCCCGAGAGCCCTGTCTTTGCACAACATATCATGTCGACCTTTACCATGATTGAAGGAAATGGCAACCCACTCCAGTATCCTTGCCTGGAAAATCTCATGGACAGAGGAACCTGGTGGATTGCAGTCCATGGGGTCGCAAAGAGTCAGGCATGACTGAGCGACTAACACACACACTGCCTGTTCCTAGTGCTCCTTCCAATTTCAGAGTGCCGTGACTGGAAAGCTTTTGTAAATACATTTGCCCCATTTTCTCATTCACAGGTGCAAGGATTGCACAGTCCCACGTAGGTCAGTTCTCCTGATTTAGCTGTGCTGTTGAGACTTGTAGGACATATGTGCCGAGAACATATAAACTGCTTAACCCCACATTACAAAGAAGGTAATGATATTTACAGCAATGGTTCCCAAATCTGTCTACACATCAAAATTTTATCTGGGTAGCTTCAAAATACCAGTGCCTGTGCCTCATCCCCAGAAGTGGAGATTGATTTGGTCTGGAATACTGCTGGATTGTTGGAAGGTTTAAATGATTTCTAGGTATTTCTAATCTGCAGACAAATCTGAAAACCACAGAATCAGGGATTTCACAAACATGCCAGATATGCCAACAGCTGGCACCCAGATCTCCTTAGACCAGAGGTGGTCCCTGGATCAGCAGCATCAGTCACTGTCAAAATGCAAATCCTCAGGGCCCACCTCAGACCTATCCAATTAGAAATGTTGGGTGGTGGCTCAGAAGTCTGTTTTCACAAGCCCTTCGGTTGGTCTTGTCTTGCTAAAGATTGAAAACCACTGCTGTAGCCCAGAGGTTGTCTGTAATCCAGAGGGTGATTTTGCCCCCCAGGGGACACGTGTCACTGTCTGAAGACATTTTTGGTTGTTACAACTAGAGGGAAGAGTGCTAATGGCATGTAGTTGGAAGAGGTCAGGGTGCTGCTGAACATGGCTACACAGGGCAGCAACTCCCCCAACAGGGAATTAACCAGCTCCAAAATGTCCTTAGTGACAAGACCAGGAAAACTTCTATTGATCGCTGTGATTTCCTGGGTGATTTTTGCCCAAATGTATGTTCCCTAGTGGTATTCCTATAACAAGTTCCATGGAACAATATGATGAACAGTGCATGTTGTGGCAGCTGAATGAGGCTGTTGAGTGGTTAAGGGAATGAAGAAGACCACTGCTCATGATAGAAGTAAAGGGATGCACCAAAGCTCATCCGTTTGACTAAAGGAGATGCTTTTGAAGTGGTAAAAATTCACGCCTATTTAGAGCATCAAAACAGCCTCATCCTGGGTTTTATGGGATGCAAACAGACATGGTCAGGGGTTTCCCAAGCAGTGGGCAGCTTGGCACAAACAGCTAATTCCACTGATGAATATTTGAGGTTGTTTGATATACACCAAAACATTGGTCAGTGTGGTTACTTTATAACACAGGGACAGAATTGGGCTTTCATGGATATAGTTCAGGATTCGTGAGGGAAAAACTGCCACTCTTGCCATTGGCCTCATTTATGGACAAACTTTTCAGTTCTGCTGATTGGTTTGATGCTCTGTAACTGTGGCCAAAATCTAAACTCGGTGCCAGGGAGACAATGAATGGCTAATTTGTGAGTGGTATCACTGCCTGCTGAGACAGGTCTGGGAATAGTGATGGTGAGAGGAGAGGTAAGCTTGTTGGGATTTCTCAGCCTGCAGTCTGTAGACACACATGGCTTTAGTATTTCTACCTACCAGCTTTCTGTGTGCCAGGATTGGGCTCAGTGTGCTAAGTGCATATATTCTACATAGGCTTGGTTATACGTGTTTTACAGGGTAGAAAGCCAAGAGTC
Source organism: Capra hircus (assembly GCF_001704415.2). Lineage (NCBI taxonomy): Eukaryota > Metazoa > Chordata > Mammalia > Artiodactyla > Bovidae > Capra > Capra hircus. Next base: position 68,006,457 of record NC_030814.1, read on the forward strand.
AGAGATGGCAGACGCCAGACTGGTAGATTCAAACTCAGTCTGACCTGAAGCCACTGCTTGTGGCACCATGCCATTTTGTTTAGACAGCTTTCTGACTGCTCTCTGAAATCTCACAATCCAAAATTTGTGTGTGACTGGTCACCAAATGCCAGCCTAAATTCAAGTAATTACTTTTAGAAATGTCAGTTGATATACTTTAACCTTGAGCCAAGAGTAGTAGTAGTAGTAGTGTTAGTGGCTAAGTTGTGTCCAACTATTCGTGACCCCATGGACTGTAGCTTGCCAGGCTCCTCTGTCCGTGGGATTCTCCAGGCAAGAATACTGGAGTAGATTGCCATTCCAACAGACTCTGCTCAAATAAAACCTGAGTGGATCTATCCTAGAGAATGTTCTATAACCAAGCCACTTTTTTCTACATCTGAAAATAACATAATATTGTAAGTCAACTATACTTCAATTTAAAAAAATGATTAAAATACCTAGGTAGAAACACCTAAAGAAACTGCTTACATATGGACAGGAGGAAAGAAGGTGGAGGGTTACTAAGACCTCTTAGTTCTCCCAACCAGAACTTGAAGAAAGTCCCCATGGTTAATGAATGTAGAATGAGGTGGATTATAAGAAGGATGTCCTGGAAGAGAAGGTTGTTTATTTCTGAAATAGCTGATTGAGGAAGATTGTGACTCTCCATCCTTTGGGATATTTTCACATATTGGTGAGCAGGTTCCTTACCTGTGCAGATAACTGAGTCCCTGTAGTTGGACAGGATGAGTTTTCCAAAACTGAAAGCTTTAATTCTCTCCTTGCTGGCTCCTAAGTATTTTCTGGTTGGTTTTTTTCTTTTCTTTTCTTTCTTTCTTTTTTTTTTTTTTTTTTTTTTACATGTAGGCAGTTAAGTGGCTTCAGAAAGAAGATACAATCTATATTGAAAAGAATTGTAAGTAAGAGCAAGTGTCAAGATCTGAGATAAAGTTCATGTTTTTTTGGGCATGGGGGGCCTCTCTGAAACACACACACACACACACACAAATATTTTCTTAGCCATGATGCAGTGTCTTCAGGGCCTCCAGGGCCCCCACACTATTGTTTCAAACCCTTATATACACAGGGTACTTGTGGAGCAGGATTGGGAATTGCTGGTTAGATCAGTGCAGCATCGTTTTGGTGTCTGAGGGAAACTGCTCCCTAGTCAGCAATTAGAGATATAAAGAAGCATCTTTTCTCCCTTCCTGCTTCCCTTCCTTCCTTCCTCTCTTCAAAATATTTACTAAGTTACTAGATTTATAGCTGTTTTTTTTTTTTTTTGCTCCTGTTCTGAAAGTGAAAAGTAAAAGCGTTTGTCAATCTATCGTGTCTGATTCTTTGTGACCCCATGGACTGTAGTCCACTAGGCTCTTCTGTCGATGGAATTCTCTAGGCAAGAATACTGGAGTGGGTAGCCATTCCCTTCTCCAGGAAAGTTTTCCAACCCAGGGATCAAATCTCCTGCAATGCAGGAGACGTGAATTTGATTCTTTACCGTCTGAGCCACCACAGAAGCCCTATTGTTCTAATGGGTTTTTATTCCTCAGTTCTGAAAAGAATCAGAATGGGAAGCAAACTAATTATTCTATCTCCCATTTTGTATTATACAACTTATTTAATTTAACTTTATCCTCATAGTAATCTTATCATGTAAGTAAATAGATCATAGTTTTACACATGAAGAAACAGAAATTCAGAGTTAATTAGCTTAGTGCTTAAGGTCATCTGCCTAGGAGGTGTCAGATCTGAGGTGTAAACCAGGTCTAGATTATGGTGAAGCCTGTGATCTTTGTCTACATGCAGCCAGCATGTGCTATGTGTAATCTGCCAAACCCAGATTAATATGTGGGAATTTAGGTAAAGTTAGCATGCATGGACTCCCAGAATGTGGCTATTTGGTGGTTATGTCTACACAGGTCTATTAATGCACACTTTGTCAACATTGCTTTTAAGTGGGAAGTGGAATAATGTTGGTTTATTTTTTAAAAGTATACAGCCTTTGTCCTGTCCCATTGTCACATTTTCATTTATACTTAAAGTGCTATTGGGATCGTCATAGCCAAGACTGTAGAGTATTTTTCTTTGGTATGCTTTCTCTATTCCCTTGTATTCCTTTTTACCCCACTGTGGCTTTTCTGTCCTCAGCTTCGGCTATCTCCCCAGTCTCCATCATCATGGCCTAACCTTAGATCCAAGGATCCTCAGGTTCAAGTATCCATCATCATGACCTAATCTCATCATGTCAGTGCAACAGAACTGACCAACAGGGTTTCATGCATGCTCGCTGCCCAGGGATTTATTGGTGTGTATCACATTCAGTCCCACTGAATAGTCTACATATACATGACTCGTGTAACGCTGGTCTGCAGCTAAAGTCAGGGAAATCCCCATTTACTGCTTTGTACTTGATTCTCTGTGGTTTTTCTGCTCTCGAACGTCACTGCTGCCAATGTTTATCTAACAATGCTTATTAAGTACCTCCAAGGCTGGGCTTGTACCGAATGAAGGTGTTACTCACTCAGTTGTGTCAGACTCTTTATGACCTCATGGACTGTAGTCTGCCAGTCTCCTCAATCCTTGAATTCTCCAGGCAAGAATATTGGAGTGGGTTGCCATTCCCTTCTCCAGGAGACCTTTCTGATACAGGGATTGAACCCAGGTGTCTCCTGCATTGCAGGCAGATTCGTTACCATTTGTGCTGCCAAGGAAACCCTGTACTGAGGGACGTATGGACTGTTTCTTTGAGCTGTTCTAGTCCTGTACGGATCATAACACAGCATGCCAAGAGGTCATAAGATCCAGTTCACTGCATAAGAAAATTCAAAGTACTCGGGGAGAGAGCTGTTATGGTGCCTTCCAGAGTCTAATTGGGTTGGTAACAAAAATGAGCTTATGGCTAGCCATAGTCTTTTAAAAACTTGTGCATACTTGAGGTGAAGATTTATGTAGCACTGTGAAATAATCACCACAATTAAGCGAATTAATCATTCTGCATCACTTCACATAATTAATCTTTTTTTTTAGTTGTCATACACAGGATCTACCTCAAAAGGCAAATTTTAAGTGTAAGTACAGTACTGTTATCTATAGCGACCATGTTATACATTAGATTTCCAGAACTTATTCATCTTGTATAAATGAAACTTTGTACCCCTTGACCAGCATCTCCCCATTTCTCCTTCCCCCTCATTCTATGCCCTATGATCTCTTTTCTGAGTACTTAGCCAAGAAAATTGAAATCAGGATTTGAAGAGACACCCATGTTCTCATGTTCACTGTAGCATTCTCTACAGTAGCCAAGATATGGAAACAACCTAAATATCCATTAATGGATGCGTGGATAAAGAAAATGTGGCTTATGTGTCCAGTGGAGTATTATCCAGCTATGGTCTTGCTTACTCTCATTTGCTTTTAAATTCCTTAGTGTGACTTTTGTAGGACAGATCAACTCAGGAGCGATTAACAAAGTTAGCTCCCGTCTTCTGTTGTTGAATACCTACATATTTTAAAACTTGCCTTTTCAGGCTGTTTTCCATTACTCTTGAACACATTCCCTCTTCGTTCTGACTGCAATTTCTCTATATTCTGTGTACGTGTGTTGTGGTTGTCTAAGTTAAACAGAATGCCTGAAACATTTCTGACTGATGAGAGATGCGATGGTGACTTCTGGGTCCTTGAAGGCTTTTTGGTTTGTTTGTTTTAAATTCTTCCACTGCATAATTTGACTTACTTAGCTTATGGAAATCTAAAATTCCCTAATTATTTGCTTTATTAGTTGTACCTGTTCAAACTGTCCCAATCACTTTTTGGGATGCCAGTTTTTTGAACCTATGTCTACACACTTGTGTTAGTCCCTACTGAAATTCTTTGCAGCAATTGAACATATCTGCATAAAATACAGCAATTCTTATATTTTTTTCAGATATCTATTTTTTATTTCTCCTAACATAGCCTTGTACATTTTTAAAAAATTTATTTAATTGAAGGATAATTACTTTACAGTATTGTGTTTGTTTCTGCCAAACATCAACACAAATCAGCCATAGACACACCTAGTCCCCCATCTTGAACCTCTATCCCACCTCCTTCCTTTTCTCACCCCACTAGATTGTTACCGAGCCATGGTTTGAGTTCCCTGAGTCATACAATAAACTCCCATTGGCTATCTATTTTACATATGTTAGTGTATGTTTCCATGTTACTCTCTACACCCCACCCTCTCCTTCCTCCCCAATCCCTCTGTGTCCATAAGTCTGTTCTCTATGTCTGTGTCTCCATTGCTGTCTTGTAAATAATTTCATTAGTACCATCTTTCTAGATTCCATTTATATGTGTTAGTATACAATTTTTGTTTTTCTCTTTTTGACTTATTATTCTCTCTTTTCTTCTCTTATTATTCTCTTTTTGACTTATTTGATTTCACTCTGTATAATAGGCTCTAGGTTCATCCACTGGAACTGACTCAAATGTATTCCTTTCTATGAGTAATATTCTATTGTATAATTGTACACAGCTTCTTTATCCATTCACCTGGATGGATGGACATCTAGGTTGCTTCCATATTCTAGCTATTGTAAATAGAGCTGCAATGAACATTGGGGTAAGTGTATTTTTCAATTTTGGTTTCCTCAGAGTAAATGCCTTGTAGTGGGATTTCTGGGTCATTGTATGGTTTTATTCCTAGTTTTTCAAAGGAATCTCCATACTGTTCTCATAGTGGTTGTATCAGTTTATATTCCCACCAACAGTGCAAGTGGATTCCCTTTTCTCCATAACCTCTCCAGCATTTACTGTTTGTAGACATTTTGATGATGGTCTTTCTGACTGGTGGAGAAGGAAATGGCAATCCACTCTAGTATTCTTGTCTGGAGAACCCCATGGACAGAGGAGCCGGGAGGCCTATAGTCCATAGGGTCACAAAGAGTTGGTTACGACTGAGCATGCATGCATTCTGACTGGTCTGAGGTGATCTCTCATTGTAGCTTTGATTTGCATTTCTCTAGTAATGGGTGATGTTGAACATCTTTTCAACATCTTGCCTCCTTTGTAAAAAATAAGGTGCTCATAGGCAAGAGGGTTTATCTCTGGGCTTTCTTTCTTGTTCCATTGGTATATATGTATGTTTTTGTGTAAATACCACACTATCTTGATGACTGTAGCTTTGTAGTATAGTCTGAAGTCAGGAAGGTTGATTCCTCCAGCCCCATTCTTCTTTTTCAAGACAGCAATTCTTGTATTTTTACACACATTGAAATATTTTTATTCATAGGATATTTAAAAATCAGCATTATAAGCTTTTTGGCCACTTTTGTTATTATTCTGAATAACAACGATAATGATAGCTACCATTTGTTGTACACTTATCATGTATAAGTTGCTGAGCCGTACGTTTTACATGCTCACACCAACCATATGAAGTATGGATTATTTATTACATTTGTGAGTCACATGGCGGCCCAGAAAGTTTAAGTAACTTTCTCAAGACTGCATAACCAGCAGAACCAGGATTTAAGGCAAGGAATGTCATTTCCTAAAGCCTCACTTGTTAGGAGTGTGTTTCCCAATATATGGATGTTTTGGGGATTTATCATTGGGTTAACATTTCCCAAACCAAAATGGAGAAACATTTTTCACAATCATATCACCATCACCAGTGAAAACAATTTACTCAAATGATTATGGAGGAATTGGAGTTCTTTCAAGAGCAATCAATGCATTATGACATCTGCTGGCTAGATTAAGAGCCAGAGCAGTCAGGTCCATCAAATCCATCAATCCAGTAGACCGCTGGAGGAGCTGAACATGCACAAAGTCCTTATCTTTCAGATAAACCTGCAGATGGAGCCACTCCCACGTGCTGTTTTTTAAAAATATCAAACCACAAATTGTGTGTACGTATTCAAACTTTGATTTTCAGTTCAGTTCAGTCACTCAGTTGTGTCTGACTCTTTGTGACCCCATGGACTGCAGCAAGCCAGGCTTCCCTGTCCATCACCAACTTCTGGAGCTTACTCAAACTCATGTCCTTCGAGTCAGTGATACCATCCACCCATCTCATCCTCTGTCATCCCCTTCTCATCCTGCCTTCAGTCTTTCCCAGCATCAGGGTCTTTTCCAAAGAGTCAGTTCTTCGCATGAGGTGGCCAAAGTATTGGAGTTTCATCTTCAGCATCAGTCCTTCCAATGAATATTAAAGACTGATTTCCTTTAGTATTGACTGGTTGGATCTCCTTGCAGTCCAAGGGACTCAGAAGAGTCTTCTCCAACACCACAGTTAAGAAGTATCGTTCTTTAGTGCTCAGCTTTCTTTATAGTCCAATTCTCATATCCATACAAGACTGCTGGAAAAACCATAGCTTTAACTAGACAGACCTTTGCTGGCAAAGTAATGTCTCTGTTTTTAATATGCTGTCTAGGTTGGTCCTAACTTTTCTTCCAAGGAGCAAGTCTCTTTTAATTTCATGGCTGCAGTCACTGCCTGCAGTGATTTTGGAGCCCCCCAAAATAAGCAAAAAATAAAAATAAAAACTTTTCTTTTAGCTGTGTAAACTAACATTCAGAAAACATCTTAACCTTACAGTTTTAATTCTTGGAATTTATGCTAAAACAATTATTAATAAGAACAATAAAGCTGTGTTCATAAAAATATCCCATATAGCTTATACTGTATTAGAACAAATGGGAAAAAAAATGCCCATCTATAGGGGAATAGATAAATAAATTTTGTTACATCCACCCCATGGAGTATCATTAATCGTTTGAAAGTAACATATACTTAAAATATGTAGCAACCTGGAGGAAATCTTATGAAAATAACAAAATTATAAAGCAGACCATAAAACTATCTGTGATTATAATGATAAAATTGCATATTTTAATATATATAGAAAAGGAATGAAAGACAAATCTTGAGTTGATGAGTGATGGGTGATTCTTTTACCTTTTATTTCATTATTTATACCATAATACTTTTAAAATAGTAAATACAGCAGTATTGAATTGATTATCTTCAATCAATCGTTAATGATGTTCAAAATGTCAGTGTATTTTTCTGGATTTCACTATAGCTGTAATCTACCAGAAAAGGTGCTTTTTCTCCAGCTCATCCCTAAGGAATTGAAAAGAACTAAAGCCAGGTTTTCATACTTCTTCTCATTGGAGAGAGTGCAGATAATTATTTTTGTTTATTTGTATGAAATCGCTCTCCAGACTTTGCATTAATGATAAGGAGGACCAAATCCCAGAAGGCTGAAGCAACTTTCCATTGGTGGCTTGGGCTGTGTCTACAGAGAACTCAGAAAATCTGTCACTTTTTGTCTGGTCTCTGATGAAATGAATGAAGGAAGTTTAATAACACAGGCTGCCCACACAGACCTGAGGACATGTCCAGCTATCTGAACTGTGCTTTTTGGAAAAGTCATGAGGTGACTTCAAGGCTTTCTCTCTCTCACCATTCTTCCAAGACCATACCTGGGGGGCATCTTTGAACAACAGGAATGGTCCCCAAGCAGACAGCACAAATTTGAGATAATCAGCTCCAGCTGAGAATCTTGCTGTTGAGGGAGTTATTAAGGCAGGCATCTGGGACCCACTACCACTGGGGCGAAAGGTGGGGCCCTCATTGCAGAGTTCCAAGCAATTCTTGGAGCATCAGAGGACTCACTATATGTTAATACTTGAAGTGAAAGTGGAAGTGTTAGTCGCTCAGTCATATCCAACTCTTTGCAACCCTATGAACTGTAGTCTGCCAGGTTCCTCTGTTCGTGGAACTCTCCAGGCAAGAATATTGGAGTGGGTTGCCATTCCTTTCTCCAGGGGATCTTCCCGACCCAGGGATTGAACCCTGGTATCTTCCACATTGCAAGCGGATTCTTTACTATCTGAGCCACTAAGGATGCCCGTAAGCATGTGGATAAATAAGTAATCTGATTTAAAAACCAAATATTCCTCACCTTGACTCCCACAGAGACACCCATTTTTCCCTTTGGAGAGTTTCCTTCTCTGTTGGCCCTTCCTTAAAGGCAGTGGTATATATCATGGCTGGTCAGAGTATATTTATGTGCTACCTTATGTCACTTTTTTCTCCAATGAGCCTCCTTAACACCTTTACAAAAAGGTGCTATGCATTTGACATATATAAATCTTTTATAGCTGTGCTTCTTTTACTTGAAGACTTGGGCGCCAATTTGAGAAGCACTTCATTAAAAGTGAAGTATTATAATACCATGTTTTCACCTGGCTCTGGTGGGAATATGAGTAGAAGACTCAATGTGCCTGCGTTTATGATTGCAGTGCATTATTTCCACAACACAATCCTGAGTGAGACAGGCTCTATTATCACTCTTACTATGCAGATGGGGAAACCAAGGCAGAGAGTTATCAAGTAACTTGCCCAAGGTCACAAAGATATGAAATGTCAGATCCAGGGCTTTAGAATCTTTAAGTTTACTGTGTGTAGGTTAAACTCAGATTAAAACTTTTAAAAATTGATTTATTACTTTTGTTTTATTTAAAAAAATTTTTATTTTTACTTTATTTTACTTTACAATACTGTATGGGTTTTGCCATACCTTGACATGAATCCACCATGGGTGTACATGAGTTCCCAAACATGAACCCCCCTAATCTCAAAAATATACAAGATTTATTACTTTTAGTTTAATTGAAATGGTCTTGCAATATTTGATAATTCTCAAATGTGCCCATGGAACCCTGCAATGGAGGCTCCGCCTCTCGCCCCATTGGTAGCGGGTCCCAGAGGCCTGCCTTAATAACTCCCTCTCAGCTGGAACTAGGAGTGGAATTGTTGAGTCATTTGATAATTATATATATTTACTATTTTGAGGAATGACAAACTGTTTTCCACAGTGGCTGCACTGTGCACTATTTTACACTGCCACCAGTAATGGAGGAGTGTTCCAGTTTTTAAAGAGATGAGGCCTTTGTTAGAATTGATTAGATTTAAAAACTATTTTTCCAATTTTATTGCGGTATAATTGACAGATTGAAAATAATGTATAATGTGGATAACTTGACCTTTATATACATTGTGAAATAATCACAACAATCGAGCTAATTAATATAACCATCAGCTCACATAATTGTCATCTTTCTGTGTGTCTTTAGTTCAGTTCAGTTTAGTTCAGTCGCTCAGTCATGTCCGACTCTTTGCGACCCCCATGAATCGCAGCACGCCAGGCCTCCCTGTCCATCACCAACTCCCAGAGCTCACTCAGATTCACGTCCATCGAGTCCGTGATGCCATCCAGCCATCTCATCCTCTGTTGTCCCCTTCTCCTCCTGCCTCCAATCCCTCCCAGCATCAGAGTCTTTTCCAGTGAGTCAACTCTTCACACGAGGTGGCCGAAGTATTGGAGTTTCAGCTTTAGCATCATTCCTTCCAAAGTAATCCCAGGGCTGATCTCCTTCAGAACGGACTGGTTGGATCTCCTTGCAGTCCAAGGGACTCTCAAGAGTCTTCTCCAACATCACAGTTCAAAAGCATCAATTCTTTGATGCTCAGCCTTCTTCACAGTCCAACTCTCACATCCATACATGACTACTGGAAAAACCATAGCCTTGACTAGACGGACCTTAGACGGCAAAGTAATGTCTCTGCTTTTGAATATGCTATCTAGATTGGTCATAACTTTTCTTCCAAGGAGTAAGCGTCTTTTAATTTCATGGCTGCAATCACCATCTGCAGTGATTTTGGAGCCCCAAATAATAAAGTCTGACACTGTTTCCACTGTTTCCCCATCTATTTCCCATGGAGTGATGGGACCAGATGCCATGATCTTAGTTTTCTGAATGTTGAGCTTTAAGCCAAATTTTTCACTCTCCTCTTTCACTTTCATCAAGAGGCTTTTTAGTTCCTCTTCACTTTCTGCCATAAGGGTGGTGTCATCTGCATATCTGAGGTTATTGATATTTCTCCCGGAAATCTTGATTCCAGCTTGTGTTTCTTCCAGTCCAGCATTTCTCATGATTTCTCTGCATAGAAGTTAAATAAGCAGGGTGACAATATACAGCCTTGACGTACTCCTTTTCCTATTTGGAACCAGTCTGTTGTTCCATGTCCAGTTCTAACTGTTGCTTTCTGACCTGCATACAGATTTCTCAAGAGGCAGGTCAGGTGGTCTGGTATTCCCATCTCTCTGAGAATTTTCCACAGTTTATTGTGATCCACACAGTCAAAGGCTTTGGCATAGTCAATAAAGCAGAAATAGATGTTTTTGTGGAACTCTCTTGCTTTTCCCATGATCCGGTGGATGTTGGCAATTTGATCTCTGGTTCCTCTGCCTTTTCTAAACCCAGCTTGAACATCAGGAATTTCACGGTTCACGTATTGCTGAAGACTGGCTTGGAGAATTTTGAGCATTCCTTTACTAGCATGTGAGATGAGTGCAATTGTGCAGTAGTTTGAGCATTCTTTGGCATTGCCTTTCTTTGGGATTGGCATGAAAACTGACCTTTTCCAGTCCTGTGGCCACTGCTGAGTTTTCCAAATTTGCTGGCATATTGAGTGCAGCACTTTCACAGCATCATCTTTCAGGATTTGAAATGTCTCAACTGGAATTCCATCACCTCCTCTAGCTTTGTTCATAGTGATGCTTTCTAAGGCCCACTTGACTTCACATTCCAGGATGTCTGGCTCTAGGTGAGTGATCACACCATCGTGACTATCCGGGTTGTGAAGATCTTTTTTGTACAGTTCTTCCGTGTATTCTTACCACCTCTTCTTAGCATCTTCTGCTTCTGTTAGGTCCATACCATTTCTGTCCTTTATCGAGCCCATCTTTGCATGAAATATTCCCTCGATATCTCTAATTTTCTTAAAGAGATCTCTAACAATTAAAATCTACCCGCTTAGTATATTTTAAATATATCATACAGTGTATGACAAACAGCATAAACTATATGCCACATTGTTGTACGTGAGCTCTCCAAAACTTATTCATCTTGTGTAGCTGAAACTTTGTACCCTTTGATTAACATCTTCTCTTTCTCCCGTCCCCCAGCCCCTGAAAACCACCATTAAACTCTCTCACTATGAAGCTTACTATTTTATATTCCACATATGAGATCATGTATTTGTCTTTTTTGTGTCTGGCTTATTTCACTTAGTATAATGTAGTACAGGTTTATCCATGTTATGACAAGTACAGAATTTCCTTCTTTTAAAGGCTGAATAATATTATGTCATATAATATGATATAATGTAAAATAATATGATAATACATTATATACATGTTTATATGTTGACTAATATACTTTATTCATATAATTTCAAGTTAATGTCTAGCTTTCTTTCATTTCAACCTGAAGTAGTTGTATTAGCATTTCTTATAGGACAGGTAACTTGTTTTCAAAAATATGTGACTGTATTAATTTCTTCTTCATTCTTGAATGGTAATATTTTGAAGGACACAGAAGTCTTCTGGCAGGTTTTTTCTTTCAGCACTTTAAACATGCCACCCCACTGCCTTTGCTCTCATGGTTTTTTATGATAAACCAGTTGTTAATCATGTTGAGAATTTCATTTATGAGAATTGCTTCTCTTCTGTTGCTTTTAAAATTCTCTTTCTTATTAGTATTTGACAACTTGAATATATATTAGCATTTTGGCAACTTGACCCTTGAACAACAGAGGTTTGAATTGCATTGGTCCAATTACATGTGATTTTTTTTTTTTTTCAGTAGTATTACAATATTACACAATTCATGCTTGGTTGAATCTGTGGATGCAAAACTGTAGATATGGGGGAACTGTGTATACAACTTTCAAAGTATAAGTTATATGCAGACTTTTGACTGTACAAATGTTCTGTGCCCCAATCTTCACATTGTTCAAGGGTCAACTGTACTGTGTCTTGGTGTAAATCTCTTAAAATTTTTCTTATTTGGAATTCATTAGGCTTCTCAGACTCTTTCCTGGAAAATCCGGTGGACGGAGGAGCCTGGTAGGCTGCAGTCCATGAGGTTGCTAAGAGTCGGACACAACTGAGTGACTTCACTTTCACTTTTCACTTTCATGCATTGGAGAAGGAAATGGCAAACCATACTAGTGTTCTTGCCTGGAGAATCCCAGGGATGGAGGGCCTGGTGAGCTGCTGTCTATAGAGTCGCATAGAGTCGGACACGACTGAAGCGACTTAGCAGCAGGCTTCTCAGAAGTGAAGATTAGTTTCATGAAATTTGGAAAAGTTTCTGTCTTTATTTCTTCAAGTATTCTTTCTGCTCATTTTTCTCTTTCTTCCCTTTCTGAACTTCCATAATATGTATACTGGTCCTCGATGGTGGCCCACAGATTCCTTAGGCTTTGCTCACTTTTCCTCTTTCTTTTTCTTTTTGCTCTTCAGACTGGTTAAGTTCAATTTTCCTAACTTTAAATTTACTAATTCTTTTTCCTGCATACTTAGGTTTTATCTTAAACTGCTTTAGTGAATTTTTCATTCAACTATTTTGCTCCTTAGCTCCAGATTTTCTATTTTATTTTTTATAATTTCTATTATTTATTGCTATTCTCATTTTATTTATACACAGTTTTTCTGATTGTCTTTAGTTCTTTTTCATAGTTTCTTTTAGCTCTTTGAGCATATTTTACGCATTTGAGTTAAAGTCTTCCTCAGGGATAGTTTCTATTAATTCATTGTTTTCCTTTGAGTGGACTGTAATTTTTTTTTTTTACTATTTTAATTTTATTGGAGTGTAGTTGATTAACAATGTTGTGTTAGTTTCAGGTGTACAGCAAGTGGTTCAATTATACATATACATACATTCTTTCCTTTTTAGATTCTTTTCTCATATAAGTTATCACAGAATACTGGGTAGAGTTCCCCGTGCTATATAGTAGGTCCTCATTGGTTATCTATCTTATATATAGTAGTGTGTATGTGTTTATTCTAAATCCCTGATTTATCCTCTCTCCCACCACCCCCTCCCCTCCAACCATGTTTCCCCTTTGGTAACCATAAATTTGTTTTTGATATCTGTAAGACTGCTTCTGTTTTGTAATTGAGTTCATTTGTAGCTTTTTTTTTTTTAAATTAGGTTACACATATACGATAAGATATTTGTCTTTCTCTGTCTGACTTCACTTAGTATATAATCTCTAGGTCCATCCATATTGATGTAAAAAGACATTATTTCACTCTTTTTTATGGCTGAGCAATATTCCATTGTATATGTGTCCCATATCTTCTCCATTGTATATACATCACATCTTTTTTATTCATTCCTCTGTCTATAGACATTTAGGTTGATTCCATGTCTTGGATATTGTGAAGTATTGCAATGAACATTGTGGTGAAGATAATCCTTTTGGATTATGGTTTTCTCTGGATATATGTCCAGCAGTGTGATTGCTGGTAGTTCTATTTTAAGTTTTAAAGGAACTTTCGTACTGTTCTCCACAGTGATTGCATCAATTTACATTTGCACCATGAGTGGTTCATAATTTTCTATTTGAATTTGTGTGGTATTTTTGTTGCAAACTGAAAATTTGATGCTTATATCTCTGGAATTCAGATTTCCCTCCTCTAGGGTTTGCTTCTTGATTGTGGAAAGCTTGACTTCTGTACAGCCAGTATTTTAGATTTCTTACAATGCTAGAAACTTAAAGACAAACACACACACACACAAACAAGGAATCCTGTCTCTGCCTTTACTGATTATCTCTGTACTAGAACATTCTTTTAATATCTATCATGATTTTTCCTTAGTGTTCTCTTCCTACTTACACTAAGCCTATAGATTAGTCTGTGGAAAAGTTTAGGAACTTTTCAGGTCTTGTCTGAATGCTCATTCTGCCTTGGGCATGGACATGGCTTTCTATATTCCCCTTATATATGGTACTTTTGAATGTCCTAATTTCCCAGAGAAACTCTCTCCTTGGATTCCCCCCTCCGCGCTCCCAGGCCTTAGGCACTGTAAGCCTCAACTACAATCTTTTGCCCTAGATGGCTAAGAAAAAGAATGAAAGTATTATTCAGTCATGTCTGATTCTTTGCAACCCTGTGGGCTATAGCCTGCCAGGCTCCTCTGTCCATGGAATTCTCCAGGCAAGAATGCTGGAGTGGTAGCCATTCTCTTCTCCAGGGGATGTTCTTGACCCAGAGATTGAACCCAGGTCTCCTGCAATGCAGGCAAATTCTTTACCACCTGAGACACCAGGGAAGCCCCCAGATGGGTATATGTTTTCTTTTTTCTTTCTCTCTTTTTAAATTTTTTTGTTGCCCTAAAGTGTTTCAAAGCCTGATGCTTTTCCACCCTAGGTAGACTCTAAGCTAGGTGATAGAGAGACAAGCAACTTTCATCAGTCTTTCAGGTATCCCTGGACAGGTTACAATAGGAAAATACAATAATTTGCCTGCTTGGCTTCCTCTGGAACCAGGGACCTGCGTCCCATACTGGGAATGAGGCTGCCATCTTCAAAACTTGTGCTGGGCTGTGGAGAGGTGGTGCAAAGGCAAGGAAATGCCACAAAGCTTTCCTAACTTTTTTGTTTCTTTTTTTTTTTTTAATTTAAGTTTATTTATTTTAATTGGAGGCTAATTACTTTACAATATTGTATTGGTTTTGCCATACATCAACATGAATCCACCACGGGTGTACATGTGTTCCCAATCCTGAACCCCCCTTCCACCTCCCTCCCCATATTTTTATTGCTTCAATTCACTTGGTTGACATACACTTTCTATTATTTTCCAGAGTTCTTACAAAGTTGATTCTCATGGTTTTTGATTGCTATTTTGATGTTACTCAGGAAAGAGAAGTTTGGAGCTGTCTACTCCACCATTTTGCTCAACAGAGCTTGTTGTTTTATAGCTCTTAGTAAAATTATATCTGAATATGAAGCTGAGGCACAGAAATGTAAAGTGACATCAAATAACACACATTAAATGCCCGTGTCCTTTGATAGGAAATGACTGTCATTTTCACAGTAGTTTGGAAAAACTGATTTATTCATTCTGTATACATAATGTGGAGAAGGCAATGGCACCCCACTCCAGTACTCTTGCCTGGAAAATCCCATGGATGGAGAAGCCTGGTAGGCTGCAGTCCATGGGGTCGCTAAGAGTCGGACACGACTGAGCGACTTCACTTTCACTTTTCACTTTCATGCATTGGAGAAGGAAATGGCAACCCGGTGTTCTTGCCTTGAGAATCCCAGGGACGGGGGAGCCTGGTGGGCTGCCGTCTATGGGGTCGCACAGAGTCGGACACGACTGAAGCGACTTAGCAGCAGCAGCAGCAGCAGCATACATAATGTGATCATATAAATGGCCATAGATCTTGTAGTGATTTATAACTATCACTGAAATCCAAAGTCTGGAGCACCTTCAATACTTACATGGAAGTCAATAGTGTATGTTTTAAGTATATTTATGGTCAATTTTTCTTGGAATAAAATTTGATGTTACAAGGAAGGACATGTATAATCACTGAACCAGAATCTCTCAAAGACATAGTATCTCAAATCCTGCTTTCATGGGAGGGTGGTGTCATCTGCACATCTGAGGTTATTGATATTTCTCCCAGCAATCTTGATTCCAGCTTGTGTTTTTTCCAATCCAGCATTTCTCATGATGTACTCTGCATATAAGTTAAATAAGCAGGGTGACAATATACAGCCTTGACGTAGTCCTTTTCTTATTTGGAACCAGTCTGTTGTTCCATGTCCAGTTCTAACTGTTGCTTCCTGACCTGCATATATGTTTCTCAAGAGGTAGGTCAGGTGGTCTGGTATTCTATCTTTCAGAATTTTCCATAGTTTATTGTGATCCGCTACTCTGATGCATTTAATTCTTCTGTTAGGAAATAAGTTTCTTGAAAGTTATCTGTAAGTAACTTCATTCATGAAAATATGCCCAGATCTCCATGTTTGTTTATTATCAAATATGTAGTTTGTGGGATTGGCTGGAGCAAAATACTATAAATAAACAGAGAGCCACTAGCACTCCCAGTGTGCAACATCATGACTACTTATAAGTTCATAAAAATCAATTCACAAATTCTTTAAAATGGGAAAAACAAAACAATTAAATAAGCAATTAAGTGACTGTTAGATGTTTTGCCTGGTTCACAGTATAGTGGGGACCTAAGGAACATCTGAGAGGCTCTGCAGCGATGGGTAAGGGAGCAAGACCTGCATATCTCTCCTCAGAATATGTGCTCGTGCTTCTCTCAGCTATTTCTTTCCTGACTCTTATGACCCAGGGTTCTTATGCCAACCTTTTAAAAATAAAAATAAAAAGCAACTGATATGAACCTATCTTTGTCTTTAGTATCCCATCCTGTTCTCAACTAACTTTGTATGGCCAGGAGCCAGGAGGAGCATAATTTAATTGTATAGTTTAGGTAATTGTGTAAGTGAGTGTTATACCAAATTGCAAGATGATATTTGTATTTCAATGCAGAATTTGTATTCTGTCAGGCTTACTCTATGACTTGTTTTAGCATTTGACAGGAAGTTCCCTGACATCAAATGCTCTGTCTTGAAGGATATAATATTTTATATATTTTAATTTGCATTTTGGTTTTTATAACTTCACTATCAAATAACAAAACTTGGAATTTGGGAATGTTATAAACAAATGTTATTGTTGGCATTTGTGGTGGAAATGAGGCTCACAGAGACTAATTTTGTGATGTTTCCTATTTAATTAGTAAAAGTTTAAGGACTTAAATTCTCATACTTGGTAGGTTACAATTTTTTTTAAAAAAACAATAACTATTAATGAGAAGTTGCTTACTCATGTTTTCAAAATTAGTTCTTAGAGACCAGGTAAAGTTTTTGAAATGTGCAGAGCACTGTGCAAATGTGAGGGTTGGTGATGGTGACAACATCTGATCATAAGCACTGTGATAAACTATTGCCATGAGGAGTATCAGAATTCGGTTGTCACTACTCAAGCTAATTGGCCTCTTAGTGATTGTCTTTCTGACAGACTTTTGGGGGACTTCCCTGATGGCTCAGTGAGTTAAGAATCCACCTGCAATGCAAGAGACACAGGAGAGGTGGTTTTGATCCCTGGGTGGGGAAGATCCCCTGGAGGAGAAAAGGGCTACCCATTCCAGTATTCTTGCTTGAAAGATCCCATGGATGGAGTAGCCTGGTAAGATACAGTCTGGGGTTGCAAAGAGTTGGACGTGACTGAGTGACTGAGCTCACACACAGACATTCTTCATTGACTGTTAACTAAGAGTAGTAGTGGCTTCTGCAGAATCCCTCTTCCTCTTAGCCATGCCTAGCTGCAGTTAACAGCACACATTTTGAAGTAAAGGACTGATTTAAAGACTCACTATTCAAAATCCAAAAATGATGCTGTTAAAGTGCTGCACTCTGTATGCCAGCCAATTTGGAAAATTCACCAGTGACCTTAGCACTGGAAAAGATCAGTTTTCACAGTTGCACTCATTTTGCATGCTACCAAGTTAATGCTCAAAATCCTTCAAGTTGGCTTCAACAGTACATGAACTGAGAACTTCCAGGTATACAAGATAGATTTAGAAAAGGCAGAGGGACCAGAGATCAAATTACCAACATCTGCCAGATCATAGAAAAAGCAAGGGAATTCCAGAAAAACACCAACTTCTGCTTCATTGGCTATGCTAAAGCCTTTGACTGTGTGGATCACAAAAAACTGTGGAAAATTCTTAAAGAGACGGGAATACCAGACCACCTTACTTGCCTCCTGAGAAATATGTATGTAGGTCAAGAAGCAACAGTTGGAACTGGACATGGAAGAATGGAGTGGTTCCAAATTGGGAAAGGCTGTATATTGTCACCTTGCTTATTTAACTTATATCCAGAGTACATCATGTGAAATGCCAGACTGGATGAAGCACAATCTCCTGGAATCAAGATTTCCAGGAGAAATATCAACAAGCTCAGATATGCCAATGATACCACATTAGTGGAAGAAAGCAAAGAGGAATTTAAAGAGCCTCTTGATGAAGGTGAAAGAGGAGACTGAAAAAGTTGGCTTAAAACTCAACATTTGGGGGACTTCCCTGGTGGTCCAGTGGTTAAGAATCTGCCTTCCAATATAGTGGAAGTGGGTTAGATCCCTGGTTGGGAAACTAAGATCCCACGTGTTGTGGGGCAACTAAGCCTCTTGGGCCACAACTACTGAGTCCACACACCCCAATGAAGATCCCACATGCAGCAATTAAGACCTGATGCACCCAAGTGTATATACATATATATAAAACCCAACATTCAAAAAATTAAGATCATGGCATCTGGTCCCATCTGTGTTGTGCTTAGTCACTCAGTCATGTCCAGCTCTTTGTGACCTCATGGACTGTAGCCCACCAGGCTCCTCTGTCCATGGGGATTCTCCAGGCAACAATACTGGAGTGGGTTGCCATGCCCTTCTCCAAAAGATCTTTCCAAACTGGGGATTGAACCCAGGTCTCCTGCATTGCAGGTAGATTCTTTAGATTCTTTACCATCTGAGCCACCAGAGAAGCCCAAGAATACTGGATGGATGGGATAGCCTATCACTTCTCACAGGCAGATTGTTTGCCAGCTGAGCTACCAGGAAAGCCCTTGGTCCTATCACTTTGAGGCAAAATGATGGGGAAAAAGTAGAAATAGTGATATATTTCATTTTCTTGGGCTCCAAAATCACTGCAGATTGTGACTGCAGCCACGAAATTAAAAGATGTTTGTTCCTTGGAAGAAAAGCTATGAAAAACTTGGATAGCATATTAAAAAGCAGAGACATCACTTTCCTTACAAAGGTCCATATAGTTAAGTTCGGTTCAGTTCAGTCTCTCAGTCATGCCTGACTCTTTGTAACCCCATGAACTACAGCATGCCAGGCTTCCCTGTCCATCATCAACTCCCAGAGCTTGTTCAAACACATGTTCATCGAGTCAGTGATGCCATCCAACCATTTCATCCTCTGTCATTCCCTTCTCCTCCTCCCTTTAATCTTTCCCAGTATCAGGGTTTTTTCCAATGAGTGGGCCCTTCGCCTCTGGTGGCCAAAGTATTGGAGCTTCAGCTTCAGCATCAGTCCTTCCAATGAATATTCAGGATTGATTTCCTTTAGAATTGACTGGTTTGATTTCCTTGATGTCCAAGGGACTCTCCAGAGTCTTCTCCAACACCACAGTTCAAAAGCATCAGTTCTTTGGCACTCAACTTTCTTTATGATCCAACTCTCACATCCATACATGACTGGAAAAACCATAGCTTTGACTATATGAACCTTTGTCAGTAAAATAATGTCTCTGCTTTTTAATATGCTGTCTAGTTTGTCATAGCTTTACTTCCAAGGATCAAGCATCTTTTGATTTTATGGCTGCAGTCAACATCTATAGTGAATTTGGAGCCCAAGAAGAGAAAATCTGTCAGTTTTCATTGTTTCCCCATCTATTTGCCATTAAGTGATGGGAATGGACGCCATGATCTTTGTTTTTTGAACGTTGAGTTTTAAGCCAGCTTTTTCACTCTCCTTTTTCACTTTCTTCAAGAGGCTGTTTAGTTTCTCTTCACTTTCTGCCATAAGGGTGGTTTCATCTGCATATCTGAGGTTATTGATATTTCTCCCTGCAATTTTGACTCCAGCTTGTGCTTCATCCAGTCTGCGCATATGTACTCTGGATATAAGTTAAATAAGCAAGGTGACAATATACAACCTTGACATACTCCTTTCCCAATTTGGAACCAGTCTACTGTTCCCTGTCTGGTTCTAACTGTTGTTTCTTGACATGCATACAGATTTCTCAGCAGGCAAGTAAGGTGGTCTGGTATTCCTATCTCTTTAAGAATTTTCCACAGTTAGTTGTTATCCACACAGTCAAAGGCTTTAGCATAGCCAATGAAGAAAAAGTAGATGTTTTTCTGGAATTCTCTTGCTTTTTCTATGATCCAACGGATGTTGGTAATTTGGTCTCTGGTTCCTCTGCCTTTTCTAAAACCAGTTTGAACATCTGGAATTTCTTGGTTCATGTAAGCTATGGTTTTTCCAGAACTCATGTATGGATGTGAGTTAGACTATAAAGAAGTCTGAGAGCCAAAGAATTGATGCTTTGAAACTGTGGTACTGGAGGTGACTCCTGAGAATCCTTTGGACAGCAAGGAGATCAAACCAGTCAATCCTAAAGGATATCAACCCTGAATATTCAATGGAAGAATTGTTGTTGAAGCTGAAGCCCCAGTGCTTTGGCCATGTTATGGGAAGAGCTAACTCATTAGAAAAGACCCTGCTGGGATAGATTGAGGGCAAGAGGAGAAGGGGGTGACAGAGGGTGAGATGGTTGGACGGGATCACTGACTCAGTGGATATGAGTTTGAGCAAACTCCGTGAGATAAAGGACAGGAAGCCTGGCATGCTGCAGTTCATAGGTTGCAAAGAGCTGGACACGACTTAGGTACTGAACAACAAAATTAAAAATGAGAACAATCCTCCAACTTCTCGTTCTCTCCTTTTCCACTTCCACCATTCATTAAAATAAAAAGTAAAACTGAGCTCTGAGGTTCACTGTAAGTGATATGGTTTTACCTCATCATATTTAGTTTGAGAAAGAAAATCCATTTCTAACTTCATATGGTAATACTTGTTTTGAACGTTGTGGAGAACACTGACCAAGCAAGAAGATAAAATGAAGAGGAAGGAACCTAAATACACTATCCTTGTGGAGACTCTAGTATCTTTCATTAAACCATGAGAACCCAGAATTTAGCATATCTATAATATGTGACCATCAGAAGAAACACAAGAAATGTAGTCCATTAAATACCTCTGTTTTTTTCTCTGTAAAATGAGTCTAATAATTCTTTTAATTTATATTTCATTTGAACCTACTTGTTTGACTAATTGCGCTCATGGAATGTCTCTATCTCAGAACCCATTGGAGATTATTCTTTTAGTAGACAATAACCCTAACTTAGAAATACCAATAGCTCACTGCTGTGAACAGCAAGTGTGGCAGCAGCCCACTACCTGCTCTTTGTGTCCCTTTCCATGTCTGCTTTCTCATAAAGTATTGTTCTTCAAACTTGGACAAATTCTTTTATTAGTTTTCTGTTCTGTATAAACAAAATGCTAGGCTACAATCTCCCAGGAAATCTGGCAATATGAGAAGCACATTCTCATGACTAGTTCTTAACATGGGTTGGCTCAAAAATTTGCCATTCCTTGCCATTCCTTTTACTTTTGACAATCTTTTCATGAATGAATTGGCCACAGACCATTTTGCAGGAATTCACACATCCACCAAAAATTGGACTGGATCACTAAAAAGCACAGAGTGACTTGATATGGTAAAATTTCAATATTTACTACTAAATAAGCATCCTTATGCCCATTTTTGGAGTATGAACTTCAAAATTTGCTGTAAAAAGAGTATGAACAAGATATTGAAACTGATGCATCCTCCAACAGTGTCACAGAACCTTAGAATAGAATCAGAAACATTTTAGATCTGGAAATTACCATCAAGGCAGAATTGAATTCCTTAATGGGTACAAATAAGAGAATTTCCTTATATAGCTTTTCATACAGCTGGCAAATATGGACACCAGGGCTGTGCCCAGGTATCCATATTCTCAGATTTGTCTGCCAAGTTTTGAGCCAAAGTATAGGAAATACTTTAAGGGATAAATATTTACCTCTTAGATACTGTAAGTATAGAGATGTGGCTTGTCATCTATTTTGTGGTTCCAGAATTTCTATAGATGTGGCAGACTATTTACAGAATGAAGATAGATTTTCTAACTCAAAGTGAATCTTCTGTTCATTGCTTTTCTCAGAGCACCCAGCACCTCCTTGTTCCTCAGACTGTAAATGAGAGGGTTGAGCATGGGGGTGAAGATGGTATTAATCATGGAGAGTATTTCATCCTGCTCCAAAGTGTGAAAGGAGTGGGGAGTCATGTAGATGATCATGGCCGGCCCATAGTAGAGGCTCACTACAGCCAAATGAGAGGAGCATACAGCCAGGGCTTTCCTCCTGCCCGCTGGTGAGTTCATGCGGAGGACAGCGAGGAAGATGAGCATGTAGGAAGCCATGATGAGCCCTAATGGAAGAAGAACAAACACAATGCAGATGACAGACACCACCATCTCATAGAAGGAAGTGTCTTCACAAGAGAGCTTTAGGACAGCAGGCATCTCACAGAAGAAGTGGTGGATCTCCCTGGAGCCACAGAAGGGGAAATGCATGGTGTAGATGGTATTGAGGAGGGAATTTAGTGCACCTCCGCCCCAGGACACTAGAGCCATCTGCAGGCAGACTCTTGGGTTCATGATGACTGTGTATCTCAGGGGGTTGCAAATGGCCACATAGCGGTCATAAGACATAAGGGTCAAAAGGAGACACTCACCACCCCCGAGGGCAAAGAAAAAGAAAATCTGGGTTCCACAGGCAACTTTTGAGATGTTTTTCTTCCCAGAGAAAAAGTTGATGGCCATTTTTGGAACTGTGGTAGAAATTAAGGCCAAGTCAATGAGAGAGAGATGGCTGAGCAATATATACATGGGGGTGTGGAGGTGGGAGTCCACCCAAATCAAGAGGATTAGGATGGCATTGCCAGTGAAGGCGATGATGTAGACCAGAAGAATGGAGGTGATGAGGATGCTGATGTACTGTAGCTCTGGGAAAAGTCCCAGGAGAAAGAAATCAGTCAATGTTTCATTTTTTTCATCCATGTTCCAATCTCCAGACTAGAACTAGAGGATATGGGGGAAACAAAATTTTAAAAGTGCTGAATGGATAAGAAAGCTGTGGTACATATACACAATGGAGTATTACTCAGCCATTAAAAAGAATACATTTGAATCAGTTCTAATGAGGTGGATGAAACTGGAGCTGATTATACAGAGTGAAGTAGGCCAGAAAGAAAAACACCAATACAGGATACTAATGCATATATATGGAATTTAGAAAGATGGTAATGATAACCCTGCAAAAAGAGACACAGCAAAAGAGACACAGATGTATAGAACAGTCTTTTGGACTCTGTGGGAGAGGGAGAGGGTGGGATGATTTGGGAGAATGGCATTGAAACATGTATAATGTCATATATGAAACAAATCGCCAGTCCAGGTTCGATGCATGATACTGGATACTTAGGGCTGGTGCACTGAGATGACCCAGAGGGATGGTATGGGGAGGGAGGAGGGAGGGGGGTTCAGGATGGGGAACACGTGTATACCTGTGGTAGATTCATGTTAATGTATGGCAAAACCAATAAAATATTGTAAAGTAATTAATCTCCAATTAAAATAAATAAATTTATATTAAAAAAAAGAAAGTGAAAGTGAAGTCGCTCAGTCATGTCCGACTCTTTGCGACCTCATGGACACCAGGCTCCTCTGTCCATGGGATTTTCTAAGCAAGAGTACTGGAGTGGGTTGCCTTTTCCTTCTCTAGGGAACTTCCCGACCCAGGGATCAAACCCAGGTCTCCCTCATTGTAGACAGACGCTTTACTGTCTGAGCCACCAGGGAAGTCTAACAGGTAATTGCTTCAAGTACAGTGAAAGTGTAAATCGCCCAGTCATGCTCCTTTCTTCGTGACCCCATGAACTGTAGCCAGCCAGGCTCCTCTGTCCATGGAATTCTTCAGGCAAAAATACTGGAGTGGGTTGCCATTCTTGTCTTCAGGGGATCTTCCCGACGCAGGAATCAAACCCGGGGTTTCTTGCATTGCAAGCAGATTCTTTACCATCTGAGCCACCTTGTTAGATATTCTTAATCATAAAGGAAAACTGAAAAAATTTTCTAATTACAGGCACTGTTTTCAATTGAGCACACAGGTGGCTCAAAAGCATATCACACCCATATACTGATGAATTGTTTGACCAGTGCATCTTAAGATGTAATTTGACCACCTTTAAAGGGTCCTACACTTTCTTATTTGGTTCAGCCTCTACCGCTTCTGCTTATCTCAGCTCTAGACACATCACTCTTTTAAAAAATATGTTTGATAAAGATACATGAGTTTGCAACTCAAGATTTATAAATTTCAAGATATCTAGATAACTAGGTAAAAACATTCAGTTCATAAAATTGGGTAAATTTTGACCACATGGAAGTCCTCTTGTATGTATTCAGAACCATTTGGAGGAGTGAATTTATGCTTTTATGACCCTGATTGTAAATTTGGAGCTTTCCATAGATAGTATGAGATGAAATGGAAAACCTAACTTTTGGACTTCTTCCCAAACCTGGCATGATGAAACAGAGATGTGAAGGGCTGGTCTCTTGTATTCTTTTTCCATCTCTGTCCTTCCCTTCCTTGACCTCATAGGCTATTCTTGGGTGCCAACAGTCAGTTCTTTGTACAATGCTTCTCTTCAGAAGCATTCATTCTTGCCGTGTCTCTCTAGCCTTCAGGGCTTGGATGAGACATTTCTGTCTCTTGAGTGGGAGTTGATGAGGTAATTCCCTCTAAGATCAATTCCACTTTCAAAGTATGTTATATGCTGATGTGAGAAAAAGCCTTTGAGTTCTCTACAGAGGATGTTTTTAAAATAAAAACATGCCTTTGAATCTTAAACACCAACTAGTATTGCAATTCTTAGGTAGAGCTGCTGCTGGCTGCTAAGTCCCTTCAGGCATGTCTGACTCTGTGTGACCCCATAGACTGCAGCCCACAGGCTCCTCTGTCCCTGGGATTCTCCAGGCAAGAATACTGGAGCTGGTTGCCATTTCCTTCTCCAATGCGTGCATGCATGCTAAGTCGCTCTAGTCATGTCCAACTCTGTGTGACCCTATGGACAGCAGCCCACCAGGCTCCTCTGTCCACGGGATTCTCTAGGCAAGAATACTGGAGTGGGTTGCCATTTCCTTCTCCATCTTAGGTAGAGAGGCAGTCTTAAATGACTGATGCAGTCTTGGCACTATTTATTAACACATTTACCATCAGGGTTCTCATAAAAACTTTTTACATTTGAATAATAGGCATTTCGGTTATTTGTTCACATGTCTGCTTCTTGCCCCCAGCTTGTGAGAAATTTGACTTCCTCATTAATTTTCTTAACCTTCACTGCTAAAACATAGTGCCTGGCATACAAGACTACTTAATATAGTGGAAAGAAGGTAAGAAAGGAAGAGGGAAGGGGGAGACAAAGAAGCATATATGGAAACCCATTAGGATCAGTTTCTCCTGGTAATCCCAACAGAACTGTCTTCTATAAGTAATAATTTGTTACTTTCTTCTTGAGCTGGTTGAATGTGGAGGGCCACCTATGAGGAAAGTTACTCTTATTTTCTCAGAACATAAGCATAAATTGGCATTAAACGAAGCATGGTTGATGGATGCTGGAATGCATGAGGAGGGTCTGTTATCTAATCTTCCTTGGAGGCTGATTTTCATTTGACTTGGATGGTTCAGATTTCATCTAGCCCGATTCCCTTCATGAACAAGATGATACAAGAATTATACTGTTTTTCACAAAACTTGAAAAGAATAAATGTGTGTATGTGCTCAGTCTTGTCTGATTCTTTGTGATTCCTTGGACAGTAGGCCACCAGGCTTCTCTGTCCATGAATTTTCCAGGCAAGAGTACTTGAGTGGGTTGCAATTTCCTAGCCTAGAGGATCTTCCTGATCCAGGGATTGAACCTACATCTCTTGTGTCTCCTGCAATGGCAGGTGGATTCTTTTCCACTGAAACAATTAATTTTAAATTTTCAAATAAATTCCTGGACAGGAACAAAGGCCAACACACAGGACGGATAATAAGAGCTGAAACAGAAATAGTAAATGCGACTTAAGTCTTAACTACGAGCAGGCCACAGTTTTAACAACTTTGCACTTAGTAATTGCTCTCCCAGTGTGCTAGATGTTACTTTGCAGATAGGGGATTCCAGCATAGACATTACCTCACATGCCTAAGATCAAATGATAAACAAGCACAGAGCCTTGATTTGGAGCAAGTACTCCCAGAGTCCCTGTGTGGTCTCTTACCTGTGGATGACTACCATAGCCATGCTCTTCCCTCCTTTGTCCCTCCTGTTCAGGCTGTTCAACCTCTTCAGCCCCCAATGTACCCAGGACCAAACATAGACAATCCTGCTCCCCTGTCTCACCTTGACTGAGAACCACATCAGGAATGCAACATCTGGGGTGATGTTGAAGGAGGGAGATGGAGCAAGAGCGAAAGGACATGGCCCAGTGGCCTTTTCTCTGTTGCCCCCAAGGCTTGTCTTCAGCCCAGGCCCTGCTTACGGGTAAGGCCACTAGCCTCAATTCAGCTCTTTATTTCTTGCATCTAAAACTACTGGCTCTACTCAGATTATGTGTCTAGGATTCCCTAATTGTAGATTTCAGGGCCAGTGAAGATGAAATATTTATTAACTGCTGAAGGGAGGTATAGTTAATGCACCCTGAAGAAATGACCTGGACAGGGACTTTACATCATGCTGGGCAAACACCAGATTATTAGTCGCAACATATCAGGCAATTGATAAACCTTCTTACGCTCAGTCATCATTGACCTTGGAAAATTGGCTTACCCCATGGGAATCAGATCTATTCTTTGTGTTTAGATTCATCCATGTGATTGGCTTGATATTCATGGAGGAAAACACAGCCCAACCAATGGAGGACACATTGCAGTGGGCTGTCATCTGCCAGGACATGAGAACTAAGTACAAGACAGTGCATCTGCCAGGGGAAATGCCTGATGAAATCAATGTCTGCCATTATGTAACTGCTTTGGGGACTCCCTCAGGTCTTAGCCATTGGGAAATCTGCCACAAGGGTTTAATTAATTCTATTCCCCCAGGGTTACTTGAATTTCTTCCAGATTCCAGAGTAACTATCTGATCAATTAGGAGAGACTTTAGAATGTATACAGGAAAAATAGAAGGTGTACAAATTTCTGCTTGAGTCTCTGCCTTCACTTTTGGATATATATCCAGAAGTAAAATTTCTGGCTCATATGGTAATTCTATGTTTAATTTTTTGAAGAATTGTTATACTATGTTTTACAGCAGCTGGACCATTTTACATTCCCAAAAGAAGTGCACAGTATTTCAGTTTCTCCACAATCTTGCCAGCACTTATTTTCAGGGTGTGCATAAGTGTGTGTTTGTGTGTGTGTTTTACCATGGTCATCCTAATTGGTGTGAACTAGCATCTAATTGTGGTTTAATTTGAGCTTCCTTAAAGACTAGCGACATCTACACTCTGCATCTTCAGGCATCCATCTGTCTTGGAATTCCTAGCTTCCGGAACTGTGAGGAATAAATTTCTGTTCTTTATAAGTTACCAAGTTTATGGTATTCTGTTATACAATGTAGACTAAAACAATGCCTTGTCAGGTAAATTACTTGCAAATATTTTTTACTGTTTTGAGCACTGTATTTTCTTTTCTGAGCTTTGAATGGTATGATCATTTTAACAATATTATGTCTTCGAATTTAAGATAATTAGATATCATTCAATTTCTTTGAATCATCTTGAACTTCCTTCATTAATGTTTCAGTTTTCAGAGTACAAGTCTTCTATCTATTTGATTACATGTATTTTTAGGGCTGCTTCTTTTTTCATGCAACTTTATCTATTATTATTTTTTAATTTGTCATGTCATTCTAATAGGGAAATCCAAATTCTAGGAAGGAAAGTTATGTCCAACCTAGATAGCATATTAAAAAGCAGAGACATTACTTTGCCAACCAAGGTCCATCTAGTCAAGGCTATGGTTTTTCCATTGGTCATGTATGGATGTGAGAGTTGGACTGTGAAGAAAGCTGAGCGCTGAAGAATTGATGCTTTTGAACTGTGGTGCTGGTGAAGACTCTTGAGAGTCCCTTGGACTGCAAGGAGATCAAAGCAGTCCATCCTAAAGGTTATCAACCCTGAATATTCATTGGAAGAACTGATGCTAAAGCTGAAACTCCAATACTTTGGTCACATGATGTGAAGTGCCAATTCACTGGAAAAGACCCTGATGCTGGGAAAAATTGAGGGCAAGAGGAGAAGGGGGTGACAGAGGATGAGCTGGTTGGGTGGCATCACTGATTCAATGGACATGAGTTTGAGCAAACTCAGGGAGATAGTGAAAGACAGGGAAACTTGCTGTGCTGCAGTTTATGGGGTCACAGAGAGTCAGACACGACTTGGCGACTGAACAATAACAATCACCTGTCTATATCCACTTTCATGTGAGTTTTTATCATGAATGTTAACTTTTGTCAAGTGCTGTTTTTGTAGTTTTGAGATAATCATTTGGTTTTGTTGATGTGGTATATCACATGGATTAATTTGTTTATGTTGAACCATTTTGTGACCCTGGAATGAATCCAACTTGACACAGTATTGATCCTTTTAATGTATTGTTGAATTTGATTTACTAATATTTTGAGAATTTAAAAAATTAATTAATTTAATTGGGGGCTAATTACTTTACAATATTATAGTGGTTTTGGCCATATGTTGACATGAATCAGCCATGGGTGTACATGTGTTCCCCATACTGAACCCTCTTCCCACCTCCCTCCCCATCCCATCACTCAGGGTCATCCCAGTACACTGTCCCTGAGCACCCTTTCTCATGCATTGGACCTGGACTGGTGATCTATTTCACATATGGTGATATACATGTTTCAATGCTATTCTCTCATATCATCCCACCCTCGCCTTCTCCCACAGAGTCCAAAAGTCTGTTCTTTATATCTGTGTCTCTTTTGCTGTCTCACATATATGGTTATCGTTAACATCTTTCTAAATTCCATATGTACACATTAATATACTGTATTGGTGTTTTCTGTTCTGGCTTACTTCACTAAGTATAGCAGGCTCCAGTTTCATCCACCTCATTAGAACTGATCCAAATGCATTCTTTTTAATAGCTGAGTAATTGGAAGTGGTCAAACAAGAGATGGCAAGGGTGAACGTCGACATTCTAGCAATCAGCGAACTAAAATGGACTGGAATGGGTGAATTTAACTCAGATGACCATTATATCTACTACTGCAGGCAGGAATCCCTCAGAAGAAATGCAGTAGCCATCGTGGTCAACAAAAGAGTCCAAAATGCAGTACTTGGATGCAATCTCAAAAATGACAGAATGATCTCTGTTCGTCTCCAAGGCAAACTCCAATATCACAGTTATCCAAGTCTATGCCCCAACCAGTAACGCTGAAGAAACTGAAGTTGAACGGTTTTATGAAGACCTACAAGACCTTTTAGAACTAACACCCAAAAAAGATGTCCTTTTAATTATAGGGGACTAGAATGCAAAAGTAAGAAGTCAAGAAACACCTGGAGTAACAGGCAAATTTTGCCTTGGAATGCGGAATGAAGCAGGGCAAAGACTAATAGTTTTGCCAAGAAGATGCACTGGTCATAGCAAACACCCTTTTCCAACAACACAAGAGAAGACTCTACACAACACTGAAATAAGATTGATTATATTCTTTGCAGCCAAAGATGGAGAAGCTCTATACAGTCAACAAAAACAAGACCAGAAGCTGACTGTGGCTCAGATCATGAAATCCTTATTACCAAATTCAGACTTAAATTGAAGATAGTAGGGAAAACCACTAGATCATTCAGATATGACCTGAATCAAATCCCTTATGATTATACAGTGGAAGTGAGAAATAGATTTAAGGGCCTAGATCTGATAGATAGAGTGCCTGATGAACTATGGAATGAGGTTCGTGACATTGTACAGGAGACAGGGATCAAGACCATCCCCATGGAAAAGAAATGCAAAAAAGCAAAATGGCTGTCTCGGGAGGCCTTACAAATAGCTGTAAAAAGAAGAGAGGCAAAAAGCAAAGGAGAAAAGGAAAGATATAAGCATCTGAATGCAGAGTTCCCAAGAATAGCAAGAAGAGATAAGAAAGCCTTCCTCAGCAATCAATGCAAAGAAATAGAGGAAAACAACAGAATGGGAAAGACAAGAGATCTCTTCAAGAAAATTAGAGATACCAAGAGAACATTTCATACAAAGATGGGCTCTATAAAGGACAGAAATTCTATGGACCTAAAAGAAGCTGAAGATATTGAGAAGAGGTGGCAAGAATACACGGAAGAACTGTACAAAAAAGATCTTCACGACCCAGATAATCATGATGGTGTGATCACTAATCTAGAGCCAGACATCTTGGAATGTGAAGTCAAGTGGGCCTTAGAAAGGCCTTAGAAAGGCCTTTGTCTTTATAACAAAGCTAGTGGAGGTGATGGAGTTCCAGTTGAGCTGTTTCAAATCCTGAAAGATGATGCTGTGAAAGTGCTGCACTCAATATGCCAGCAAATTTGGAAAACTCAGCAGTGGCCACAGAACTGGAAAAGGTCAGTTTTCATCCCAATCCCAAAGAAAGGAAATGCAAAAGAATGCTCAAACCTCTGGACAATTGCACTCATCTCACATGCTAGTAAAGTAATGCTCAAAATTCTCCAGGCCAGGCTTCAGTAATACGTGAACCGTGAGCTCCCTGATATTCAAGTTGGTTTTAGAAAAGACAGAGGAACCAGAGAACAAATTGCCAACATCCGCTGGATCATGGAAAAAGCAAGAGAGTTCCAGAAAGACATCTATTTCTGCTTTATTGACTATGCCAAAGCCTTTGACTGTGCGGATCACAAGAAACTGTGGAAAATTCTGAAAGAGATGGGAATACCAGACCACCTAACCTGCCTCTTGAGAAATCTGTATGCAGGTCAGAAAGCAATAGGTAGAACTGGACATGGAACAACAGACTGGTTCCAAATAGGAAAAGGAGTAGGTCAAGGCTGTATATTGTCACCCTGCTTATTTAGCTTATATGCAGAGTACATCATGAGAAATGCTGGACTGGAAGAAACACAAGCTGGAATCAAGATTGCCGGGAGAAATATCAGTAACCTCAGATGTGCAGATGACACCATCCTTATGGCAGAAAGTGAAGAGGAGCTAAAAAGCCTCTTGATGAAAATGAAAGAGGAGAGTGAAAAAGTTGGCTTAAAGCTCAACATTCAGAAAACAAAGATCATGGCATCCGGTCCCATCACTTCATGGGAAATAGATGGGGAAACAGTAGAAACAGTGTCAGACTTTATAATTTGGGGCTCCAAAATCACTGCAGATGGTGACTGCAGCCATGAAATTAAAAGATGCTTACTCCTTGGAAGAAAAGTTTTGACCAACCTAGAAAGCATATTCAAAAGTAGAGACATTACTTTGCCGACTAAGGTCCATCTAGTCAAGGCTATGGTTTTTCCACTGGTCATGTATGGATGTGAGAGTTGGACTGTGAAGAAGGTTGAGTGCTGAAGAATTGATGCTTTTGAACTGTGGTGTTGGAGAAGACTCTTGAGAGTCCCTTGGACTGCAAGGAGATCCAACCAGTCCATTCTGAAGGAGATCAGCCCTGGGTGTTCTTTGGAAGGAATGATGCTAAAACTGAAACTCCAGTACTCTGGCCACCTCATGCAAAGAGTTGACTCATTGGAAAAAACTCTGATGCTGGGAGGGATTGGAGGCAGGAGGAGAAGGGGACAACAGAGGATGAGATGGCTGGATGGCATCATGGACTCGATGGACGTGAATCTGAGTGAACTCCAGGAGATAGTGATGGACAGGGAGGCCTGGCGTGCTGCAATTCATGGAGTTGTAAAGAGTCGGACAGGACTGAGCAACTGAACTGAACTGAACATTCAGAAAACTAAGATCATGGCATCTGGTCCCCTCACTTCATGGCAAATAGATGGGGAAACAGTGGAAACAGTGTCAGACTTTATTTTTGGGGGGCTCCAAAATCACTGCAGATGGTGATTGCTGCCATGAAATTAAAAGACACTTACTCCTTGGAAGGAAAGTTATGACCAATCTAGACAGCATATTACAAAGCAGAGACATTACTTTGCCAACAAAAGTCCATCTAGTCAAGGCTATGGTTTTCCCAGTGCTCATGTATGGATGTGAGAGTTGGACTGTGAAGAAAACTGAGCACCGAAGAATTGATGCTTTTGAACTGTGGTGTTGGAAAGACTCTTTAGCATCCCTTGGACTGCAAGGATATCCAATCAGTCTATTCTAAAGGAGATCAATCCTAGGTGTTCTTTTGAAGGAATGATTCTAAAGCTGAAACTCCAATACTTTGGCCACCTCATGTGAAGAGTTGACTCATTGGAAAAGACTGTGATGCTGGGAGGTATTGGGGGCAGGAGGAAAAGGGGATGACAGAGGATGAGATGGTTGGATGGCATCACCGACTTGATGGACATGCGTTTGGGTGAACTCTGGGAGCTGGTGATGGACAGCGAGGTCTGACGTGCTGCAATTCATGGGGTCGCAAAGAGTCAGACATGACTGAGCAACTGAACTGAACTGAGCTGAACTGAATATTACATTGTGTATATGTACCACAGCTTCATTATCCATTTGTCTACCGATGGACATCTGGGTTGCTTCCATGTGCTAGTTGTTGTAAATGGTGCTGCAATGAACATTGGGGTATGTGTGTCTCTTTCAATTCTGGTTTCCTCGGTGTGTTTATACCCAGCATTGGGATTGCTGGGCCGTATGGTACTTCTATTTCCAGTTTTTTAAGGAATCTCCACACTTTTCTCCATCATGGCTGTACTAGTTTGCATTCCCACCAACAGTGTAAGAGAGTTCCCTTTTCTCCGCACCGTCTCCA
This sequence comes from Capra hircus, assembly GCF_001704415.2. Lineage (NCBI taxonomy): Eukaryota > Metazoa > Chordata > Mammalia > Artiodactyla > Bovidae > Capra > Capra hircus. The sequence goes on from NC_030814.1 coordinate 68,039,082, forward strand.
GCATTTATTGTTTGTAGACTTTTTGATAGCCATTCTGACTGGAGTGAGATGGTACCTCATTGTAGTTTTGATTTGCATTTCTCTGATAATGAGTGATGTTGAGTATATTTTCATGTGTTTGTTAGCCATCTGTATGTCTTCTTTGAAGAAATGTCTGTTTAGTTCTTTGGCCCATTTTTTTTTTTAATTTGGTCATTTATGTTTCTGGAATTGAGCTTCAGGAGCTGCTTGTATATTTTTGAGTTTAATTATTATTTTCTCCCATTCTGAAGTCTGTCTTTTCACCTTGCTTATACTTTCCTTCATTATGCAAAAGCTTTTAAGTTTAATTAGGTCCCATTTGTTTATTTTTGCTTATATTTCCATTACTCTGGGAGGTGCGTCATAGAGGATCCTGCTGTGATTTATGTCAGAGAGTGTTTTGCCTATGTTTTCCTCTAAGAGTTTTATAGAATTTTTGCATCTGTATTCATCAAAGATACTGTCCTATAATTTTTTTTTTGTACCTCACAGTACATTTATTTTCAACATAGTCGCAAAATAACCTGCACATTTTGGTAATATTAGTACTTTGTCTGGTTCAGGTATCAGGGTAACGGTGGCCTTGTAGAATGAATTTGGGATTATTCCCTCCTCTTCAATATTTTGTAATAGCTTGAGCAGGATAGGTATAGTTCTTTTTTATACATTTAATAGAATTTCCCTGTAAAGCTGTTCAGTCCTAGACTTCTGCTTGCTGGGAGGTTTATGTTGTCCTTTAGTTATTATTTTTAATTACAAACTCAATTTTACTAATAACCAGTGTGTTCACATTGCCTGTATCTTAACTCAGTCTTGACAAACTGAGTATTTCTTGAAATTTGTGCATTTCTTCTAAGCTGCCCAATTTATTGGCATATAATTTATGATCTTAGAGAAGTTTCCATGTACCCTTTAAAAGAGTGTGTTTTCTGCTGTTTTTGAAATCAATGTTCTGTAGAATATCAGTTAACGGCAATTGCTTAGGTCCAATTGTATCATTTTAAGACCTCTAACTGTTGTCTTGTTGATTTTTTTGTCTGGGTCTGTCCATTGATGTCAGTGAGTTGTTAGTCTTCTTCTTCCGCTGCTGCTAAGTCGCTTCAGTCGTGTCTGACTCAGTGCGACCCCATAGACGGCAGCCCACCAGGCTCCATCGTCCGTGGGATTCTTCAGGCAAGAACACTGGAGTGGATTGCCATTTCCTTCTCCAGTGCATGAAAGTGAAAAGTGAAAGTGAAGTTGCTGATTCGTGTCTGACTCTTCGAGACCCCATGGACTGCAGCCCACCAGGCTCCTCCGTCCATGGGATTTTCCAGGCGAGAGTGCTGGAGTGGGGTGCCACTGCCTCTCCAGTTAGTCGTCTACTATTATGGTATTATCATCAATTTCTCCCTTACTGTCTTAGTGTTTGCTTCATGTGTTTAGGTGCTCCTGTATTGGGTGTGCAAATGTTAGTGAGTACCATGTCCTTTTCTTGCATGGATCCTTTTACCAAGATATTTTATAATACCTTTCTTTGTCTTTTGTTGCAATCTTTGTTTTAAAGTTCGTTTTGTCTGATAAGAATATTTCTATTCCCACTTTCTTGTCATTTCTGCTTGTATGAAATATCTTTTTCCATCCCTTACCTTCCAGTCTCTGTGGTTTTTAAAATAAATCCAATCAACCACCCTACATCTTCAGATTGGAGGATTTAATCCATTGACATTTTCTTTTAGAATAGTTTTATTATTACTGAATTCTTTTAGTTTTTGCTTGTCTGAGAAGTTATTTATCTCTTCTTCTAAGTGGTAATCTTGCTGAGTAGAGTATCCAAGTTTCAGATTTGTGTGTGGTTTTTTTTGTTTATTTCTTCTAGCTCTTTGACTATGTCATGTCACTCTTTTCTGGTCTTCATAGTTTCTGCAGAGAAATCAACTGATAGCCTTATGCGGATTTCCTTGTATGTGACTCTTTGCTTTTCTCTTTCTGCCTTCAGAAAACTCTATCTTTAACTTTTGCTGTCTTAATTATTATATGTCTTGATGTGCTGCTTGGGTTCATCTTATTTAGAATCCTCTGTGCTTCTTGTATCTGGATATCTGATTCCTTGTTTAGGTTTAAGAAGTTTTCAGCCATAATTTCTTCAGATACATTTTCAATACCCTTCTTTCTCTTCTCCTTCAGGGATCTCTGATCTGAATGTTGGTATGTGTAATGTTATTACATAGATCTTATATATTGGTTTCATTTTTTAAAAAATTTGTTCCTCTGTCTGCTGCTCCAATGAGGTGATTTCCATCTACTTGTGTGTTCTATGTCATTTCATTTTCTATTCATTCCTTCTATAGTGCTTTTTATCTCAGATGTTGAATTATCTAATTTTTCTTGGGTCTTCTTTTTTTAATTTAATTTTTAATTTTCACTGGTTATTCTATCTTTTTTAAGTTATTCATTTTATTTTTTTCAATTTTTAATTGAAGGATAATTGCTTTACAATATTGTGTTGGTTTCTGCCACAGGTCAACATGAATCAGCCATAGGTGTGCATATGTCCCCTCCCTTTTGGACCTCTCTCCCAGCTCCCACCCCATCCCACCTTTGAAATTGTCACAGAGCCCTGGTTTGAGTTTCCTGAATCATACAGCAAAGTCCCACAGGCTATATATTTAACTGGAGGAAAATTGCTTTATGATGTTGTTTTGGTTTCTGACATACAACAACATGACTCAGCTCATACTCTTGAGCCTCCCTCCGCTCCCCTCATCCCAACCCTAGGTCATCATCGCGTGCCAGACTGGGCTCCCTGCGTTACACGGCACTCCTCGCCAGCTGTCTATTTTACACCCCAGTGTGCGTATGCCAGTGCTACTTTCTCCATTCGTTCTACTCTCTCCTTACTCCACTGTGTCCACAAGTCTGTTCTCCATAGCTTTTCCATTCCTTCCCTGCAAATACATTCATCAATGCCATTTTCTAGGTTTCATATTATGTGTTAATATATGATATTTGTTTTTCTCCTTCTGACTTACTTCACTCTGCACAACAGGCTGTAGGTTTATCCATCTCATTAGAAATGACTCAAATTCACTTCCTTTTTTATGGCTGAGTAAGAGTATGAAAAGGCAAAATGATAGGATACCGAAAGAGGAACTCCCCAGGTCAGTAGGTGCCCAACATGCTACTGGAGATCAGTGGAGAAATAACTCCAGAAAGAATGAAGGGATGGAGCCAAAGCAAAAACAATACCCAGCTGTGGATGTGACTGGTGATAGAAACAAAGTCCGATGCTATAAAGAGCAATATTGCATAGGAACCTGGAATGTCAGGTCCATGAATCAGGGCAAATTGGAAGTGGTCAAACAAGAGATGGCAAGGGTGAACGTCGACATTCTAGCAATCAGCGAACTAAAATGGACTGGAATGGGTGAATTTAACTCAGATGACCATTATATCTACTACCGCAGGCAGGAATCCCTCAGAAGAAATGGAGTAGCCATCATGGTCAACAAAAGAGGCTGAAATGCAGTACTTGGATGCAATCTCAAAAAAACAGAATGATCTCTGTTCGTCTCCAAGGCAAACCATTCAATATCACAGTTATCCAAGTTTATGCCCCAACCAGTAATGCTGAAAAAGCTGAAGTTGAACGGTTTTATGAAGACCTACAAGACCTTTTAGAACTAACATCCAAAAAAGATGTCCTTTTCATTACAGGGGACTGGAATGCAAAAGTAGGAAGTCAAGAAACACCTGGAGTAACAGGCAAATTTTGCCTTGGAATGCGGAATGAAGCAGGGCAAAGACTAATAGAGTTTTGCCAAGAAAATGCACTGGTCATAGCAAACACCCTTTTCCAACAACATGAGAGAAGACTCTACACATGGACATCACCAGATGGTCAACACTGAAATCAGATTGATTATATTCTTTGCAGTCAAAGATGGAGAAGCTCTATACAGTCAACAAAAACAAGACCAGGAGCTGACTGTGGCTCAGATCATGAACTCCTATTACCAAATTCAGACTTAAATGGAAGAAAGTAGGGAAAACCACTAGACCATTCACGTTTGACCTAAATCAAATCCTTTATGATTATATGGTGGAAGTGAGAAATAGATTTAAGGGCCTAGATTTGATAGAGTGCCTGATGAACTATGGAATGAGGTTTATGACATTGTACAGGAGACAGGGATCAAGACCATCCCCATGGAAAAGAAATGCAAAAAAGCAAAATGGCTGTCTGGGGAGACCTTACAAATAGCTGTAAAAAGAAGAGAGGCAAAAAGCAAAGGAGAAAAGGAAAGCTATAAGCATCTGAACGCAGAGTTCCAAAGAATAGCAAGAAGAGATAAGAAAGCCTTCTTCAGCAATCAATACAAAGAAATAGAGGAAAGCAACAGAATGGGAAAGACTAGAGATCTCTTCAAGAAAATTAGAGATACCAAGGGAACATTTCATGCAAAGATGGGCTCGATAAAGGACAGAAATGGTATGAACCTAACAGAAGCTGAAGATATTGAGAAGAGGTGGCAAGAATACACAGAAAACTGTACAAAAAAGATCCTCATGACCCAGATAATCATGATGGTGTGATCATTCATCTAGAGCCAGACATCTTGGAATGTGAAGTCAAGTGGGCCTTAGAAAGCGTCACTACAAACAAAGCTAGTGGAGGTGATGGAATTCCAGCTGAGCTGTTTCAAATCCTGAAAGATGAAGCTGTGAAAGTGCTGCACTCAATATGCCAGCAAATTTGGAAAACTCAGCAGTTGCCACAGGACTGGAAAAGGTCAGTTTTCATCCCAATTCCAAAGAAAGGCAATGCCAAAGAATGCTCAAACTACCGCACAATTGCACTCATCTCACATGCTAGTAAAGTAATGCTCAAAATTCTCCAGGCCAGGCTTCAGTAATACGTGAACTGTGAACTTCCAGATATTCAAGCTGGTTTTAGAAAAGACAGAGGAACCAGAGATCAAATTGCCACATCCGCTTGATCATGGAAAAAGCAAGAGAGTTCCAGAAAGACATCTATTTCTGCTTTATTGACTATGCCAAAGGCTTTGACTGTGTGGATCACAAGAAACTGTGGAAAATTCTGAGAGAGGGGAATACCAGACCACCTAACCTGCCTCTTGAGAAACCTATATGCAGGTCAGGAAGCAACAGTTAGAACTGGACATGCAACAACAGGCTGGTTCCAAATAGGAAAAGGAGTATGTCAAGGCTGTATATTGTCACCCTGCTTATTTATCTTCTATGCAGAGTACATCATGAGAAACGCTGGGCTGGAAGAAACACAAGCTGGAATCAAGATTGCTGGGAGAAATATCAATAACCTCAGATATGCAGATGACACCACCCTTATGGCAGAAAGTGAAGAGGAACTAAAAAGCCTGTTGATGAAAGTGGAAGTGGAGAGTGAAAAAGAGATGGGGAAACAGTGGAAACAGTGCCAGACTTTTTATTTTTTGGGGCTCCAAAATCACTGCAGATGGTGACTGCAGCCATGAAATTAAAAGACACTGACTCCTTGGAAGAAAAGTTATGACCAACCTAGGTAGCATATTCAAAAGCAGAGACAATACTTTGCCGACTAAGGTCCATCTAGTCAAGCCTATGGTTTTTCCAGTAGTCATGTATGGATGTGAGATTTGGACTGTGAAGAAGGCTGAGCGCTGAAGAATCGATGCTTTTGAACTGCGGTGTTGGAGAAGTCTCTTGAGAGTCCCTTGGACTGCAAAGAAATCCAATCAGTCCATTCTGAAGGAGATCAGTCCTGGGTGTTCTTTTGAAGGAATTATACTAGAGCTGAAACTCCAGTACTTTGGCCACCTTATGAGAAGAGTTGACTCACTGGAAAAGACTCTGATGCTGGGAGGGATTGGGGGCAGGAGGAGAAGGGGACGACAGAGAATGAGATGGCTGGATGGTATCACTGACTCCATGGATGTGGGTCTGAGTGACCTCCGGGAGTTGGTAATGGACAGGGAGGCCTGGCTTGCTGCAATTCCTATGTAAAATGTTTGCCCAACATCTTTAGTGGGAAGGCTAGATTTGATGCGGATTCTAGTCATGACTTTCCCTAGAGTGTGGTGATGTTATCACTTTGGTAGATGTATGGCTGATGACGGAGAAGTTAGATCCTGTGCAGGGCGTGTGGCAGAACTTCCTGTCTTCTTAGCGGCAATCACCACCCTTTTAGGAGTAGTGTCTGCTCTCCAGTTGCTGGAACAGAAGCTCTGTGTGTTGGGCTTGAGTTGTCTCTGTTTTCTTTGTGTGTTTTTCCTTCTCTCTCTACTGGGTCCTTTGCCTCAAAGGAGGAGGTGCTGAAGTAAGTGGAACTAATGTGCTTACAGAGATCTGATGCACTACTTGCGTAGGTGTGTGCAGCTTTACTCGGTTACAGCCCACAATCACCTCTTTTACCTGATGTGGCTGTTCTAGATCCAGTGCTAAGTTCTTGTGTGGCACGGATGTGATTGCAGTGGTGAGAGGACCTCAGTTCTTATCATTTTTGAAGAAATAATTCTTCAAAGAGACCAAGATTGTAAAACAGGAACAGAGTTTATTGGAAGACAGCTTGCAAAGAAGAAGTTTATTTAGGTCAGAAGCAAAATCTACTCACTTGAGGATGAAGAGTGTAAGCATCCTCATGCATGAGAAGTGTGCAATAGAGGTAGCTTAGGCTGTTAATTTGGGGTTAATCTTCTGGGGTTGAGATAGTCACCCCATGAGGGTGATTATGATCAGCCTCCCCTATTATCATGTCATCTACAATTCCTTATTTGGACTTGCACCAGGAACCATTCCAAACACCTAAGTGAAACTCATGGGGGAAGGGAGTTATAATTGCAATGATATCATTATATTACAATGTGAGCAGCCTTACTCGAGGGTGACTTGAGACCCACCTCTGCACATGTGTTGGGCTGGGAAATCTTGACCACAAAAATGGGGAAGCTGTGGTTGTCTGCCCCTGTTTTTCATTCAATCATCAGCAGTTTATGCATTTTTATCTGTGCATGTTCCATAGTTTTTAAAGTTAGAGTTCCTTGTTCAAATGCTAAAAAGTTTGTTTTAGATGCTATTCCTCTATGCCGTATGGCCTCATTACGTGCAAAGCCAGGAGGTGTCTTTGCCTTCTGCCCATTGCCTATGAGTGAGGAGGCTGGCTTTGGGTCTGGCCCTGTCTTTCCTGCCTCAGGTGGGGCTGGAGTGTTTGCTCGGCGTGGGTTGGAGTACACAGCACAACAGTAATGGATAATCCAGCAGCCACACTATAGTCAGAAGTGTGGCTGCTTTGGGGGTATTATTTCAATAAGCTCCAACAATGGCTACTGTTGCCCCACCTGGGCTTCACCCTGGGCTCCCAGATCCCCTCTGTGACAAGGTCTTTTCCCAGGTCCTGCCCACCCTAGTTCCAGTGCTAACCTGAGGCATGGATTGAGTGGTGCCTGAATGTTTGCTTGACTCAGACTGGGGAGTGTGGCAAGGCAGCTTCTAGTGAAGACCTCTTTCCACCCTGCCAGCCTCTTGCCTAGAGGCAAGACAGCACCTGAATACTCCTCAGGGGTTGAATCTAGGCTTCTCCAGCCTTTGTATCTGTCCCAGCTGTTCTTCAAGCAGACATGGATTGGCTTGTCTCCTATGTGTAGGACCCCAGGACTACGGCACCCAGTCAGTGACACAACTTCCTCACTCCCCAGGGAACGTGTCCACCTGCGCAGTGCCTTTTCCACTTAGTCCCTTCCTAGGGGCACAGTTCCCAACCCAGTGCTTTTCTTCCTGTCCTACCCAATTACTTGTGTATCTTTCTTACAACCTTGGTTGTGTAGGAGTCCTCCTGCCAGTTTCCATATGGCTTTCCATGAGAATTGCTTCATATGTAGGTATATTTTTGATGTTCATGGAAAGTGTTGAGCTCCACATCCTCTTATTCCACCATCTTGATCTCTTCCCGCCTTTAAAAAAATCCACTTTCTTAATCTACTCCTTCTGATTGAGGATTTTAACACAGTTACTTTTAATGAAATTAATTATAGCTAAGACCTTATTGTTACTATTTTGTCATTTGTTTTCCATATATCTTATAGCTTTCCTTTTTACCTGTTCTTTCCTACCTGACTGTCTTCTTTAAGTTTAGTTGACTTTTTTTTATAGTGACATGTTTTAATTTACTTTTTTTTGGTATATGCTTTTTTCGGGGCATATTTTTGTATATCTAGATATTTGGTGTTTTTTATGACAATGTATATAACATCCTAACACTATAACATTCTAAGTTAAAAAACAAGTTAACTTTTATTGCATGCAATATGTCTGGCCTTTTATATTCTCTCTCCCTACCTTATGTAACTGATGTCACATATCACATATTACTGATGTCACTTATTATAACCTTAGATTTTCAGTTATGTTCCTCTGTTCTTAATCTCTCGTCCCAGATGCCCTTGTTTCTGCATTCCCTGTAACCCGATATCTGTGCCACCGTACCTGTCAGCATTTGCAGTCAGCCAAGAGAGAAATCAGTCCTTCAGGTTGCCTTCAGACAAGTGAGGAAATTGTAAGGAAGTGCTGTTCTTTTCCTTATCTGCCAATGAAGGAACTTGGAATCAGGGTCTTTCTGGGTGTACTGTGCCACATTTGGGACAGGATGGGGAAATGGTGAGCATAAACACCATAAAATTTCCTACCGTTTTATATGGCTTATTTTCAGGCATTTATTTGGTTGTTTTGCTTCCTAACTTCCTTCTGGTTCTCAGAAACTACTTTGGTTCCAATGCTGCTTATTTAGTATTTTCATGGGTGAGTGGGGTCCTGGATCTTCCTCATCTGTCATCCTGTTAACGTCACACATTATTTGCTCATTGTTTGTGTCTGTATGTTTATTATAAGCATGTGTATAATTGAAGGTTGTAGATTGGGTTCTTCAGAAAACTTTGATGATTTCTACTAAATGGCCCACAAGAATCACTTCCATTGGAACACAATCAGAAAATAATTATATAGATTTATTAAAATTTGAGTTTTTGCTCTACATGTCCCTTTTAAAAATTATTCTAGGGAAATATTTGGCAAAAATAAAAAAAAAAGCACACTCTCATTATAAATCAGCCACAATAAGGCACAACAGTAAATACAACATTAAGCAATGGGGCAGGGTAACTAAATTAAAGTTAAATCCACTCTGTAGAATATTGGACATCACTGAAATTGATAGTTAACAAGAATAAATCCTAACACTCTCATTGTGATCCTTGTGATTAATTATTCCATAAACTTCTGTTTCAAAAATGCTATTTATTGTAAAGATCACATCCCACTTCCACAAGATTAACATTTGGATTAGTATTTTTCAGTAAGAATGCTGTTTTTTTCATAAGTAAAAAAGGATTTTCCTATGACTTGCTAAGAAATATTAAAAATCATGGAAATGCAGGTGCAAGGAGGTGAATTGATTTATCTGAAGTCACATCGTTAGTCAAGAAATTTAAGATTTTAATATTAAGTGCAGTTTAATGGGATGTCTTAGGCACTGAAAAACTATTTATAGACAATTTAAATACATTCCAAGATTTTGGATCATCTGTGCCATCATTACTCTGAATTCTTTTTCAGGTAGATTGCCTATCTCCTCTTCATTTAGTTATCTTTGTAGGCTTTTATTTTGCTCCTTCCACTGCAACATATTTATCTATCATCTCATTTTGCCTAACTTACTGTTTGTGTGTGGTCTCCTTTCTGCAGGCTGCATGACTGTAGTTCCTCTCGCTTCTGGTGTCTGCCCCCTGGTGGATGAGCTTGTTCCAGTGGCTCGTGCAGACTTCCTGGTGAGAAAGGAGGTGACTCCCGTCTGGTGGACGGAGCTGGGTCCGGTCTTTCCAGTGGACATGACCTGTCAGGCAGTGTGTTACGGAGCAGCTGTGAGTCTAGTATGACTTTAGTCAGCCTGTCTGCTGGTGCGTGTGCCTGTATTCCTGTCGTGCTAGTTGTTTGCTCTAAGGTATTCTAGCACTGAAGCGTGCAGGCTGTTGGGTATGGGCACTCCCGGCTAAGATGTTACATAAGAGCAACTCCACACAGTAACAGGGACCTGGGAGGTCTCTTGGGACAGACCAGAGAGCAGGAGATGATGGACCTGCCAGAGGGAATGCACTTGCTGTGCTCAGTGTGAGAAGCGAGTGTTCCTGAGACCAAGGCCCGTCTTGGTGCCAAAATGGGGACCTCCAGGAAAGCTCATAATGGTTAATATTCCCTGGGGCCTTTACGACCAGTGTCCTTGCTCCCATGGTGAGCTATACCCAACCCCTGCCATCCCAGGAGACTCACCAAGACCCCTAGGTAGATTTAGTCCAGGTTCCTCTGGAGAAGGAAATGGCAACCCACTCCAGCACTCTTGCCTGGAAAATCCCATGGACAGAGGAGCCTGGTAGGCTATGGTCTACGGGGTCTTGCAGGGTCGGACACGACTGAGTGACTTCACTTTCACTTTTCACTTTCATGCATCGGAGAAGGAAATGGCAACCCACAGTGTTCTCGCCTGGAGAATCCCAGGGACAGGGGAACCTGGTGGGCTGCCGTCTATGGGATCGCACAGAATTGGACACGACTGAAGTGACTTAGCAGCAGCCTATGGAGATACTGCTTTGTGTTGGGTCCTAATGCACACGAGAAATTGTGTGCACCCTCCAAGGGTTAAATCTCTGTTTTCCCCAGTCCTGTGGAGCTCCTAAACTCGTCTCACTGGCCCTCAAGGCTAAATTATCTGGGAATTCTTCCTCTACATGCCACACACCCAGGCTATCTTGGAGGGCTATTTTTACATGGGGATGCCCAGGTATAGCCTATGCAGGTTAAATTTGGGGCTGAGTTCAAGGGCTATTTTTAGCTTGAATGTTTACCACCTCTTTCCTCAATGTATGTCAGCCATTATGTCCTTGTTATGGGGTTTGACTGATGTTGTGGTGACCTCATCCCGCCTTGAAAATTGCGTGAGGTCTCCCCTTTGCTCTGTGACTTTCACTCCTCTGTCAGGAATGAGGTCTGCTCTCTAGCGGTTGGAGTAGAGGCCCCCACCAGATCTGTTTCTTACCTGTATTTCTGATCTGTGGTGCGAGGTAGATGGGATTGAAGCACTGCCAATGGGAGCAAAGCCACCGGGAGCAAAGCCACCGAGTATTCCTCCTCTGGAACTGCTGACCTGTGAGTATGCTGTTGCATGCTCACAAGCCACTCCTGTTTTGATACTGCTCTTGTCTCTACTTTAACCGTGGGTGTGCTGGCTATTGGCCCTGGTATCTCTCAGGCATTGTTTTCACCAGGCCACCAGCATAGATCCACGGAAGTCAGATCTCAGAATTGTAGCAATCATGGCTCTTTACCAGCTGTGGGTGCTAATGGGGCTGCTCAGCATTTTAACTGGCCCAACCCTCACATGTAAATGTCCAAAGTCCACATCTGCTAAAACTAGACACGTCTCCACTGTGGGAGCACTTGTGGTGGGTTTGGATGTTTTGTAAGCACTGAGTATACTCAGCCAGTTTCAGGGGTTTAATCCACAGTTTGTACAGATATAAGGAGAGATTTCAGTTTCTTCCCTAGTCACACAGCCCCTGAAACTCAGCTTTAGTTTTAGCCCCACCTCTGTGCATGGGCCACCTACAGGCATCTGCCCCCTGCTCAGGCCAAAGGGGGTGGGGTGACAGCACAGGGTGCCCTGGCTCACTTTGGTGGGAGGGGGCAGAGGGGCGACTGACTAGGACGCATGCATTCACCCAGGAGGGAAAGCGGGGAGGTAGTTACTGATTTGGATGCATCAAACCCCTCTGATGGGAACCTATTCTAGTCTGTGGGGGCAGGGACCAGCACATGGAGAGAGAGATTGTAATGCCCCCCACCCTCACCTTTTGTGTTTATTCAACAATTGCACTTTACTTCTATGGTTTTCTGGGCTTCCTCCAGGAACATTTCCAATTGCGGAGTTCCTCATCCCATCCCCTCAGGCTGTCTCTACACAGCCAGCAACAGTCCTCTCCCTGGATCTGCTCTCCAGACTCCACCTTCTAGCACTCAGCCTCTGTCCACGCCAGCAGCCACATGCCTCAGGCTGGGATACACCGGGCTGTGGCATGAACCATCTGTGTAGGTCTCACTCTGTTTTGCCCGACACAGACTGGTTTCTGCACTCTCCTCTGGGCTCTGAAAGCTCTCTTTCTGTCCCAGCTGATTTCCCCACCAGTAAAGATGTTCTTTGGGTACAGAAATATCTCTTCACATTTAGCCGCACTCCCCCATAGGGGCACAGGTCCCTTCCTGCTTCCTCTTTTTTTCCTTTCTCCCTTTCATCTCACCTGTTACATGAGGATCTTTTTTCTAGGGGTCTGAGGCCTCTGATAATGTTCAGCAGGTGCTCTGTGAGAATCGTTCCATTTGTAGATGTATTCTTGATGCCCCTCTGTCCTAGTTGTTCAGTCTCTAAGTTGTGTCCAGCTCTTTGTGACCCCATGAACTGCAGCACACCACACCAGGCTTCCCTGCCCTTCTCTATTTCCTGGAGTTTGCTCAAACTCATGTCCGTTGAGTCGGTGATGCCATCCAACCATCTCATCCTGTTGCCCTTTTCTCAGTTGTGTCTGACTCCTTGTCACCCCATGGACTATAGCCCACCAGGCTCCCCTTCCATGGAATTTTTCATACAAAAATACTGGGGTGGGTCCATTTCCTCCTCCAGGGGATCTTCTCGACCCAGGGACTGGACCATCTCTTGTGACTCCTGCATTGGCAAGTGGATTCTTTACCACTGCTCCACCTGGGAAGCCCTAATTAGTCTACTACCTTTACTATGTATTTGCCTTTACAGGTGAGATTTTAATTTTATGTTTCACTGTTATGACTTACTGTCTTTTATTTTCAGCTTACAGAAGTCCCTTTAACATTTCTTATAAGGCTAATTTAGTAGTAGTGAAATCCTTTAGGTTTTGCTTGTTTGGAAAACTCTTTATCTCTCTTTCAATTATGAATGATAACCTTGGTGGGTAAAGTGTTCTTGGTTTGAAGTATTTTGCTCTCAGCACTTTGGCTACATCTTGCCTATCCTTTTTGGCCTGCAAATATTCAGCTGAAAATGTGGTAGTCTTATGGGATTTCTATTGTACACGACAAATTGTTTTTCTCTCACTTTTAACAGTTTATGCTTATGTTATCTTTTGACATTTTAATTGTAATACGTTTCTGTGTGGATCTCTTTGTGTTCATTTTATTTGGAACTCTCTAACCTTCCTGGCATCACTTCATGGCAAATAGATGGGGAAACAATGGAAACAGTGAGAGACTTTATTTTTGAGGTTCTAAAATCACTGCAGATGGTGACTGCAGCCATGAAATTAAAAGACACTTGTTTCTTGGAAGAAAAGCTATGACCAGTCTAGACAGCATATTACTTTGTCAACAAAGGTCCATCTAGTCAAACCTATGGTTTTCCAGTAGTCATGTATGGATGTGAGAGCTGGACTATAAAGAAAGTTGAGCGCCGAAGAATTGATGCTTTTGAACTATGATGTTGGAGAAGGCTCTTGAGAGTCCCATAGACTGCAAGGAGATCCAAAAGGATCTCCAGTCCTCCCTAAAGGAAAGGACCAACCAGTCTATCCTAAAGGAAATCAGGCCTGAATGTTCATTGGAAGGACTGATGTTGAAGCTAAAACTCCAATACTTTGGTCACCTGATGAGAAGAACTGACTCACTGGAAAAGGTCCTGATGCTGGAAAAGATTGAAGACAGGAGAAGAAGGGGATGACAGAGGATGAGATGGTTGGATGGCATCACTGATGTAATGCACATGAGTTTGAGTAGGCGCTGGGAGTTGGTGATGAACAGGGAAGCCTGGCGTGCTGCAGTCCATGGGGTTGCAAAGAGTTGGACATGACTGAGTGACTGAACTGACTGTCTTCCTGGATATGGATTTCTCTTTTCTTCCCCAGGTTAAAATTTTTTCTGCAATTCTTTCTTTTTTGTTTTAATTTAATTTAATTTATTATTTTATTATTTTTTATTTTACTTTACAATAGTGCATTGGTTTTGCCATACATCAACATGAATCCGCCACAGGTATACACGTGTTCCCCATCCTGAACCCTCCTCCCACCTCACTCCCTGTACCATCCCTCTGGGTCATCCCAGTGCACCAGCCCCAAGCAAATGCTACTCTTCTGATGTGTACTGTGTGTATGCTGGGTGCTCAGTCCCTCAGCCGTGTCCGACTCTTTGCCATCCCATGGACTGTAGCACACCAAGCTCCTCTGTCCGTGGAATTTTCCAGGGAAGAATACTGGAGAGGATTGCCATTTCACACTCCAGGGGATCTTCCTGAGTTAGGGATCAAACTCCCATCCCAAACTCGCTTTGGCAAGTGGGTTCTTTACCTCTAGCGCCATTTAGTTTACCTGTACTATGTCTTTAACATAATTCCTAGGATCTTGGCTTTGACTTTGCAACACAATGGACTACATTGTAGCCATCAGTTAATAGGTTAAAAATTGTGCTAATTGTTCTTGGACTTGTTGGTGTTCAAGGTTACATTTCCAATTTTAACAGGATAGGTCACTTCTGGGTTGGAAGATTTTCTTCTTACAACACAACACTTGATTCTAATCTTGATTCCAGTGTTGTGGAATCAAGATTGCTGGGAAAAATATCAATAATCTCAAATATGCAGATGACACCACCTTTATGGCAGAAAGCAAAGAAGAACTAAAGAGCCTCTTGATGAAAGTGAAAGAGGAGAGTGAAATGTCTTAAAACTCAACATTGAGAAAACTAAGATCATGGCATCTGGTCCAATCACTTCATGGCAAATAGATGGGGAAACAATGGAAATAGTGACAGAATTTATTTTCTTGGGCTCCAAAATCAGTTCAGATGGTGACTGCAGCCACAAGATTAAAAAATACTTGCTCCTTGGAAGAAAAGCTATGACCAAACTAGACAGCATATTAAAAAGGAGAGACATTACTTTGCTGACAAAGCTCCATCTTGTCAAAGCTATGGTTTTTCCAGCAGTCACTTATGTATGTGAGAGTTGGACTATAAAAAAAACTGATTATCAAAGAATTGATGCTTTTGAACTGTGGTGTTGGAGAAGACTCCTGAGAGTCCCTTGGACTGCAACTGAAGATTCACTGGAAAGTCAGATGCAGAAGCTGAAACTCCAATACTCTGGCCACCTAATGCAAAGAACTGACTCATTGGAAAAGATCCTGATGCTGGGGAAAATTGGAGGGAGGAGAAGGGGATGACAGAGGATGAGATGGTTTGATGGCATCACTGACTCGATGGAGTTGAGTTTGTGTAAGCTCCAGGAGTTGCTGAGGGACATGGAAGCCTGGTGTGCTGCAGTCCATGGGGTTGCAAAGAGTTGGACATGACTGAGCAACTGAACTGAACACAACACTTACCATCTAGTCATATCACCGTGAGATTTTGATTTCCCCTCCTACTTTCTAAGAACCGTAAGTCTGCTCTAAATGTAAATTCAGATACCATAGTTTGTTTTCTGATGAAGGTGAATCCTTGATTGTTTAAGAAAGAAGGAAAGAAAGTGAAGTCACTCAGTTGTGTCTGACTCTTTGAGACCCCATGGACAGTAGCCTGCACCAGGCTCCTCCGTCCATGGGATTTTCTAGGCAAGAGTACTGGAGTGGGTTGCCATTTCCTTCTCCAGGGAATCTTCCCTACCCAGGGATTGAACCCAGGTCTCCTGCATTGTAGACAGACGCTTTACCATCTGAGCCACCAGGGAAGCCAATTATTTAAATGGTTGTTCAAATGCTAGGTGGTTCCTTAGACTATTAATTTTGAAGGACAGTTTAAGAATGTTTTTGTTCAGTTACCCGGTTGTATCCAATGCATCACGACCTCTTAGACTGTAGCATGACAGGCCTCCTTGTCCTTCACCATCTCTTGAATTTTGCCCAAGATCATGTCCATTACATCAGTGATGCTATCCAGCCATCTCATCCTCTGATGCCCTCTTCTCCTGGTGTCCTTTATTTTTCCCAGCATCAAGGACTTTTCCAATGAGTCGGCTGTTCACATCAGATGACCAAAATACTAGAGCTTCAGCTTCAGCATCAGTCCTTCCAGTGAGTATTCAGGGTTGATGTCCCTTAAGATTGACTAGTTTGATCTCCTTGCTGTACAAGGGGCTTTTAGAAGTCTTCTCTAGCAACACAGTTTGAAGGCATCAATTCTTTGGGTGCTCCCTTCTTTATGGTCTAGTTCTCACAACCTGTACGTGACCACTGGGAAGACCATAGCCTTGACTATATGGATGTTTGTTGGATGTAATGTCTCTACTTTTCAACACACTGTCTAGATTTGTCATAGCTTTCCTGCCGAGAAGCAATCATCTTCTGATTTCATGGCTGCAGCCACCATCTGCAGTGATTTTAGAGCCCAAGAAGAGGAAATCTGTCACTACTTCCACCTTTTCCCCTTTTATCTGCCATGAAGTAATAGGTCTGGATGCCATGATCTTATTTTCTTTTTTTAATATTAAGCCTGCTCTTTCACTCTCCTCCTTCACTCTCATCAAGAGGCTGTTTATTCCTCTTTGCCTTCTGAAATTAGAGTGGTTTCATTCATATATTTTAAGAATAATCAAGATAAATTGATTGTTTTGACCTTTGAAAACTGTTTTATAAATACATTAAAAATATCTATAATTCATTCTGTGGGGATGACTAAATAGTATGTGAATAATTGAATATAACACTTCATCCAAAGTCTGCCTAATAGAAAATAGATTAGGTGGATAGGTATACCTTCAGCAGAGATGCCTTTGAGATTATTTGTGATATAGACATATCATAGAGACAAATGAAGTTTTTGACTTCTGCAAACATCTTAATTAAAAATAGAAATAAATTAATTACTTAATAGAAAATATATGATGTCTGACAAAATTAAGATTTTTGTCCATACTTAGAATGGCATTTTAAAATAAGGACAATGTGTTTCAGCTTACTCTATAAAAAACAAATAGCATTTGTTTGTTTTGCAATGATTTCATAATAATAATTGTCCAGTTAGATTTGGTGGATCCAAAAGGACTTACTGAAATGTGATTAATTAAACGCATGTCAAAGATTTGCAAACTGTACCATGTACAATGAGCTTTGTCATCCCCAAGATTGTCGCTGGGTGGCACCCAAGTCCTTCTCCAAACAATGGCAAGAATACATTTATTCAAAGTTGGAAACATTGCTGAAGAAACTTTGCTGATGGTGATGAATAATAATTGATCTGCCTTACTAGGAATGATCATTGTTCTAGAAACAATGTCAAAGTAAATGTGAAGGCTCCTACAGGGCATTTCCCAGTAAAATTGTAAATGCAGCTTTACTAAGATTTTTGCTACTTGCTCAAATCATAAATCTTTGACAGGTTTTAAAAGTTTGTAAAAATCTTGATTAGATTAAAGCTATCCTTTGCTAAAAGCTTCAAGCCCTTTCAAATAAGGTTAAGAGAGCTTTAGCCCAGGTCTAAAATACTGAAAATTTGTTCCTAAACGGCAATTTTTTTTCCTTCCTCACTTAATTATTACTTTTAGATTGGTATTCTTTAATAAAATCAGACTGCTTTTGCTTGATGACATTTTGTGGACTGATTTCTCTCTTAAAGGAGAAAATTCCAGTGTGATTTAACCAAAGTAAAGGTCTTTCTTTAGTCTTTTACAAACTTTGCTGAAATATTATAAAATTGTTCTCTAAAGTGATTTATCAGTTTCCACTCTTGCAATTTAGGAGTTAGCATTTCCCCATATCTTTGCCAACAACTCAATTTGTAGACAGTTTAACTTTTTTTCAGTATAATGGGAGTAAACAAATATTTCATTCTCTATTTTGTTTTGTATTGGAGTATAGATGCTTTTTTGAACATGAATTTGGGCAAACTCTGGGACATGGTGAGGGACAGGGAGGCCAGGCATGCTGCAGTCCATGGGGTTCCAAAGGGGTGGACACAGCTTGGTGACTGAACAACAATAGATGCTTTATGATGTTGTGTTAGTTTCTGCTGTACAATGAAGTGAATCAGCTGTATGTGTGCATATATACCCTCTCTCTTGGACACCCTCATTTCACCCATCTAGGTCATCACAGAGTATCAAGGTGAGCATCTTGCACTCTTAAATTTGCATTGTCTGTTTATAAATGTGAAAGTACAAGCAGAAACCTGATTTACATTTAGTTTAAAATATCAAAATCACCTTAATTTCTTTATCATGTTTTATAAAAATTTTGCAAAAGAAAAAGAATAAATCATAATGGAAAATTTAAAGATATTCTGAAGTTTTATAGCTTACTGGAGAGTATAAAAGAAAGTGAAAACAATGAATAATATTATATACATTTATGCAAAACAACACATACTTTTTGAACTAACATTATATTCCACCAGATATGTTGCATTTTCAGTTCAGTTCAGTTGTTCAGTCATGTCTGACTCTTTGCGACCCCATGAATTGCGGCATGCCAGGCCTCCCTGTCCATCACCAACCACCAGAGTTCACTCAGACTCACGTCCATCGAGTCAGTGATGCCATCTAGCCATCTCATCCTCTGTCGTCCCCTTTTCCTCCTGCCTCCAATCCCTCCCAGCATCAGAGTCTTTTCCAGTGAGTCAACTCTTCGCATGAGGTGGCCAAAGTACTAGTTTCAGCTTTAGCATCATTCCTTCCAAAGAACACCCAGGGCTGATCTCCTTCAGAACAGACTGGTTGGATCTCCTTGCAGTCCAAGAGACTCTCAGGCATCTTCTCTAACACCGCAGTTCAAAAGCATCAATTCTTCGGCGCTCAGCTTTCTTCACAGGCCAACTCTCACATCCATACATGACCACTGGAAAAACCATAGCTTTGACTAGATGGACCTTTGTTGGCAAAGTAATGTCTCTGCTTTTCAATATACTATCTAGGTTGGTCATAACTCTTCTTCCAAGGAGTAAGCATTTTTTAATTTCATGACTGCAGTCACCACTTGCAGTGATTTTGGAGCCCCCCCAAAATAAAGTCTGACACTGTTTCCACTGTTTCCCCATCTATTTCCCATGAAGTGATGGGACCAGATGCCATGATCTTTGTTTTCTGAATGTTGAGCTTTAAGCCAACTTTTTCACTCTCCTCTTTCACTTTCATCAAGAGGCTTTTTAGTTCCTCTTCACTTTCTGCCATAAGGGTGGTGTCATCTGCATATCTGAGGTTATTGACATTTCTCCTGGCAATTTTCATTCCAGCTTGTGCTTCTTCCAGCCCAGCGTTTCTCATGATGTACTCTGCATAGAAGTTAAATAAGCAGGGTGACAGTATACAGCCTGACGTAGTCCTTTTCCTATTTGGAACCAGTCTGTTGTTCCATGTCCAGCTCTAACTGTTGCTTCCTGACCTGCATATAGGTTTCTCAAGAGGCCGGTGAGGTGGTCTGGTATTCCCATCTCTTGAAGAATTTTCCACAGTTTATTGTGACCCACATAGTCAAAGGATTTGGCACAGTCAATTCTTGTAAGTCTCAAGGGTTGTACTGTCATATTAAACATTCAGGTATCTATGCTTTTCTGGTGGCTCAGGCAGTAAAGAATCTTGTTTTCAGTGCAGGAGACCTGTGTTCAATCCCTGGGCTAGGAAGATTACTTGGAGAAGGAAATGGCAACCCACTCCAGTATTTTTGCCTGAAGAATCCCATGGACAGAGAAACCTGGTGTGCTACATTCCATGGGGTTGCAAAGAGTTGAACATGACTGGGCAGCTTTCACTTTTGACTTTCATTCCTTCCATACCCCTAATTTGTCTATTACCCCTTAATTTTAGCTTTTGGAAATCAAAAGCATTTTTTCCTGTATCTATGAGTCTGTTTCAGTTTTGCATATATAATTCACCAGTATATTTTAGATTCTGCACATAATGTCTTACTTATTTCACTAACCGTAATATTTTCAGTCTTTCCAGGTATATCCTCAGGAGTGGAATTGTTGGATCAAATGGTAGTTGTACTATTAATTTTTATTTTTAGAATTTAATGATTAAAAAATTGAAGTATAGCTAATTTAAAATGTCTTAGTTTCAGGTATATGGAACATTGACTATGTATATGTATACAGTCAGTGTCTATATATACTGACCATGTACACTGACTCACAGTAATTACAGATAAATATGTATAGGCTTCCCTGGAGGCTCAGTCGTTAAAGAATCTGCCTGCAATGCAAGAGACCTCAGTTCAATCTCTAGGATGGGAATATCCCCTGGAGAAGGGAATGGCAACCTGCTCCAGTATTTTTGCCTGGGAAGTTCTCATGGACAGAGGAGGCCTGGTGGGCTACAGTCTATGGGGTCATAAAGAGTTGGACCCCATATATATTATAATAAATATTACAATTCCATGGAATACAAAGTAATTCATTTACAATTTTAAAAATATATTGTTGTGCATATATTAAACCTAAACTCCTAATTTGTCTCTCCCCAAACACCCCCTTTGCTAAATGTAAGTTTTTTTTTTTCTGTGTCTGTGAGTCTCTGTGTATTGAAAATAAGTTCACTGTATCATTGTTTCAGATTCCACATATAAGTGATATCATACAGTATTTGTCTTTGGCTTACTTAGTATGATAATCTCTAGGTCCACCCATATTGCTGCTAATAGTATTATTTCATTCTTGTTTTTTTGTCCAAGTACCTTTGTGCGTGTGTGTGTGTGTGTGTTGGAGAAGGAAATGACAACCCACCCCAGTATTCTTGCATGGAGAATTCCATGGACAGAGAAACCTGGCAGGTTACAGTCAATGGGGTTGTAAAGACTTGGACACAGCTGAGTGATCAACACCCAACACACACACACATATGCAGGGGTATATATATATATATATGAATGCAAGCTCAGTTGTTTCAGTAGTGTCCTAGTCTTTGTGATCTTTTGGACTGTGGCCTGCGAGGCTCCTCTGTCCATGGGCTCATGCCCTCCTCCAGGGGATCTGCCTGACCCAGGGATAGAATGCGTGTCTCCTGTGTCTCCTGCATTACAGGCAGATTCCATACCCACTGAGCCACCTGGGAAACCTATACATATATATAAAACAAAACTTCTTTATCTATTCATCTGTTGATAGACATTTAAGTTGCTTCTATGTCTTTGTTATTGTAAATAGTGCTGCAATGAACATTGAGGTACATGTATATTTTTGAATGATGTTTTTTACCAGGTGTATGCACAACAGGGGGATTGCTAAATCATATGGCAGCTCTATATTTAGTTTTTAAGGGGATCTTCATACTGTTTTCCATAGTGGCTTCATCAATTTACTTCCCACCAATAGTGTAGGAGGTTCCTTTTCTTCCATACTCTCTCCAGCATTTACTGTGTAAATTTTTTTATGATGGCAAATCTGACCAGTGTGAGTTGATATTTCATTGTAGTTTTACTTTGCATTTCTATAATAAATTAGTGATGTTGAACATCATGCATGTGCCTTTTTGTCATCTATTTGTCTTCCTTGGAGAAATGTCATTTAGGTCTTCTGCACGTTTTGATTGGGTTGTTTTTTGATATTAAGCTGTATGAACTCTTTGTATGTTTTGGAAATTAATCCCTCATCAATCATACCATTTGCAATTGTTTTCTCCAGTTCTATAGGCTGTGTTTTTGTTTTGTTTATGGTTTCCTTTGCTGTGCAAAAGCTTTAAGTTTAATTAGGCTCCATTTGTTTATTTTTGTTTTTATTTCCATTACTCTAGGAGATGAATCAAAAAGATATTGCTGAAACTTATGTCAAAGATTTGTTTTGCCTGTGTTTTCCTTGAAGAGTTTATAGTATCCAGTCTTACACTGAAGTCTTTAACTCATTTTATGTCTATTTTTATGTATGGTGTTAGAGTGGAGGAGGGAATGACAGTCCACATCAGTATTCTTGCCTGGAGAATTCCAGGGACAGAGGAGCCTGACAGGCTACAGTCCATGGGGTCGTAAAGTCAGACATGACTGAGTGACTAACACACACACACACACACACACACACACACACACAGACACACACACACACACAGTATTAGAGAATGCTCTAATGTCATTCTTTTACGTATAGCTGCCCAGTTTTCCCAGCACCAAGTTTCCCCAGTCTCTTATTGAAGAGACTGTCCTTTTTCCATTGTATATTCTTTTCTCCTTTGTCATAGATTTATTGAACATAGGAGAGTGAATTTATTTCTGGGCTTTCTATTCTGTTCCATTGATCTTGATTTCTGCTCTTTGCAGGAGAGTGGGAGTCACAGGGCAGTATCATACTATTTTGATAACTGTAACTTTGTACTATTAGACTGAACTCTGAGATGCTGATTCTTCCAGCTCCATTTTTCTTTCCCAAGATTGTTTTGGCTGTTCAACTTTTGTGTTTCTATACAAATTTTAATATATTTTAGTCTAGCTTTGTGAAAAATGCCATTGGCACTTTGATAGGGACTGCATTGAATCTGTAGATTGCCTTTGGTAGTGTAATCATTTTAACAATATTGATTCTTCCAATGCAAGAACAGCGTATATCTTTTTATCTGTTTGTGTCATTTTTAAATTTACATTTTTTTAAACCAGAGGATAATTACTTTACAATGTTATGTTGATTTCTGCCATACAATGCAGGTCAGTAATAGCTATATGTGTATCCTCTCCCTCTTGAGCCTCCCTCCCATTCACCCACCCTCAACTTTTCATCCCTCTGGGTCACCACAGAGCACTGGGTTGAGCTTCTGTGTTATATATCAACTTCCCACTAGTTATCTATTTTACACATGGTAGTGTATATGCTACCATATGCTAGAGTCAGTGCTACTCTCTCAATTTGTTCCAACCTCTCCTCCCCCCACTATGTCCATGAGTCCATTCTCTAAGCCTATTTCTATATTATGGCCCTGCAAATAGGTTCATCAATACCATTTCCCCATATCTATGCATTAATATATGATACTTCTTTTTCTCTTTCTGAATTACTTCACTCTATATAACAGGCTCTAAGTTCATCCACTTCAGTTCAACTGATTCACAGTTGTTTCCTTTTATGGTTGAGTAATATTCCATCATATATATATATACCACAACTTCTTTATGCATCCATCTGTCAATGGACATCTAGGTTGCTTCCAAGCCTTGGTTATCATAAATAGTGTTGCAATGAACACTGAGGTACTTATGTCTTTTAAAACTATGGTTTTCATATGGTACCTGCCCAGTAGTGGAATTGCTAGGTTATATGGTAGTTTTATTCCTAGTTTTTTAAGGAATTGCCATACTTTCTCCATAGTGGCTATATTAGTTTACATTCCCACCAAAAGTGCAAGAGGGTTCCCTTTCTCCACATCTTTTTCAGTATTTATTTTTTGTAGATTTTTATAATGCTGTCTTCAATTTTTAAAAATCACTGTTTGCAATTTTAAAGTATAGATCTTTTGCCTCTTTACCTAGGTTTATTCCTAGGTATTTTACTCTTTTTGTTGTGGTGGTAAATGGAATTGTTTCCTTAATTTCTCTTTATGATCTTTTATTGTTAGTGTATAGTGCTATTGTTGTTGTTCTGTCACTCAGCTGTGTGTGACTTTTTGCAACCCCATGGACTGCAGCATCCCAGGCTTCCCTGTCCTTTCATCTCCTGGAGTTTGCTAAAACTCATGTCCATTGAGTCAGTGATGTGATCCAACCATCTTGTCCTCTGTCATTCCCTTCTCCTCTTGCCTTCAGTCTTTCCTAGCATCATGGTCTTTTCCAATGATTTAGCTCTTTGCATCAGGTGGCCAAAGTATTGGAGTTTCAGCTTCAGCATCAGTCCTTCCAATGGATATTCAGGATTGATTTCCTTTAGGATTGACTGGTTTGATCTTGATGTCCAAGGGACTCTCAAGAGTCTTCTCCAATACCACCATTCAAAGGCATCAATTCTGGGGCACTCAGCCTTCTTTATGGTGTAACTCTCACATCCATACATGACTACTGGAAAAACCGTAGCTTTGACTTTGGAATATAGAAACTGCTGTATTAAAAAATCCTTCTAGGAATTTAATGTTATATCTTGCAAATCTTTTCTATAGCTGAATTTCTATAAATCTTAAGGGCATTTTTTCCTATAGAAGCTTCACAGAAAACCCAGGTAAAACATTTATTCTAAGCGGATTTGTTATTGTGACCTTGAGATAATGAAGTAGATCCCAGTAATATTAGTGGTAAATTAATTAATATTTTAAGAGATTTGTTATAGTGAAAATGTTCTTGATTGGGTCAAAAAAGTAACAGTCATAGCACTAAATAAAAAGAGATCTTTTTGTGGGTGGCCTAGATGGTTGAATAGGAAGACCCTAAACTCACCTCCTTCATTGAGCACACGAAAATTACAACTATTTACAGATTGAATATTGATGAGAAAAACCAGAACACTGACATAAAAAATCTCATACAATGAAAGATATAAATAAGGAGCACAACAATATGTGTGGGAAGGATGGAGATACAGTACAGACATGATGCATACCCTCATATGGGTCACCCACAAATCAGAGAATAATTACAATTGCAGAGGTTCTCCCCAACAAGTTATGGGTCCAAGCCCCATATTGAATTCCCCAGACCAGGCTGTGAGACCAGTAAGGCTTGATTTAGAAAAAGCCTGAGAACTGTGGAAAATAGAGATGTCTGTCTTAAATGGCTGACACAGAATCTCACGTGCTCTGAAATACAGAGAAAAGACAGTAATTTGAAAGAAGCATATGTCAGACCCAGCCGCTGATCTTGGAGAATCTCTCAGAAAGGCAAGAGGCAGCTGGAACTCACCTTGGGGACATGAACACTGGTGGGAGTCTTTTTGGGGAGCATGTTCTATCATGTGGTTGCTGGTGCTGGCAAATGCCATTTTGTAATCCCCCCTCTAGTTTATGGCTCAAGACATGTCCCCACACACCAATGACCCAGAATTAGCTCTGAGCTACCCAGGGCTTTGTAGACAGAGAATCTGGGATTTGGCTTTACCCACCACTGGGCCAATGCTAGCCTTGGGAACAGCCTCATCCTACAGTGGGCAGGTATCAGCTCCAAGAGTAACTGGGCCCCACCCACCAGTGGGTCAACATACCAACTCCAGGACTTCCAGAGCCTTGTAGCTAGCCAAAGACCTCAGGACTGGCTACACAGACTAGTGAACTGGCACTAGCCTTGGGATCATCCCACCCCACTGCAAGGCATAAGCCCTACCACCTGCAGGCCAACATCAGCTCTGGAACCCCCAAAGCCCAGTTTTGCCCACCAAGAGACAGCACCAACTCTGAGACATGTTGGATCTCTCAGCCAGCTTCCCTGGGATTCAGTTCCACTCACCAGTGGCCCAACCCCAAATCTGGGATTCCCTGAACCCTTCAATCAGCAATGTCAAGGACTTGCTTTGCCCACAAGTTGATACTAGATCTGGGAACCAAGATCAAACAACCACTCAGAACAAAACCTGACTCCATACACAAGTGAGTCAGCATTGGTCCTGGGACTTTCTGGAGAACTAAAGCCATCTGCCTTGGCACCCAGCCTTACCTATCTGTCAGTAGACTCCACACAAGGCAGAGTTTAGCAACTAACAGGACTAGGAGCCAGCCACACCTACAAGACCACCCATAATAGTACTAGTCAGAAGGACTCATACAATCCACATAGGGGGGTGCCCCTCTAGCAGTTAGCTCCTGTGACCAGAGAAGCACAGGATGTCTCTTACAAAGAGCCTCTTTGCCAAGATCAGGAAACATAGACCACCTACCAGATAAATAGATATTAAAATATTGAATTAGGCAAAATGAGGTGACAGATGAATATTTTTCAAACGAAGGAATAAGCTAAAACTGTAAGAAGAACCAAGTGAATTGAGATAAGCATCTACCTGATAAAGAGTTTAAGGTAATGATTGTAAAGATGCTCAAGGAACTCTGGAGAAGAATGATGAATGCAGTGAGAACTGTAACAGAAGAGTCAGGAAATATTAAAAAGAAAAGCCAAACATAGCTGAATAATACAATAATTAAAATTAAAAATACACTAGAATGAGTCAACAGTAGACTATACAGAGGAATGGATCAGCAAGCTGGAAGACACAGTAGTGGAAATCATGAGAGCTGACAGGAAAAAAGAATAAACAGAAATGAAGACAATTCTCTCAGAGACAACATCAAGCATAGTAATATTCACATTATAGTGGTCTGAGAAAGAAAGAATAGGGTAGAGAAAATACTTGAGGTTATAATGCCTGAAAATTTCCCTAATCTGGGAAAGGAAACAGACATCCAGGTCCAGGAAGCACAGGGAATCTCAAATGAGACAAACCCAAAGAAGGTAACACAAAGGCAAATTATGAGTAAAATGACAAAAAGTAAAGAAGAGAGAATATTAAAAGCAGCAAGGGAAAAGCAGAGTTACATACAAGGGGACTCCCATAAGGCTGTCAGATAACTTACAGCAGAAACTCTGCAAGCCAGAAAGAAGTGACTTGATATTTTTAAAGTATGAAAGAGAAAAACCTACAACCAAGAATACTCTACCTAGAGGCTTTTACTCAGGTTTAAAGGAACTATCAAAAACTTTAAGAAAAGATAAAGAGGTTTAGCATCACTAAAACTGATTTTAAAAGAAATATTAGAGGAATTTCTCTAAGTGAAAAAGAAAAGGATACAACCAGAAATGTGAAAATTATGAAAGGAAAAATCTCATTGACAAAGGTCAATATATAATAAAGATAGCAAATCAACAGTATATAAAACTAATCAAAAGGCCAAAAGATGAAAATAGCAAAATCATCTATATCCACAATAAGTAGTTAATGGATACACAAAATAAAAAGATATAAAATATGGCATCAAAAATCAACATGGAGCGAGGGTAGTGAAACTGCAAAGTTGTTAAAAATGTACTTAAACTTAGATCAGCAACTTTAAACAATCATGTACTTATACAGATTGCTTTATACAAATCTCTAGGTAAAATAAATCAAAATTTATAATAGATACACACACCCAGAAGATAAAAGAATCTGAATATAACCCTAAATAGAGTCAGCAAATCACAGGGAAAGAGAACAAAAGCAGAAGGGAACAAAAAAGTACTACAAAATAACCCACAAACAATTAACAACATGGCAATATGTACAAACCTATGAAGGATTACAAATGGAATAATTTCTGCAATCAAAAGACATAGAGTGGCTAAATAGATGCAAACACAAGATCCAATATATGTTGCCTTTAAGAGAGTCACTTCAGATCTAAAGATACACACAAACTGAAAGCATTCCTTGCATTTCCTTTCCTTGTGGAAATGAAAAGAAAGCAGGGCTAGCAATATTTTGTAAAATAAAATGGACTTTAGAACAAAGACTATAACAAGAAGAACGTTATATAATGACCAAGAGATCAATTCAAGAAGACATAACAATTTTAAATATATATGCATGCCAAATAGGACTACCTAAGTATATATAAAAAATTGAAAGACATAAAGGTAGAAATGGACAGTAGCACAGGAACAGCAGTGGACTTAACAAGAAACCTACATTTGTGGAAAGAATGAATTTCTGAATTTCATCCAGAAAGAAAATAAGGAAGGAAACACTGGCTTTAATGGATGCATTAGACTAATTGGATACACACACACACACACACACACACACACACACACGTAACATTTTATACAAAATCAGCACAATAGACCTTCTTTTCAATTTCACATGAAACATTCTCTAAGATAGATCATGTGCTAGGGCACAAAACAAATCCCAGTAAATTTAAGAAAACTGAACTCATATTAATCATCTCTTTCCGCTACAAGGCTACATGACAAGAGGAAAACTGCAAAGAACACAAACACACAGAGGCTAAAAAATATGCTGCTAAACAACTAACGAGTTATTGAAGATATCAAAGAAGAGATTTAAAAAATTGCTGGAGACAAATAAAGTGAAACACTCAGACACCCAATGGGCCAAAAGTCTACAGGACACAGCAGAACAGCTCTAAGTGGGAATTGGATATAAGCACAAACCTGCCTCAGGAGAAAAGAGAAATGTAAAATAAGCAACTCATCCTTACGTCTAGAGAAACTAAAAGAAGAAAAACAGACAGAGCACAGGCTATAGAAGAAAGCAAACCATAAGGATCAGAGTAGAAATAAATGCAATAGATAATAAAAATGGAAGAGATCAATATTGTAAAGTAATTAACCTCCAAATAAATAAATTTATATAAAAAATAAAATTAAGAGTTAGTACTTTGAAAAAAGTAAAATTGATAGAACTTTATACAGATGCATCAATTTTATTAATTTAGAGAGTACTTAGGAAAATAAGAAATGAAAAGAAGTAACAACTTATACCACAGGAATGTAAAGGATCATAAGAGATTACTACAAACAATTATAACCATTAAAATGGACAACCTAGAACAAGAGGATATGATTTTGATGATAATATTGATGATGTCAATAATAATAAGAAAATTGAACAGTTAACTAGAACAATGAGTGATAATTTTACAAATTAAAATTTTTTTATTATTGCTCATTTTACTTAAAATAAAACCACATAATCATAAGTTTCAGTTAGTTGTAGTTATTTTTAACTACAATCTCAGTAGTCACACTGAATTGGATTATAAATTATGAAATTGAATTATTTCATTGGCTTGAAAAATAACAATTAATGCAGCATTGAAGAATGAAAAATGGTGAAAACTGAGAAGTATACATAATGCAACTACATAAATTATATGTAGAAAACATAAAAAATTATGTATGAGTACAAGTAGGAGATTAGAAAAAAGAAGAGTTATATAGAACTATTTCATGGAATAAGTGATCTTTGTTTTGATCTTTTGTACAGTGGTGCTTCAGTCAAGGCCATTAAGAATGAATTGATGAGTGAAAGAAAACACAGAAATAATGACTTTAAGAAAAGAAACATCAACCAAGTGGTTATAGGATGACAGTCAGTTTTGGATTTAATGAAGCTCCTCCAGAGGATGGAGATTATCTGTCTAAACCCATGTAATTTCCCCAAAAGCTAAAGACAAGTAACACATTGTTTGTACTCAACTAGAGTCATCACTATAGAACTAAGAACAGCTCCATCTCAATAGACATATGTCAATAAGTATGCATCCTAATATCATCTTGCTCCTTTATGCTGTTATATTTCCCTTATGACAGTCCAGTGACCATGATTATTTTTAATATTGACAGTAGAGCATTTCTGACAGTGACATTGTAGAATATGATATTTCTTCAACTGTAACACTTTCCCATGCACTTCCTCAGAGCCCCCGCCACTTCTTTATTCCTCAGGCTGTAGATGAGTGGGTTGAGCATGGGGGTCACTATGGTGCCAAGAACAGTTCCAATCTGGTCTTGTTCAGGTGTATGGGCTAAGGTGGGTGTCATGTAGATGAAGATAGCTTGACCAAAGTAGAGACTCACCACTGTCATGTGGGAAGAGCAGGTAGCCAGGGCTTTGTTCTTGCCCTTGCGAGAGTTCATCCTGAGAACAGTGAGGAAGATGAGAGTGTAGGAAGTTAGAATGAGAATAAATGGGATCAGGAGAAAAACAATGGTTGACACAAATTTCACCATCTCATAGGCTGATATATCCATACAAGACAATCTCAGGATGGCAGGCATCTCACAGAAGTAATGATTAATCTCTCTGGAACCACAGATGGGGAAGTTCATGGGATAGATGGTGTGTACAAGGGCTGCAAGAGCTCCACCAATCCAGGCTGCAGCAACCATCTGTAGACAGATGTTGGGGTTCATGAGGACTGTGTACCGCAGGGGGTTACAGACAGCCACATAGCGGTCATAAGCCATGAGAGTCAGCAAGATGCACTCAGCAAGGCCAAGGGTGAGGAAAAAGAAGAGCTGAGTAGCACAGGAAAAATAGGAAATGTTCTTCTTTCCTGTGAAATAGTTGGTGACCATTTTGGGGACTGTGCAGGAAATGTAAGCCAGGTCAATGAGGGAGAGCTGACTGAGTAGGAAGTACATGGGAGTATGAAGATGGGAGTCCAGCCAGATAAGGAGGATTAGTATGGAGTTTCCAGTAAAGGCAGCAGTGTAGATAAGGATGATAATGAGGATGAGGAGGTTGGGATGCCTGAACCAGGGAAAGAGCCCCAGGAGGATGAAGTCAGTTGAGGTATCATTCTTCTGATTCATATTTTCATTCAAATGCCTTATTCAAACTGAAAACTTGCAGAAGCAAAAAATGTAGCAGAGGATGTGGTGCTCTGCTAAAATAATTTAATATGTTGGTCAGGACTTTCTTTGTACACTTATGGATCAGACTTCAAAGCAGCACATTCTCATAAAAGAGAAAATGGGGAAAAAACCCACAAAACTTCCTCAAATTAAAACACCTGTACTTAGAAATTAGAAAGATCATACCTGAAAGTTGGTAAATGAATATTTATTCCATTTGATTTATAATAATCACTTACTTAACCATTATTTCTCCCATGTTTGAATTTCTTAATGTACTGACATTCTTATTTCTTGCATATTGCTTTTCTAAGTGTTCTATTCTATCTACCTTCACCCTAGAAGAAAGATTTCTTACTTCCTTTGGAGTTCTCTCTCAGCTTTTATCATGAAATTTTGATTGTCCACTAATGAGAAAAGCTATTCACTTCATTTTATAAGCTAATCTCTGTAATTCTTATTTTATTCAGTTTTCTCTTTTGATTCGTACTTCTCATCTTAGTTTTCAACTGCATATTTACAGTTAAATAATTTCCTTATTCAGTTAACAACTTAAAGACAGCTGCCATATCCTTTCATTTGTTAAAAGTGAAATTTCTCAGTCGTGTCCGACTCTGTGACCCCATCAACTGTAGCCTGCCAGGCTCCTCTGTCCATGGGATTCTCCAGGCAGGAATACTGGAGTGGGCTGCCATTTTCTTCTCCAGGGGATCTTCCTGACCCAGGGATTGTACCCGGGTCTCCTGCACTGCAGGCAGACTCTTTACCATCTGAGCTACCAGGGGCAACCAGTTAATCTTACAGTTATTGTTCATTGATCATAGAATAAAAATCTTCAAAATACTCTTAACAAGTTGACTATAATCCTGCAAATGAATTTTAAGATCCTGTGTTTGTAG
Organism: Capra hircus; assembly: GCF_001704415.2. NCBI lineage: Eukaryota > Metazoa > Chordata > Mammalia > Artiodactyla > Bovidae > Capra > Capra hircus. The sequence continues at coordinate 68,070,289 of NC_030814.1, forward strand.
GAGTCGTATTTTTCAGCTGATGACAGATGAATTCATATATCTTCATAAATATTCCCTATGCCTTCTTTTATTTGAAATAATGAAAGAGAAACATTGTATACTGTCTGACTCTCAATGGAAAGAGAGCAGAGTTCTCAGTGTCACACTTCCAAGGAAAAGTCACTATAAGCTGTGGCAGTGCTTTAGCTCTGGGAAATTTTGTTTCTTTACATTACCAGAGACCCTGGGCACCTCTGGGTCCCTGGATTGCTTTTCTGGAGTGCTTTCTTTCAAGATGTTTCTCTGTCATCCTACATTTTTTGACATAAATACTTTCCCTAACACATTCATTCTCTGTGGTGTGAAATGATGGGAGAATATCTTTGAAAATTATATTCTATGATCAAGTATCTCATGTAAAATATGACATTTTGCCTACATATTTAACACACAGGGATTATTATTACTATGAATTCCAGGCTAAGAATGGGAAATGGTCAAACACTGCCAAATTAATTTGTCCTATGCTTGCCTAGAGAATCCTGTGGATGGAGGAGCCTGGTGGGCTGCTGTCCATAGGGTCACACAGAGTCGGACATGACTGAAGCGACTTCGCATGCGTGCATTCATTGGAGAAGGAAATGGTGATCCACTCCAGTATTCTTGCCTGGAGAATCCCAGGGACAGGGGAGCCTGGTGGGCTGTTGTCTATGGGGTTGCACAGAGTTAGACACGACTGAAGCAACTTAGCAGCAGCCGCAGCAGCAGCACGAGTGATAAAGGATTGAACACTGTACCTAGCATCTCACTCTGTGCTTATATACAAGTCCTTTTCAAGTATGAATTAATCATTTCACAGATTAACAAATTAGACTTTTAAATGTTATATGTTGTGGTTTGAAAATATTATGTTTTATATCTATCATGCAATATTACATTTTCTTGAATTTAGGAATATAAAGTAAAAGTGATTCTTGAGATTTCTTTAACAAGATCTTGGTTCTATCAGTATCTTTGCAAGCCTGGAAGTCAATGAATAGCTCTAAGATTCAGTTGGTTCGTATGTAAGTGAGACTTTGATCTACTTGATTTATAAGGGGTGTTCTTGCTTTCTTAAAAATTACATTAATCAGTAGGTATTGATAAAACCATTGGACACATACTTTATTACACTGAAATAATGATTCAACAACAAACTATGCATTAGCGAACTCTTTGTGACCTTATGGACTGTAGCTTGCCAGACTCCTCTGTCCATGGGATTCTCCAGGCAGGAATACTGCAGTGGGTTGCCATGCAATCCTCCAGGAGATCTTCCCAACCTGGGTTGAGAAGGCCTTCCATCTGGTCAAACAGAGTTGGATACGACTGAAGCTACTTAGCACACACACATAAGTCTGTATTTGGCTAATGCATAATTTGTTGTTGAATCATCATTTCAATATAATAAAGTATCTGTCCATACAAACTCAGTCTTGACTAAATAATGCACACTATGTTATAAAATTCTTGCAAAATATTTTTCTGCCAAAATGTGTATATTTTTGCCTTCAAATGTTCAAATATGGATAAGCACAATTTACTCAAGAAATACAAACAAAGCAAGCTTAATTCTGTGGGATATTTTAGCTAAAAATAGTGCCAATTCTTTCAGTTTCTTCTTAGAAAATTCAAATTTCCTGGTAAATGCTCAAGGATCCTAATTTCTCCATTGCAAAAAGTCTGAAATTGAGTGACTAACAATCAAAGAAACACTCACTCTTAAAGCATTTTTGTGTAAATGGTGAAAGATAGAACCTATCAGAAAGGTTTGTACAGATTATTCCCATCCATGATTCACCCTATTCTTTCGAATGCTCTTAAACTCCTTCTGGAAAACAATGTCCAAAAAATGTTTTTGTCATGCAAGATCCAAGTTGTATTCCTCCTAGGCTCCAGGGCAGTAATTCCTAAAGAAATACTGTGAGAAGACATGAATGTCTCCTCCAATGACAGTATAGAGGAGGAACTGCTAATAATAGTGATTATAACAACAGTGAAGTGAAAGTGAAGTTGCTCAGTCCTGTCCAACTCTTTGCGGCCCATGAACTGTAGCCCACCAAGCTCCTCGGTCCATGGGATTCTCCAGGCAAGAATACTGGAGTGGGTTGCCATTTCCTTCCCCAATAACAACAGTAGTTAATGCTTATAGTAAAAGTAAAGTGAAGTGAAAGTTGCTCAGTTGTGTCTGACTCTTTGCAACCCCGTGGACTATACAGTCCATGGAATTCTCCAGGCAAAGAGGACTTACTAAATGTCAGAGCCCTTTACATGCATTAACCTACTGACTGTTCATATGGAATGTATGTGCAGTCTTGAGGAACTGATGCAGAGAAGACATGTAGCAATGTGCTCTCAATACCCTGTCAGACAATGGCTGAAGAGCATGGGGACACAGGCACTTTCTTACAGAAACTCCCTCCATCAAGATATTATTCAACCTGTCTAGTCATTTATGTATTTATGTAATTGTAAAAGAAATGTAAATTGTAAAAGAAATGCATTTCACATATCGTGACTCACTGTGAGAGGCTTCCTTTCTATGTGGTCCAAACATATGTGCTCTTGTTTTTCAAAGCTTTCTGTCCTGAACCTTTGATGTGGAGACTGAATGAACAAACAGAGTTAGCTTCTTGCATGGAAGAATATAAATTATTATAAATTATTTATCCGCTTTTAATAGGTAAACAACTTTTCTCTTCCATGGCTACTGCTGCTTGGTGAACTTCCAGTAGCTACTGCCATCCCCTTGTGCACTATGACTCTTGTGTAATAAATTCTTGTCTTGAGAAACCTGATTTCTGACATTTCAGGGTACTTGAAAGTGAATTAATTACATTTCTATTCTACACCTGGCTTAGGTCTGAGAAGAGAATGTGAGGATTCAGTATTGTAATATGAAGTCCTTCCATAGCTTCTGTGTACCACAGAGTTGGAGAAACCTTAAAGGATTTCTCATGGGAGTCTGTCCCCAAACTTCAATTAATTACAGATCTAGAGTAAATGTGGCTTCCCTGGTGGCTTATTGGTAAAGAATCCACCTTCAGTGCAGGAGAGGCAGGTTCAATCCCTGCACTGAAGCAGACCGGGAAGATCTCCTGAAGGAAATGGCAACCCACCTCATTATCTTTGCCTGGGAAATCCCATGGGCAGAGGAGCCTGGTGAGCTGCAGTCTGTGGGTTTGCAAGAGTTGGACATGACTTAGCGACTATACCACAACCACCACCAAATAAGTATAGGGCTCTTAGAAACCTCCTATAAAGTATACACACTGTCCAGTATTATGTACTTTATGTTTGTAAAATAGCATGGTTGAACTTTGATTGTATCTATGAAAATGGAGACATGAAAGAAATTACATACTGAAAATGTGATAGCAAAGTATTTGGATGACTTTGAAAGAGTGGATAGCAAAAAACAAACAAACATTTTTTTGAAAATTGTACTTAAACATGAACTGTGAAGCAAAATTCTAGATGAGAATGCCAGTGTCAAACGCCTTGTTTTTACTGATTACAATTTTATTCCAAATTATCATGGGTCTGAGTATTAGTTTATCTTATTACAATCTACTTTTGCACTGGAAAATGGAGGAAAGGAAATTAATTGAGTAATATAAACTCTGACTGTGGTTTCAGCAAGAGAATAATAAGCAAACTCATTTAAAGGAAGAAAATTCAATGAGTTAAGTAATTTGTGGGTTCTAGAAACAATAGTTTGATTAATATTTTAATTGTGACTATTTGAGTTTCTGGATGGAAAAAGTTCCCTCCAAGAATCATTTTACTTGAAATAACTAGTTGCTCACCATCTAGGAATACTGTATGAGAGGCCTGAAGTAGCCCGGGGAGACCACATGACTTGGTTTCATATCACACATTTTCATGGTTATCCTGACTCTACAGTCACACTTGGTCAGGTGTGTAAGAATATCTACTTCAGTTGCTTTATGGGAGGTGACAATCCATACCTAAACATCAGTGGCTTTTGTGGAAGTCACCATATTTCTTTCATGAATGTCATAGATTTTTGCTTTATTCCCAGGCTCAACAGTAGGAATAAAAGGTGACTCAGAAATACTAATTAGGGCATCAGTGGCTCCAAGTACAAGTAGCTTGTTTTCCATAACAAGATACAAAATTGTCTAGTAACTTTCAAATATTTGTTAAACTACTCAGAAAGGAAAACACATAGCTTGTAGCAAAAGGTTTTTGTACATGTCATATGTTTGAGACAGAGTTACCTCTTTTCTATGTGCAGATGATGGTTCTCATTGTTTGTGATAGCTTTGCCCTTTTACTCTCTCCCCAAGATTTATTGAGTAATGGTTGAAAAGTAAAATTTATCTTTAAAGTGTACAACATGATGATAATTTGATATGTTCCATACTTTGAGAAATGACTACCACAATTAACACATTCATTACCTCACATAGGAACTATAGGAACATTTTTGGGGGAGGCGGTTGTAAAAGCTTGGGCTTCCCAGGTGGCTCAGTGGTAAAGAATCTGCCTGCCAGTTAAGGAGATACAAGAGACATGGGTTCAATCCCTGGGTCGAGAAGATCCTCTGGAGGACAAAATGGCAACTCACTCCAGTATTCTTGCTTATAAAATCCCATGGACAGAGGAGCCTGGTGGACTACAGTCCATGGGGTTGCAAAGAGTTGAACATGACTGAGTGACTTAACACAATGTAAAAGCCCAAGATCTACTCTCTCAGCAAATTTCAACCGTACAATAAATGGTTATCTCTAATATTCCAATGACATATAACACCATGCTGTATGCTACATCCTCAGGACTTAACTCATCTTATAACTGTCAATTTGTATTCTTTGACTAAAATATTTCCATTATTCCTACCATCTAGCTCTTGATATATACTGCTTTACTGTGGTCCTATGAATTAAGAAATTTTAAAATAAATTCCATATATGTGAGATTGTACAGTACCTATCTTTCCAGTTTAGCTTATTTTATTTAACATAATTTCTTCTAGATTCATTCATGTTGCTGCAAAAGGCAGATTTTTTTTCTATTTGATGGATGAATAATATTCCATAATAAAGGGAATATAAATATATGCTATATATTTATATAACAATATTACACACACACACACATATATATATAATTTATCAGTTTCTCGATTATCTGTCACTGGAGTTATTTTAGTTTCTTCTCTATTGTGATAATGTTGTAACAAATATGAGAGAACAGATATTTCTTTGAGGTAATCTCATTGCTTCAGATTTATTACCCAGACTGGTTGAGCACATTCTACTTTTATTTTTTAGAAACAGCCATACTGTTTTCCATAATGGCTGTACCAAAATACATCTTCACCAGCAGTGTACAAGAGATCCTTTTCTCCACATCCTTGCTAACATTTACCTATTATCTTTTTAAAAATAGAAATCCTAACAAGTTTGTGGTAATATCTCACTGTGAATTTGATTTACATTTCCTGATAGTTAGTGATGTTGATTGAACATGTTTTCATGTATGTGTTAGCCATTTGTATGTGTTTGAAAAAATGTCTATTCAGGTCATTTGTCCAATTTTACATTAGAGCACTTGTTTGTTTGCTGCTGAGTTGCATGACTTCCTTTTATATTTTGGATATTAAATCCTTGTCAAATAAATGATTTATAAACATTTTTTCCCATTTTATTGATTGTTTTTTCATTTTTGGTTTCCCTTGATGTGCTGAAGTTTTTTAGTGTGATGTAGTCTACTTTATACTTGCTTTTTTTGTCCTTTCTTTTGATGTCATATCAAAAAAATAATGGTCAAGACCAATGCAGGAGCTTTGGAGTATGTATTTTTTTTGAGGCATTTTACAGTTTCATGACTTATATTTAAGTCTTTTATCTTTTATTATTGGATAAAAGACAATTTTTTGTGAGTGGAATAAGACAAGGATCCAACTTCATTCTTTTACATGTGGATATTCACTTGGACAGTGGTAAAAAATCCACCTGCAATGTAGGAGACGTAAGAAACTCAGGTTCGATCACTGGCTCGAGAAGATCCCCTGGGGGAGGAAATGGCAACTCACTCCAATATTCTTGCCTGGAAAATTTCATGGACGGAAGATCTTGATAGGCTATAGTCCATGGGGTCTCAAAGAATTGGACATGACTGAGCACACATACATGTATCCAGTTTGCTGAACACCATTTATGATATTAACACCATTAACACCATTAAGATATAATCTTTCCATGATGTGTGTTCTTATTACTTTTGTTGAATATTCGGTGAGATATGAGTGGTTTTATCACTATGCTGTCTGTTCTGTTTCATTGGATGATACCAGTAAGATACAAGTTTGATCTAGTATATTATTTTAGTATATCTTTGTAATAATTTGATATTAGAAAGTGTAATGCCCCTGGTTTCATAATTCTTTTTCAAATTGCTAAGACTCTGGGGCAGTGCCAAGATGGTGGAGGAATAGGAGGGGGAGACCACTTTCTCCCCAACAAATTCATCAAAAGATCATTTGAATGCTGAGCAACTTTTACAAAACAACTTCTGAATGCTGGCAGAGCAAACCAGGCGCCCAGAAAGGCAGCCCATTCTCTTTGAAAGGAGGAGGGACAAAATATACAAAACGAAAAGAGAGACAAAAGAGTTAGGGACAGAGACCTGTCCTGGGGAGGGAATCTTGAAGGAAGAGAAGTTTCCACACAGTAGGAAACCCTCTCACAGTTGGGTCTGCGGGGAGTTTTGGAATCTCAGAGGGCAAAATAACCGGGAGAAAAAAAAAAAATCAAAACCCCATAGAATAGGTGCCTAACTGCAACTGCAAGCCTAGAAGTAGCCCAGACGCTCATGTCCACCATCAGTGAGGAGGGGCTGAAGATACCACCAGAAAATTACCAGAGCAAATCAATGAATAAAGTTGCAGCATATAAAATGAATACACAGATATTCCTTGCATTCCTATACACTAACAATGAGAAAACAGAAAGAGAAGTTAAGTAAACAATCCCATTCACCATGGCGATGAAAAGAATAAGACACTTAGAAATAAATTCACCTAAAGAAACAAAAGATCTATATATAGAAATTATAAAACACTGATGAAAGAAATAAAAGATGACACAAATAGATGGAGAAATAGACCACATTCATGGATCGGAAGAATCAACAAGTGAAAATCAGTGTACTACCCAAAGCAATTTACAGATTCAATGCAATCCCTCTCAAACTACCAACAGTAATTTTCACAGAACTAGAACAAATAATTTCATAATTTGTATGGAAACACAGAAAACCTCGAAGAGCCGAAGCAATCTTGAGAAAGAAGAATGGAACTGGAGAAATCAACCTGCCTGACTTCAGACTATACTACAAAGCTACAGTCATCAAGACAGTATGGTATTGGCACAAAAAATGGATATACAGATCAATGGAACAAAATAGAAAGCCCAGAAATAAATCCATGCACCTGTGGACACCCTTCTTTGACCAAGGAGGCAAAATATACAATGGATTAAAGACAATCTTTTCAAAAAGTGGTGCTGGGAAAACTGATCAATCACCTATAAAAGAATGAAACTGGAACACTTTCTAACACCATACACAAAAATAAACTCAAAATGGATTAAAGATCTAAACATAAGACCAGAAACTATAAAACTCCTAGAGGAAAACATAGGCAGAACACTTGACATAAATCACAGCAAGATCCTCTATGACCCAACTCTGAGAGTGATGGAAATATAAGCAAAATGAGGGATGGTACAGGGAGGGAGGAGGGAGAGGGTTCAGGATGGGGAACACATGTATACCTGTGGAGGATTCATGTTGATGTATGGCAAAATCAATACAATATTGTAAAGTAATTAACTTACAATTAAAATAAATAAAATTTAAAAAAATAATAAAAAAAGAATGAATATGGGGGACAAGAACAACAACAAAAAAATAATAAAAAAATAAACAAATGGAACCTAATTAAACGTAAAATCTTTTGCACAATGAAGGAAACTACAAGTAAGGTGAAAAGACAGCCTTCAGAATGGGAGAAAATAATGGCATTTGAAGCAACTGACAAAGAATTAATCTCAAAAATATGCAAGAAGTTCTTGTAGTTCAATACCAGAAAAATAAAAGACCTAATCAAAAAATGAGCCAAAGAACTAAACAGACATTTCTCCAAAGAAAACATACAGATAGCTAACAAAAATATGAAAAGATGCTCAACATTACTCATTATCAGAGAAATGCAAATCAAAACCACAATGAAGTACCATCTCACACTGGTCAGAATGACTGCCATCAAAAAGTCTACAAACAATAAATGTTAGAGAGGGTGTGGCGATAAGGGAACCCTCTTAATCTGTTGGTGGGAATGCAAACTAGTACAGCCACTATGGAGAACAGTGTGGAGATTCCTTAAAAAACTGGAAATAGAACTGCCATATGGCCCAGCAATCCCACTGCTGGGCATACACACCAAGGAAACCAGAATTGAAAGACACATGTACCCCAATATTCATTGCAGCACTGTTTACAAATGCTAGGGCATTGAAGCAACCTAGAGTGTCCATCAGCAGATGAATGGATAAGAAAGTAGGGGTACATATACACAGTGGAATATTAGTTATTAAATAGAACACATTTGAGTCAGTTCTAATGAGGTGGATGAAACTGGAACCTATTATACAGAGTGAAATAAGTCAGAAAGTAAAACACCAGTCTGGTATATTAATGCATATATATGGAATTTAGAAAGAATGGTAATGATGACCCTATATGTGAGACAGCAAAAGAGACAGATATAAAGAGCAAACTTTTGGACTCTGGGAGAAGCTGAGGGTTTGATGATTTGAGAGAATAACATTGAAACATGTATATTACCATATGTAAAATAGATGACCAGTCCAAGTTCGATGCATGAAACAGGGCACTCAGAGCTGGTGCACTGGGACAACCCAGAAGGATGGGATGGGGAGGGAGGTGGAAGGGTGGTTCAGGACAGAGGGACACATGTACACCCGTGGTTGATTCATGTCAATGTATGGCAGAAACCACCACAGTATTGTAAAGTAATTAGCCTCCAATTAAAATTAATAAATTAATTAAAAATTGCTATGATTTGAGTTTTTTGTGGTGCCATATAATTTAAAGATTGCTTGTTCTATTTTTGTGGAAAATGTCATTGGCTTTTAATAGAGAAGAGTCGGACATGACTGAGCGACTAAACTGAACTGAACCCTGAATTTGTAGATTTTGGGGGGCAGTATGAGCATTTAAAAATATTAATTCTTTAAATCCAAAATGTGTCATATTTTTCCATTTATTTGTGTATTCTTGCTGGTGGTTTATTCACTAAGTCGTGTCTGACTCTGTGATCCCATGGACTGTAGCCTGCCAATTTCCTCTGTCTATTGGATTTCTCAGGGAAGAATACTGGAGTGGCTTGCCATTTCCTTCTCCAGGGCATCTTCCCCACCCTGGGATTGAACCTGGGGCTCCTGCATTGCAGGCAGATTCTTTACTGACTGAGCCAACAGGGAAGTCCCTGGTATAAACTTTCAGATTTCTTTAATTAATGTTTTACATTTTCAGTATATAAGACTTTCACCTCCTTAATTTTTTACCCAAATGTTATATTGTTTCTTACACTATTGTGAATTTTTAAAAATATTCTTCCCTACAATGTTCATTAGTAAATATTCTTCACTGTATTGTTCATTAGTTAGTGAATGTTAGTATACAGATACAAATTATTTTTATATGTTGATTTTCTATTCTGAAACTTTGCTGCTTTTGTTTAGTTCTAAGAACTTGTTGGGGGAGCCTTAGGATTTCCTCTATATAAGATTATGTCATCAGCAAACAGACATGCTTTTATTTCTTCTTATCTAATTGAAACTACTTTTATTTTTCTTGCAAAATTGCAATGATTAGGGACTCAACTACTACATTGAATAGAAATGTAGAGTGTGGGCACACCTGTATTGTTCTAGATCTTGAAGGAAACTTTTATCTTTTCGCCATTGAGGATATAACTAGCTATGGGCATGTCATATAAGGACTTTATTATATTTATACATTCTTTCTGTATCTAACTTGTTGAGAGTTTTTATTATTAAAAATGTTAAATTTTGTCAAATACTTTGTTGCTTTTAGTGAGATGATTATATTGTTTTTATCCTTTTTCTGCTAATGTTATATATCACATTGATTGATCTGCATATTTTGAATAATCTTTGCATTTCAAGGATAAATTACACTGCTCAATGGAGGATGACCTTTTTCATGTGCTATTGAATTTGGTTTGCTAGTATTTTGCCAATGACTTTTGCATTTAGATTTATTAGATTTATTGATGTATAAATTATTTTCTCATACTGTCTTTTTCTATCTTGTATCAGAGTTATGCTGCCTTATAGAATGTTGGGAAATATACTATCCTCTTCAGTTTTTTGAAAGAATTTGTGAGGGATTGGTATTGATTCTTCTTTTATTTTATTGAGATATAATTGACTTAACAGCATTATATTAATTTAAAGTATAAATGATAATGATTTGATATTTGTATTTATTGAGAAATGATCACCAAATAAGCCTAGTTAATATCTGTCAGTATACACACTTATTTTTTCTTGTAATAAGAACATTTAATATCTACTCTCAGCAATTTTCAAATATACAGTAAAATATAATTAACTATAGTCCATATATTATGTGAATTGCATATTTTATAAGTTTGTACATGTTGACCCCATTCACTCATTTTGCTCATCCCTTGGCAACACACAATCTGCGTTTTGTACATATAAACCTGCTTTTGTTTGTTTGTTTCAGATTTAATGTATAAGTAAAATCACAGGAAATTTGTCTTTTTCTAGCAAACATTTTTACTTAGCTTGATACCCTCAAAGTGTATTCATGTTGTCAAAAATGGCAAGATTTTCGTCTTTTTATGGCCAAAATATATTACAGTGTATATAAACATACTTTTTTATTTGTTCATCCTTCAATAGACACTTAGGTTGTTTTCATATCTTGGCCAATGTAGATAAAGCTATAATAAACTTGGCAATGCATACATAATTTTTTGTTAGTGTTTTTGTTTTCTTTAAATAAATACCAAGATATGAAATTGTTGGATGTTATGATAGCTTTACCTTTAATATTTTGGGGAATCTCCATACTGTTTTCCATAGTGGCTGTACAAATTTTCATTCCCACCAACAGTGTGCAAGGAAGGGTTCACTTTTCCCCAGATCCTTGCCAACACTTGTTTTTTGTCTTTTCGATAATAACCATTTGAATAGGTGTGAGAGGATATCTCACTGTGGTCTTAAATGGCATTTCTCTGATGATTAATTATATTGAACACTTTTGTGTGCATGCATGTCTTGTTCTTTGTGACCCTATGGACTATTGCCCACCAGGCTCCTCTCTCCACGGGATTCTCCAGGCAAGAACACTGGAGTCGACTGCCATGCCCTCCTCCAGGAGATCTTCCTGACTCAGGGATCGAACCCACATCTCCTGGGGCTCCTACACTGGAGGCAGAGTCTTTACCACTGAACCACAAGGAAAGTCCCATTGAACATTTTTACATACACCTATTGGTCATCTGTATGTCTTTATTGGAAAAATGTCTATTCAAATGTTCTGTCCATTTAAAATTTTTTATTGAGTTGTATGAGTTTTTATATAGTTTGTATAATAACTGATTATCAAATAAATGTTTTCCAGTTTTTTCCCCATGAGGTAAGTTGCCTTTCAGTTTGTTTTTCTATTCCCTGGTTATGCAGAAGTATTCTAGTTTGATATAGTGCACTGGTTTATTTTTTTTTTTTGGTGACATTGCTTTTGGTATAAAATCCTAAGATCATAGCTGGTATTCATGTCAAGGTACTTAGCATCTACGTTTTGTTTTTGTTTTTAGGAGTTTTATGTTTTCTCATCTTACATTCAAGTCTCACCAAACCTGGATAAGTTTTTGTATAAGATGAAAATAGCAGTTCACCTTTATTCTTTTGTGTTAAACTGCTCAGATTTCCCAACACTATTTATTGAAGGTACTGCCTTTTTCCCATTGTATATCCTTGTTTCACTGTTGCAAATTAATTGACCATGTATGTGTGCTGTTATAAGCCCCAACAGTTTTTTCTTTTCTTTTCTTTTTTTATAATGCAAGTGCTTGACTTAAGCTCTGATTGCTGAGGCATCCATTTTAAGGAAACATCTAATTCAAAGATGACTATCTCAAATAAATACATTGAGCCACAAGACTAGATAAAGAGCCAGAACCAGGCCACACAGCATGCTTAACTCTGAGATTTTCTTGTTTTAGATATATTGGTTGATTTCAATAACTCACCATTTGAGACACATTTTTTTTCTCTTTCTGCACTTTAAATTTCTGGTCTATGTCTTCAGTTCACCAAAAGAGAATGTCTCTGTGAAACCCTAGGCCTCAACCTTCAACCTCAATAAAAGCAGAATCCCAGGTCAGTCCTCAGTTTCTCTCTCTCACTTTCTCTTCCCAAACCTTGATGTTTGCTCAAATGTGCTGTGCTATTTATGGGTCTTATAAATAACAGATCTCTATTTTTTCAAAGTTTCCTGATGGCCTTTGCTAAAGAAAGCCTTGCAATCAAATTAAGAATTGCAAGGGCTGGTTCAGCCACAACGTTTGTTACAGGACAAGATGGGCACAATATAATTGGCATAGTTGGCAGGATCTCATAATTGTCCTTGCAATTAGCTTACAAATGAGATAAGTGCCCTGCAGTTTGCTTGCTAATCATCTAACTATGGTGGGTTAGACCATTTTGGAAAGAATCCTTGCTTGCTCAGTGTTTGTTGCACTGCTATGTGTTTTCTTACAATGGTTTTATATTTTATATTTGGTCTATAATGCATTTTGAGTTTATTTTTTGTATATGATGTAGGGAAATGTTCTAATCTCATTCTGTTATATGCAACTGTCCAGTTTTCTCAGCATCACATCTTGAAGAGACTGTCTTTTATCCATTATATGTTACTGCTTCTTTTGTCATAGTTTAATTGATCATAGGTATGTGGCTTTGTTGGTCTCTGTGTTGTGTTCCATTGATTTATGTGTCTTTTTGTGTCACTCTCATGCTATTTTTATTACAGTAGCTTTCTAGTACAGTCTGAATACAAGGAACATGATATCACTAGCTTTATTCATTATTCTCAGGATTGCTTTGGTGATTTGGGTATTTTATGGATTAATACGTATTTTAAAATGATTTCTTATAGTTCTGTGAAAAATGTCATTGATATTTTGACAGATGGGGCTTCCCAGGTGGCACCAGTGGTACAGAAGCTGCCTGCTAATGCAGGAGATGTAAGATACAGGTTCGATCCCTGGGTTGAGAAATACCCTGGAGGAGCACATGGCAACCCACTCCAGTACTCTTGCCTGGAGAATCCCATGGTGTTAGGGAAATTAAATAAAGAGTCTTGTTTAGGCTCAGAGAAAAAGCAGAGCAGGGCTCTGATCTTGCTTCTTCTTTTCTTAAAAATTTTTATTATAAATTTATTTATTTTAATTGGTTTGGCCATACAATGACATGAATCCACCACGAGTATACATGTGTTCCCCATCCTGAACCCCCTCCCACCTCCCTTCCCATCCCATGCCTCTGGATCATCCCAGTGCATCAGCCCCCAGTATCCTGTATCATGCATCAAAGCTGTACTGGTGATTCATTTCACATAAGATAATATACATGTTTCAATGCCATTCTCCCAAATCCTCCCCCCACCTCCCTCTCCCACAGAGTCCAAAAGACTGCTCTATACATCTGTGTCTCTTTTGAGTCTCGCATACAGGGTTATGGTTACTATCTTTCTAAATTCTACATATATGCATTAGTATACTGTATTGGTGTTTTTCTTTCTGGCTTACTTCACTCTGTATAATAGGCTCCAGTTTCATCCACCTCATTAGAACTGACTCAAATGTATTCTTTTTATTTTTTATTTTTTTTGCAGATATAACTTTTTATTTATTTATTTTTTAATTTTAAAATCTTTAATTCTTACATGCGTTCCCAAACATGAACCCCCCTCCCCCCTCCCTCCCCACAAGATCTCTCTGGGTCATCCCCATGCACCAGCCCCAAGCATGCTGCACCCTGCGTCAGACATAGACTGGCAATTCAATTCTTACATGATAGTATACATGTTACAATGCCATTCTCCCAAATCATCCCACCCTCTCCCTCTCCCTCTGAGTCCAAAAGTCTGTTATACACATCTGTGTCCTTTTTCCTGTCTTGCATACAGGGTCGTCATTGCCATCTTCCTAAATTCCATATATATGTGTTAGTATACTGTATTCTTTTTAATGGCTGAGTAATACTCCATTGTGTTTATGTACCACAGCTTTCTTATCCATTCATCTGCTGATGGACATGTAGGTTGCTTCCATGTCCTGGCTATTATAAACAGTGCTGTGATGAACATTGGGGTACACGTGTCTCTTTCAGTTCTGGTTTCCTTGGTGTGTATGCCCAGCAGTGGGATTGCTGGGTTGTATGGTAGTTCTATTTCCAGTTTTTTAAGGAATCTCCACACTGTTCTCATAGTGGCTGTACTAGTTCGCATTCCCACCAACAATTAAGAGGGTTCCCTTTTCTCCACACCCTCTCCAGCATTTATTGCTTGTAGACTTTTGGATAGCAGCCATTCTGACTGGCGTGAAATGGTATCTCATTGTGGTTTTGATTTGCATTTCTCTGATAATGAGTGATGTTGAGCATCTTTTCATGTGTTTGTTAGCCATCTGTATGTCTTCTTTGGAGAAATGTCTTTTTAGTTCTTTGGCTCATTTTTTGATTGGGTCGTTTATTTTTCTGAAATTGAGCTGCAGGAGTTGCTTGTATATTTTTAAGATTAATTCTTTGTCAGTTGCTTCATTTGCTATTATTTTCTCCCATTCTGAAGGCTGTCTTTTCACCTTGCTTATAATTTCCTTTGTTGCGCAAAAGCTTTTAATTTTAATTAGGTCCCATTTGTTAATTTTTGCTTTTATTTCCAGTATTTTGGGAGGTGGGTCACAGAAGATCCTGCTGTGATTTATGTCGGAGAGTGTTTTGCTTACGTTCTCTTCTAGGAGTTTTATAGTTTCTGGTCTTACATTTAGATCTTTAATCCATTTTGAGTTTACTTTTGTGTATGGTGTTAGAAAGTGATCTAGTTTCATTCTTTTACAAGTGGTTGACCAGTTTTCCCAGCACCACTTGTTGAAGAGATTGTCTTTTCTCTGTTGTATATTCAGCCTCCTTTGTCAAAGATAAGGTGTCCATAGGTGTGGATTTATCGCTGGGCTTTCCATTTTGTTCCATTGATCTATATTTCTGTCTTTGTGCCAGTACCATACTGTCTTGATGACTGTGGTTTTGTAGTAGAGCCTGAAGTCAGGCAGGTTGATTCTTCCGGTTCCATTCTTCTTTCTCAAGATTGCTTTGGCTATTTGAGTTTTTTTGTATTTCCATACAAATTGTGAAATTATTTGTTCCAGCTCTGTAAAAAATACTGTTCGTAGCTTGATAGCGATTGCATTGAATCTATAGATT
Organism: Capra hircus; assembly: GCF_001704415.2. Classification (NCBI taxonomy): domain Eukaryota; kingdom Metazoa; phylum Chordata; class Mammalia; order Artiodactyla; family Bovidae; genus Capra; species Capra hircus. Next base: position 68,085,900 of record NC_030814.1, read on the forward strand.
GCTTTGGGTAGTATACTCATGTTCACTATGTTGATTCTTCCAATCCATGAACATGGTATATTTCTCCATCTATTAGTGTCCTCTTTGATTTCTTTCACCAGTGTCTTATAGTTTTCTATATATAGGTATTTTGTTTCTTTAGGTAGATATATTCCTAAGTATATATCTACTTAGAGAAACAAAGGACTGGAAAAGGTCAGTTGTCATTCCAATCTCAAAGAAAGGCAATGCCAAAGAATGCTCACACTACTGCATAATTGCATTCATCTCCCATGCTAGCAAAGTAATACTCAAAATTATCCAAGCCAGGCTTCAGCAATATGTGAACTGTGAACTTCCAGATGTTCAAGATGGTTTTAGAAAAGGAGGGAACCTGTGATCAAATTGCCAACATCCACCGGATCATGAAAAAAGCAAGAGAGTTCCAGAAAAACATCAATTTCTGCTTTGTTGACTATGCCAAAGCCTTTGACTGTGTGGATCCAATAAACTGTGGAAAATTCTGAATGAGTTGGGCATACCAGACCACCTGACCTGCCTCTTGAGAAATCTGTATGCAGGTCAGGAAGCAACAGTTAGAACTGGACATGGAACAACAGGCTGGTTCCAAATAAGAAAAGGAGTACATCAAGGCTGTATATTGTCACCCTGCTTATTTAACTTCTATGCAGAGTACATCATGAGAAACGCTGGGCTGGAGGAAGCACAAGCTGGAATCAAGATTGCCAGGAGAAATCTCAATAACCTCAGATATGCAGATGACACCACCATTATGGCAGGAAGAGAAGAGGAACTAAGAAGCCTCCTGATGAAAGTGAAAGTGGAGAGTGAAAAAGTTGGCTTAAAGCTCAACATTCAGAAAACAAAGATCATGGCATCTGGTCCCATCACTTCATGGGAAATAGGTGGGGAAACAGTGGAAACAGTGTCAGACTTTATCTTTTTGGGCTCCAAAATCCTCCTGCAGATGGTGATTTCAGCCATGAAATTAAAGGACGCTTACTTCTTGGGAGGAAAGTTATGACCAACCTAGATAGTATATTGAAAAGCAGAGACATTACTTTGCCAACAAAGGTCCGTCTAGTCAAGGCTATGGTTTTCCAAGTAGTCATGTATGGATGTGAGAGTTGGACTGTGAAGAAAGTTGAGTGCCGAAGAACTGATGCTTTTGAACTGTGGTGTTGGAGAAGACTCTTGAGAGTCCCTTGGTCTGCAAGGAGATCCAACCAGTCCATTCTAAAGGAGATCAGTCCTGGGTGTTTTTTGGAAGGAATGGTGCTAAAGCTGAAACTCCAGTACTTTGGCCACCTCATGGGAAGAGTTGACTCATTGGAAAAGTCTCTGATGCTGGGAGGGATTGGGGGCAGGAGGAGAAGGGGACGACAGAGGATGAGATGGCTGGATGGCATCACTGACTCAGGGACGTGAGTTTGAGTGAACTTCGAGAGATGGTGATGGACAGGAGGCCTGGCATGCTGCAATTCATGGGGTCGCAAAGAGTCGGACACGACTTTGCGACTGAAGTGAACTGATCTGAACTGATTCCTAAATATTTTATTCTTTTCATTGCAATGGTGAATGGAATTATTTCCTTAATTTCTCTTTCTATTTTCTCATTATTAGTGTATAGGAATGCAAGGGATTTCTGTGTGTTGATTTTATATCCTGCAACTTTGCTATATTCATTGATTAGTGTAGTAATTTTTTGGTGGCAACTTTAGGGTTTTCCATGTAGAATATCATGTCATCTGTAAACAGGGAGAGTTTTACTTCTTCTTTTCCAATTTGTATTCCTTTTATTTCTTTTTCTGCTCTGATTGCTGTGGCCAAAACTTCCAAAACTATGTTGAATAATAGTGTTGCAGGAAAGAGGACCACTTCCAGGGCCCGAAACTAGGCTCTTGTCTAACACTTGGAAATGAATTGTCTGAGGAGACACATGTGCTGACAAAGCAAGAGACTTTATTGGGAAACGGGACCCGGATGAAGAGCAGTAAGATAAGGGAACCCAGGAGAACTGCTCTTCCGTGTGGCTGGCAGTTTTGGGTTTTATGGTGATGGGATTAGTTTCTGGGTGGTCTTTGGCCAATCATTCTAATTCAGAGTCTTTCCTGGTGGTGCATGCATCACTCAGCTAAGATGGATGCTAGTGAGAGAGATTCTGAGAAGTGGACGGACACGTGGTGTCTCCTTTAGACCTTTCCTGAACTCTTCCGGTTGGCGGTGGCTGATTAGTTCCCTATTCCTTATCAGGATCTCCTGTCATAAAAAAACTCATGCAAATGGTTACTATGGTGCCTGGCTAGGGTGGGCGGTTTCAATCAGTGTGCTTCCCCAGTAGTGGTGAGAGTGGGCACCCTTGTTTTGTTCCTGAATTTAGGGGAAATGCTTTCAATTATTCACCATTGAGGATAATGTTTGTTGTGGGTTTGTCATATATAGCTTTTATTATGTTGAGGTATATTCCTTCTATTCCTGCTTTCTGGAGGGTTGTTATCATAAATGTATATTGAATTTTGTTAAAGGCTTTCTCTGCATCTATTGAGATAATCATATGGTTTTTATTTTTCAATTTGTTAATGTGGTGTATTACATTGATTGATTTGTGGATATTGAAGAATCCTTGCATCCCTGGGATAAAACCCACTTGGTCTCTGCCTGAACACTGCCCTGACTATGAATGACTGTGAATGTGACTGCAAGACTGGCAGAACCTTAGATGAGATGGGGGAGGAATCTTGAGATTGTTGAGCCCTGAAGGGGGCCTGGCCAACCAAGCCCCAGGCTTAGCAACATTTCAAGTTTTACAAGACAAAGCAAACAGCATTAACATGAAACCAGGCTTGCAATTTGTTCACAGATTGATGATGATATCGGTTTGCATCCTTTCTGGGATTATAAACAGTAATCCCAAACTGGGATCTTTGAAGTCTCACCCAAGGACCCTTTCCCAACTGGGTCTCCAAATGTGCTATGACATGGACTTATAGGTGTTGTTTAAGTCTGAAACCCAATTTTGCAATGTATTCTCTGCTCTTACTATTTCTCTTTTCTTTTAATGTTAGTATATTGAAAGTAAGCTAGATAATTCTCTAGTAAATATTTGTATTATTTGTTTGTATATAACAAGTGGCTTATTTTGTTAACAAATCCTTTGAACCTGAGATGAGAGTGAAAACTTTTGGCAAAACACATAGACAGAGGAGCATGGTGGACTATGGTCCATAGGGTCACAAAGAGTTGGATATGATTGAAATGACTTAGCACACATGCACATTTTGTCAGGTATTGCATTAAATCTGTACGTTTCTTGGGAAGTATGGTAATTTTTAACTATATTAATTCTTCCAATCCAAGAGAAATATATATCTTTTCATTTCTTTACATTTTATTGAATTTCTCTTATTGATGTTTAACAATTTTCAGTGTATAGTTTTTTCATCTCCTTGGTTAAGTCCATTTATAGGTATTTTATTCTTTTGGATGTAATTTTAAATGAAACTATTTTTGCTTTCCCTTTTTGATATTTCACTATTAAAGAATACTAAAGCAACAGATTTTATATGTTAATCATGTGTCCTTGGGTTTTACTGAATTCATGTTTTATTTCTAATAGCTTTCTGATGGAGAATTTAGGGTTTTCTTTATATAGTAGCATGCCACTTACAAATAGTGACAATTTTAATTCTTCCTTTCCAAATTGGATGCATTTTATTCTTTTTCTTGTCTGATTGCTATAGCTAGGACTTCCAATACTATATTAAGTAGAAGTGATGTGAGTAGCCATTTAGGGTAAAAGCTTTCAACTTTTCAACATTGAATATGATGTTGTTCCTGTTGTTCAGTCACTAAGTTGCATCAGACTCTTAGTGACCCCATGGATTGCAGCACACCAGGCTCCCCTGACCTTCACTGTCTCCTGGAGTTTGCTCAGATTCATGTCCACTGAGTTGGTGATGCTATCTAAACTGTCTAATCCTCTGCCACCAGCTTCTCCTTTTGCCTTCAAACTTTCCCAGCATCAGAGTCTTTTCTAATGAGTTGGCCCTTTGCAGCAGGTGGCCAAAATATTGGAGCTTCAGCTTCAACATCAGTCCTTCCAATGAATATTCCAGACTGATTTCCTTAAAATCAACTGGTTTGATCTCCGTGCTGTCCAAGGGACTCTCAAGAGTCTTCTCCAGCATCACAGTTTGAAAGCATCAGTTCTTCAGTGCTCATGGTCCAACTCTCATATCCATACATGACTACTGGAAAAACCATAGCTTTGACTAGATGGACCTTTGTCAGTAAGGTGATGTCTCTGCCTTTTAATACACTGTCTAGGTTTGCCTAGTTTTCTTCCAGGGAACAAGTGTGTTTTAATTTCATGTCTGCAGTCACCATCTACAGCAATTCTGGAGCCCAAGAAAAGAAAATATGCCACGGTTTCCACTCTTTCCCCATCCATTTGCCATCAAGTGATGGGACTGGATGCCATGATCTTCATTTTTTGAATGTTAAGTTTTAAGCCAGCTTTTTCACTCTCCTCTTTCACTCTCATGAAGAGGCTCTTTAGTTCCTCTCACATTCTGCCATTAGAAGGGTACAATCTGCATATCTGAGGTTATTGATATTTCTCTCTCAAACTTGATGTCAGCTTGTGATTCATCTAGCCCAAAATTTTGCATAATGTACTCTGAATCTAAGCTAAATAACCAGGTGACAATATATCACTTTGATGTACTCCTTTCCCAATTTTGAACAAGTCCATTGTTCCATGTTCAGTTCTAACTGTTGCTTCCTGACCTGCATACAGGTTTCTCATGAGACAGGTAAGGTGGTCTAGTATTTCCATCTCTTTAAGAATTTTCCACAGTTTGTTGTGATCCTCACAGTCAAAAGCTTTAGCAGAGTCAATGAAGCAGAAGTAGATGTTTTTCTGGGATTCCCTTACTTTTTCTATGATCCAGTGACTGTTAGCAATTTGATTTCTGGGTCTTCTGCCTTTCCAAATCTAGTTTGTACATCAGAAAGTTATTGTACTGCTGAAGCCTATCTTGAAGTATTTGAGCATAACCTTTCTAGCACGTGAAATTAGCATAATTGTTCGGCAGTTTGAGCAATCTTTGGCAATGCTTTTCTTTGAGATCAGAATGAAAACTTAACTTTTCCAGTCCTGTGGCCACTGATGAATTTTCCAAATTTGCTGGCATATTGAGTGTAGCACTTTAACAGCATCATCTTTTATGATTTTCAGTAGCTCAGCTGGAATTCTATCACCTCTACTAGCTTTGCTGATGGTAATACTTCCTAAGACCCACTTGCTTACATACTCCAGGTTGTCTTGCTGAAGACAAGAAGAGTGACCGCACCATCATGGTTATCCAGGTCATTAAGACCTTTTTAGATGGTTCTTCTGTGTATTCTTGCCATCTCTTCTTAATCTCTTGCACTTCTGTATGTCCTTACCATTTCTGTCTTGTATGTGTCCATTCTTTCATGAAATGTTTCCTTGATACGTCCGATTTTCTTGAAGAGATCTGTAGTCATTCCCATTCTATAGTCTTCCTCTATTTCTTTGCACTGTTCAATTAAGAAGACCTTTTTATCTGTTATTCTCAGGACTTCTGCATTCAGTTGAGTATCTTTCCCTTTCTCCCTTGCCGTTCACTTTTCTTCTTTCCTTCAGTTCAGTTCAGTTCAGTTCAGTTGCTCAGTCGTGTCCGACTCTTTGCGACCCCATGAATCGCAGCACAGCAGGCCTCCCTGTCCATCACTAACTCCTGGAGTTCACTCAGACTCACGTCCATCGAGTCAGTGATGCCATCCAGCCATCTCATCCTCTGTCGTCCCCTTCTCCTCCTGCCTCCAATCCCTCCCAGCATCAGAGTCTTTTCCAATGAGCCAACTGTTCGCATGAGGTGGCCAAAATATTGGAGTTTCAGCTTTAGCATCATTCCTTCCAAAGAAATCCCAGCACTGATCTCCTTTAGGATGGACTGGTTGGATCTCCTTGCAGTCCAAGGGACTCTCAAGAGTCTTCTCCAACACCACAGTTCAAAAGCATCAATTCTTCTTTCCTTAGATATTTGTAAAACCTCTTCAGACAAACACTTTGCCTTTTTTTTCTTTGTGATAGTTTTGGTGACTGCCTCCATTACAATATTACAAACCTCCATCCAGAGTTCTTCTGTCTAACAAATCTAATTCCTTGATTAAATACAGTGTAGTCATCACCTGCACTGTATAATCATAAGGGGTTTGATTTAGGTCATACCTGAATTGCCTCTTGAGTTTCCCTACTTTCTTCAAATTAAGCCTGAAGTTTGCAATAAGAAGTTTATGATCTGGGCCACAGTCAACTCCAGGTCTTATTTTTATTGACTGTATTGAGCGTCTCCATCTTTGGCTGCAAAGAATATTATCAATCTAATTTCAGGATTGGCCATTTGGAGATATCCATGGGTAAAGTCATCTCTCATGTTGTTGGAAAATGGTGTTTGCGGTGATCAGTGTGTTCTCTTGACAAAACTGTTAGTCTCTGCCCTGCTTAATTTGGTACTCCAAGGACAAACTTTCCTGTTACTCCAGGTATAACTTGACTTCCTACTTTTGCATTCCAATCCTGTGATAAAAAGGACATCTTTTTTTGGTGTTGCATAAGATATTGTAGGTCTTCATAGATCTGTTCAACTTTAGCTTTTTCAACATTAGTGGTTGGGACATAGACTTGAATTACTGTGATGCTGAGTGGCTTGTCTTAGAAAAGAAGCAAGATCATTCTGTCATTGTTGAGACTGCACCCAGGTATCGCATTTTGGAGGCTTCCCTGGTGGCTCAGATGATAAAGAATCTGCCTGCAATGTGGGAGACCTGGGTTCAATCCCTGGGTTGATAAGATCCCCCAGAAGTAGGGCATGGCAACCCACTCCAGTATTCTTGTCTGGGGAATCCCCATGAACAGAGGCTCCTGGCATGCTACAATCCATGGGGTCACAAAGAGTTGGATACAACTGAGCAACTAAGCACAGCACGACATTGCATTTTGGACTTTTTTGTTGACTATGAAGGCTACTCCATTTGTTCTAAGGGAGTCTTGCCTGCAGTAGTAGATATAAAGGTCATCTGAGTTAAATTCATGTATTCCTGTCCATTTTGGTTCATTGATTCATACAATGTTGATGTTCATTCTTGCCATATCCTGCTTGATCATATCCAATTTACCTTGATTCATGACCTTAACATTTCAAGTTCCTATGCAATATTGTTCTTTACAGCATCAGAATTTACTTTCACCACCAGACACATCCACCACTGAGTGTTGTTTCCACTTTGGTCCAGCAACTTTATTCTTTCTGGAGCTTTTAGTAATTGCCCTCTGCTCTTCCCTCGTAGTCTATTGGATACCTTCAGACTTGGGGTGGGGGGTGCTCACCTTTCAGTATCATATCTTTTTGCCTTTTCATGCTGTTCATGATGTTCTTGTGGCAAGAATACTGGCATGATTTGCCATTTCGTCCTCCAGAGAACTACATTTTGACAGAACTCTTCACTATGTCTTGGATGACCCTGCTCACATCTTGGGTGACCCTGCTCAGCATGGCTCATAGCTTCATTGGGTTACATGAACCCGTTCACCACAACAAGGCTGTGTAGGTCATAGATGATCTTAAAAATGTTAAAATATATTCCCTCCATAGAAAATTTGATGAGAATTTTTATTATGAATTTTCTGAAAATTCTTTTTGCAACTATTGAGATGATCATATCCTTTTGCTAATGTGCTATATCACGTTGATTGATTTGCAAATAATGAACCATATCAATGACCCTGGAATAATCATATTTGATTGCAGCATGTGATACTTTTTATATGTATTCATCAAGAATATTGGCCAGTGTGTGTGTGTTTTTTTTCTTTTGGTACTTTGTCTGGTTTTGGTATCAGTGTATTGATGGTTTCATAGACTGAATTTGGGAGTGTTTCTTCCTCTTTAACTTTTTGGAATAGTTTGAGAAGAGCAGATACAGCTCTTCTTTATATGTTTGGTAAAATTCCCCAGTGAAATTGTCTAAGCCTGGTGTTTTGTTTGCTGGTAGTTTCAAAAGTTACAATTCAGTTTCACTACTAGCAATCAGTTGGTTCAAATTTCTTTTTCTCTTTGATTCATTCTCGGCAGTTTGTTTGTTTCTAGAAATTTGTCTATTTCTTCAAGATGTTTATAGTACTGTCATCAGTTTTTCTTCTTAGTATCAGTTGTTATTTCCCCTTTCATTTCTAATTTTATGTGTATCCTCTCTCTTTGCTTTGTTTTAAGCCTGTTTAAAAGTCTATCAGTTCTATTTTTTTTTTTTCAAAAAAACCCATCTTGGTTTCATTTTATATCGTTTTTTAGAGGGAAGCTGTTTCATTTACTTCCTCTATAACCTTTGCTATTTTCTTTCTCTGGCTGACTTTGTGCTTTGTTTTCCTTTTTTCTAATGTTTTTAGGTAGTAGTATTGGTTGTTTGAGATTTTTCTTGTGTCTTGCCAAAGTCCTACAGAGTTATAAAATTTCCTCTTTGAACTGCTTTTGCTGCATCCCATAGGTTTTGGAAAGTTGTATTTCCACTTTCATTTGCCTTGAGATATTTCCTGATTTCCCCTTTGATTTTTCCATTAATCCATCCATTATTTAGTAGCATGTTGTTTAGTCTCCATGTGTTTCCTTCCTGCTCTTCTTTCTGTAGGTAATTTCTAGTTTTATACTGTTACGGTTGAAAACATGCTTAAAATAATTTTTATCCTTTTAAATTTGTTGAGGCTTGTTTAGTATCTTAGAATGTGATTTATCTTAGAGAATGTTCTGTGTGCACTTGAAAAAATGTGTATTCTGCTGTATTTGGATGAAATGCCCTGTATTATCTCATAAGTTCAGTTGCTTTATCATGTCATTTAAAACCACTGTTGCCTTATTTATTTTCTGCTGGATTATCTGTCCATTGAGGTAAGTGTGGATCTTAAGTCCCCTACTTTTATTGTATTATTGTCAATTTTCTCTTTTGTGACTGTCAGGATTTGCTTTATATATTTAGGTGCTCTTCTATTGGGTTAATATGTGTTAATGAGTGTGATATTGTCTTCTTGCCTTGATGTCTGTATCACTCTATACTGCCTTTCTTTGTCTTTTGTTATAGAATTTGTTTAAAGAGTATTTTCTCTGATATGAGTGTTGCTCTTCCCACTTTTTTTTCATTTCTGTTTGCATGAAATTCTTTATATAATACCCTCACTTTCAGTCTGCATGTGTCTTTAGTTCTGAAGTGAGTTTCTTATAGGTGGTATATATAAATGGGTCTTATTTTTTTAAATGCAATCTTCCACCTTACATCTTTGGATCAAAGCATTTAGTCCATTGACAGTTAAAGTAATTATTGATAGACAAGTATATCCTTATTGCCATAAGTTACTTTTTTCCCATTTGTAGTTGTTCCCTTGCAGCTTGATGATTTTCTTTAGTAGTATCCGTGTGTTCATTTCTTTGATTTTATGTATCCACTGTAGATTTTTGTTTTGTGATTGTCATGGGCTTCATATATTAATATGCTGACCCATAACTATGTTTAGTTGTTTTAAACTTGCAGTCATTTACATTCAAACACATTCTAAATAATCTACGTTTTTGTTTTCCTCTCCAACATTTTATGTTTTTGATGTCATGTTTTACATCTTGATGTTTATACCATAAATGTTTATGGTAGTTATAGTTGCTTTTACATTGTTTTATCCTTTAAACTAGTATTCTTTTGTACTGACTTATTTAAGAGGTTGATATACAATCTGTACTATATATTTGCCCTTGTGGGATTTCCCTTTCCTATAGATTCTTCTTTCCCACTTAGAGAAACCACTTAACATTTCTTTCAACATAGGCTTAGTATTGATGAACTCTGGTTTTTCCTTGTCTGAGAATTTCTTTATATTTCCTTTGACTCTAAGTGATGATCTTGCTGAGTAGAATATCTAAGGTTGCAATTTTTTTCACTTTCAGCACTTTGAATATATCATGCCATTCCCTTCTTGCATGCAGTGTTTTGGCAGAAAAATGCTGATAAACTTTTTGGAATTCCCTTGCATTCGGCTCCCCCCCCCCCCCCCCCCCCGCGCGCTTAAATTTGTTTCCTTTAGAATTCTGTCTTTGCCTTTAATTTTTACATTTTAATTACGTTATGTTGATGTGGGTCTTTTGTGTTTAGTTTATTTTGGGCCCCCTGTGCTCCTATGCCTTGATAATTTGTTTTATACTAGGGTTTGGTAAGTTTTCAGCTTTAATTTCCTCAAATATTGTTTCAATCCCCCTTCTTTCTCTCTTCTTCTGCAACACTTATATTGCAAGTGTTGATAGGCTTAATGTTACATTAGAGTTTTCTTTTTAAATTAGTTTTTATTGGTGTATAGTTGATTTATAGTGTGTTAACTTCTGCTCTACAGCAGAATGTCTCAGCTATACATATAATTACTTCTGTTTTGGACTTCCTTCCTTTTAGGTCATCACAGAGAATTGAGCAGAGAGTTGCCTGTGCTATATAGTTTCCTGTGCTAGGGCTTCTCAGGTGTTGTGGTGGTAAAGAATTCACTTGCTAATGCAGGAGATGCAAGAGATGTATGTTTGATCCCTGGGTGAGGAAGATCCCCTAGAGTAGGAAATGGCAACCCACTCCAGTTTTCTTGCCTGGAAAATTCCATGGGCAGAGGAGGCTGGCAGGCTACAGTTTTTTGGGTCACAAAGAGTCAAACATGACTGAGTGTACACACACACACACACACGGTAGGTTCTCATTAATTATCTATAATATACCTAGTAGTGTATATATGTCAATCCCAATCTCTCAGTTCATTCCACCCCCAACAGAGATCTTTTAAGCTCTCCTATTTTAAGATTAGTTTTTCTCTTTCTTGTTCTTATTGAGTGATTTCCATTATTCCTCCAGATTGCTTATGCATTTTGTTTTTCACATAGTCTGCTATTCATTGTTTCTAGTGTGCTTTTGATTTTAATTATTAAATTATTTATTTCTGATTTTTAAAACACATGATATAATTTCTTGATAAAATTACCATTGTGTTCATCTCCTCTTCCCTTAATTCAGATGCAATTCTTATAACTAATGCTTTGGGTTCTTTATCTGGTAAATTGTTTGCTTCGGTCTCATTATATATTTTGGGGAGCATTTTCTTTTGTTCTTTTAATTGAAAGGAGTTCTTCAGCTTTTCCATTTTGCTTGAATTTTCTGCCTTTCTGAATTTAATTGAAATTTTAGTTGAAAGAGTTATTACTAGTCTTGAAAGTGTGTTCTTATGTGAGAGTGTGCCTATGTAGGGTGCTAATGACCAGTGCCTTTGATTCGTAGGCTAAAATTGATGTGAGCCTGTCACTTCTTTCCTCATTGTGTGCTGGCAGCTGTCACCTTTATAGCAGATGAGTTGGAGACAGAGGGGTTAGTAGAGCTGGTGTGAGGCAGGGCTTCCCCCAATCAGTGGCCATCAGTGCTCTATTAGGGGCACAGTCTGATCCCAAGTTGCTTGAGCAGAAGCCTTGGCCTCAAGTTGGTTCCATTTCATTTGTGTATGATGTTTCCTCTTCCAGCACTGGGACCCATTTGTGGGGATTGTTGAAGAAAGGAGGGTGCATGTGGGTTCTTGGCTTTTTGCTGTCACAGATAGAAGTCAGAGCCATCTCTCATGTATAGCTGTCTCTGACCTATGCCTGTATAGGTGCCAGAAATTTTTTCCCTTAATTGCTCAGATGCAGCCTCAGGTCCAAGCCTCCTTTGTTCCACAGACAATAAAAATAAAATTAGATGTGTATTTCACAGTATAATAAAAATAAATTCATACAGACTAATTAGCTATATGCCCGGGCGCAGGAGGGACGAGAGGAGCTGCTCCACGTTCAATGTCAGGAGGGGTGGCGGTGAGGAGATACCCCTCGTCCAAGGTATGGAGCAGTGGCTGTGCTTTGCTAGAGCAGCTGTGAAGAGATACCCCATGTCCAAGGTAAGAGAAAGCCAAGTAAGACGGTAGATGTTGCAAGAGGGAATCAGAGGGCAGATACACTGAAACCATACTCACAGAAAACTAGTCAATCTAATCACACTAGGACCACAGCCTTGTCTAACTCAATGAAACTAAGCCATGCCCTGTGGGGCCACCCAAGACGGGTGGGTCATGGTGGAGAGGTCTGACAGAATGTGGTCCACTGGAGAAGGGAATGGCAAACAACTTCAGTATTCTTGCCTTGAGAACCCCATGAACAGTATGAAAAGGCAAAATGATAGGATACTGAAAGAGGAACTCCCCAGGTCAGTATGTGCCAAATATGCTACTGGAGATCAGTGGAGAAATAACTCCAGAAAGAATGAAGGGATGGAGCCACGGCAAAAACAATACCGACTTGTGGAGGTGACTGGTAATAGAAGCAAGGTCCGATGCTATAAAGAGCAATATTGCATAAGAACCTGGAATGTTAGGTCCATAAATCTAGGCAAATTGGAAGTGGTCAAACAGGAGATGGCAAGAGTGGACGTTGATATTCTAGGAATCAGTGAACTAAAATGGACTGGAGTGGGTGAATTTAACCCAGATGACCATCATATCTACTACTGTGGGCAGGAATCCCTTAGAAGAAATGGAGGCCATCATGGTCAACAAAAGAGTCCAAAATACAGTATTTGGATTCAATCTCAAAAATGACAGAATGATCTCTGTTCATCTCCAAGGCAAACCATTCAATATCACAGTAATCCAAGTCTATGCCCCAACCAGCAATGCTGAAGAAGCTGAAGTTGAAACGTTTCATGAAGATCTACAAGACCTTTTAGAACTAACACCCAAAAAAGATGTCCTTTTCATTATAGGGGACTGGAATGCAAAAGTAGGAAGTCAAGAAACACCTGGAGTAACAGGCAAATTTGGCTTTGGAATATGGAATGAAGCAGAGCAGAGGCTAATAGAGTTTTACAAAGAGAATGCACTGGTCATAGCAAACACTCTCTTCCAACAACACAAGAGAAGACTCTACACATGGACATCACCAGATGCTCAACACTGAAATCAGACTGATTATATTCTTTGCAGCCAAAGATGGAGAATCTCTATGCAGTCAGCAAAAACAAGACCAGGAGCTGACTGTGGCTCAGATCATGAGCTCCGTATTGCCAAATTCAGACTTACATTGAAGAAGATAGGGAAAACCGCTAGACCATTCGGGTATGACCTAAATCAAACCCCTTATGATTATACAGTGGAAGTGAGAAATAGATTTAAGGGCCTAGATCTGATAGATAGAGTGCCTGATGAACTATGGAATGAGGTTTGTGACATTATACAGGAGACAGGGATCAAGACCATCCCCATGGAAAAGAAATGCAAGAAAGCAAAATGGCTGTCTGGGGAGGCCTTGCAAATGGCTGTGAGAAGAAGAGAAACGAAAAGCAAAGGAGAAAAGGAAAGATATAAGCATCTGAATGCAGAGTTCCAAAGAATAGCAAGGAGAGATAAGAAAGCCTTCTTCAGTGATCAATGCAAAGAAATAGAGGAAAAGAACAGAGTGAGAAAGACTAGCGATCTCTTCAAGAAAATTAGAGATACCGAGGGAACATTTCACGCAAAGATGGGCTCAATAAAGGGCAGAAATGGTATGGACCTAACAGAAGCAGAAGATATTAGGAAGAGGTGGCAAGAATGCACAGAAGAACTGTACAAAAAAGATCTTCATGACCCAGATAATAATGATGGTGTGATCACTCACCTAGAGCCAGACATCCTGGAATGTGAAGTCAAGTGGGCCTTAGGAAGCATGATTATGAACAAAGTTAGTGGAGGTGATGGAATTCCAGTTGAGCTCTTTCAAATGCTGAAAGATGATGCTGTGAAAGTGCTGAACTCAATATGCAAGCAAATTTGGAAAATTCAACAGGGGCCACAGGACTGGAAAAGGTCAGTTTTCATTCCAATCCCAAAGAAAGGCAATGCCAAAGAATACTCAAACTACCACACAATTGCACTCATCTCACACACTAGTAAAGTAATGCTTAAAATTCTCCAAGCCAGGCTTCAGCAATATGTGAACCATGAACTTCCAGATGTTCAGGCTGGTTTTAGAAAAGGTAGAGGAACCAGAGAACAAATTGCCAACATCCATTAGATCATGGAAAAAGCAAGAGAGTTCCAGAAAAACATCTACTTCTGCTTTATTGACTATGCCAAAGCCTTTGACTGTGTGGATCACAATAAACTGTGGAAAATTCTTCAAGAGATGGGAATGCCAGACCACCTGACCTGCCTCTTGAGAAACCTGTATTCAGGTCAGGAAGCAACAGTTAGAACTGGACGTGGAACCACAGGCTGGTTCCAAATAGGAAAAGGAGTACGTCAAGACTGTATATTGTCACCCTGCTTATTTAACTTCTATGCAGAGTACATCATGAGAAACGCTGGGCTGGAGGAAGCACAAGCTGGAATCAAGATTGCCAGGAGAAATATCAATAACCTCAGATATGCAGATGACACCACCCTTATGGCAGAAAGTGAAGAGGAACTAAGAAGCTTGCTGATGAATGTGAAAGAGGAGAGTGAAAAATTTGACTTGAAGCTCAACATTCAGAAAACAAAGATTATGGCATCTGGTCCCGTCACTTCATGGGAAGTAGATGGGGAAATAGTGTCAGACTTTATTTTTTTGGGCTCCAAAATCACTGCAGATGGTGACTGCAGCCATAAAATTAAAAGACGCTTACTTCTTGGAAGGAAAGTTATGACCAACATAGAGAGCATATTCAAAAGCAGAGACATTACTTTGCCGACTAAGGTCCATCTAGTCAAGGCTATGGTTTTTCCAGTAGTCATGTATGGATGTGAGAGTTGGACTGTGAAGAAGCTGAGTGCTGAAGAACTGATGCTTTTGAACTTGTGTGCTGGAGAAGACTCTTGAGACTGCAAGGAGATCCAACCAGTCCATTCTAAAGGAGATCAGTCTTGGGTGTTCTTGGAAGGAGTGATGCTAAAGCTGAAACTCCAGTATTTTGGCCACCTTATGAGAAGAGTTGACTCACTGGAAAAGACTCTGATGCTGGAAGGGATTGGGGGCAGGAGGAGAAGGGGACGACAGAGGATGAGATGGCTGGATGGCATCACTGACTCGATGGACGTGAGTCTGAGTGAATTCCGGGAGTTGGTGATGGACAGGGAGGCCTGGGAGTGCAGCAATTCATGGAGTTGCAAAGAGTCGGACACGACTGAGTGACTGAAGTGAACTGAACATCTACT
Organism: Capra hircus; assembly: GCF_001704415.2. Lineage (NCBI taxonomy): Eukaryota > Metazoa > Chordata > Mammalia > Artiodactyla > Bovidae > Capra > Capra hircus. The sequence goes on from NC_030814.1 coordinate 68,101,189, forward strand.
AGATGCCTCAGGGTTAAATATGAGGAACAATGTAGGGTGTAAATAACTGTAGGCAGAAGACTGGTTTGTTGTAGTAATGATCAACTACTTGAACATGAGCTTGATTTCTCAGATATGTTACTTACACTGCCACAAAGCAGAAGATAGAAAATAAAAACAAAATGAAATGTCTGATACTTTACCATTTATTTTTAGTTAGTTCAGTTGCTCCGTCGTGTCCGACTCTTTGCAGTTTATTTTTAAGGAATCTCAAATATACAGAGAAGTACCATGAGCAGTAATAGTACAGTTAACATACGTAGTAACCTTTACCTATATTCACCCATTAGTGTTATACCACTTTTCCTTCCTCATCTTTTCTTTCCTTCTCTCTTAATAGTTGCACATTCCATGATATTTTTCTTGTAAGTATTTTAGTTATGTATTTCTTAAGAATATAAATATTCTGCCACATGATCCCATAATTCCACATAAGTACATTTGTCAACTTCAGAAAAATGTAACCTGGATACAATACAATTGTGTAATATTTTGAATGCAAAAGGAATATAAAATTGGAGAGCTTTCCAGTCCAGGGAAACAATTCCTCCAAAAGGGATGAACATGGGATGACACATTATGGTATGCAAATCTGAAGAATAATATTGGCATAAGACTATAAAATTCTGATTTATAAAGTGAAGAAAATGAACCATCAGTATAAAAATGTTTTCTTCTATAGTTTTCTAAAAGACAGGCCCACATTCAATATTTTCTTTAGAGCCCCTGTGACATCCTTATTCCTCAGACTATAGATTAAAGGGTTTAGAACAGGAGTGAGTATGATGTGAAAGGCAGATACAGCCATGTTTTTCTCAGGGGTGTGGTAGGAGATGGGGAGCATGTAGGTGTAGATGGCAGCTCCATAGACAAGGATGACCACAGTCATGTGTAAAGAAAAGTGGTGAAAGCCTTCTTCCTGCTCTCTGCTGAATTCATCCTGTGGATAGTGAGAAGGATGAATGAATAGGAGCTTGGAATGACCATCACAGGGATGAGGAGCGTGAGGGCACAGCACAGGTACGTGACTGTCTCATAGAGGGAAGTGTCTGAGCAGGAAACTTCATTACAGCCAAGACCTAACAGAAGAAATAATGAAACTCCTGAAATTTGCAGAAGGGGAAGGTCATGGTGATGGGTGTGAGCATAAAGCCATCCACTGATCCCAGGAACCAGCAGCTATACACCAAGAGGAGATACATCTTACGTTCAGGAGAATAGAATAACAGAGTGGATGGCAGATGGCCACATAGCGAGCATAGCTCATGGCAGCCAGAGGAAAAAATTCTGAGCCTCCTAGTATTAAATAGAGAAACATCTGTATTCAGGGGCTGAGCTCTTGTTCATAACTATGACCTGCTCCATGAGCATTTCTGGCACAGTGACAGAAATATACATCATGTCCATGAGAGACAAATGACTGATGAAAAAGTACATGGGGGTGTGGAAGTGGGCATTAGAATGTATCAGAAGGATCAGGTGGTATTTTCAGACAAGGCCATCAGGAAAATCACAAATATGACCACACAAAGGGGAGCTGGGTGCTTAGACTGAATGAAGATCCCTGCCATGATGAAACCAGCTGTCCATTGTCATTAGTTACCCAGGTGGAGTTGTTCATGAAATTTCACCTAGATTTTACCAAGAAGAGCTTTGAGACTAACAGACCATTCATGGGAAATGACTGTGTGTGTTAGTCACTCAGTTGTGTCTGTCTCTTTGCAACCCTATGGACTTTAGCCCCCAAACTTCTCTGTCTGTGGGATTCTCCAGGCAAGAATACTGGAGTGGGTTGTTGCCATTCCCTTCCCCAGGAGATGTTCTCAACCCAGGGACTGAATGCAGATCTCCCACATTGCAGTTGATTCTTTACCATCTAAGCCACCAAGGAAGCCCACGGGAATCGACTATCTGAAATGAATGTTTAGTGAGCTTGTAGCATGTGTGTGTGTGTGTGTGTGTGTGTGTGTGTGCGTGGGCATGTGTGTGCACAGTAACCCAGTTGTGGTAATAAGAGGAAGTGCCATCAGAGTATGGATACTGGGATTCTAGGTAACTACCTATAATTCAACAAAGTTACTGGAAAATTAAAAATTGTTAACTTATAATAAAGCTGCTAAAATTCAGATTCATGAGATTTCTTGAAGATAGCATTGTTTATCAACAAGTATGGAAATTTCCATAATCATTCCCCTATGCAAACATAAAAAGCAAATTTCTTTTTATAAAAGATAATTCTTTTACTTCTAGAGGTTTTGTTATTCAAGTCAGAATTTGGTCAATCTGTTTTACTAATCCAACTGGATCTTAAAATCTTGGAGATGTATTTCATATAACCCAGAGAGATGTTGTGGGGAGGGACGTGGGAGGGGGGTTCATGTTTGGGAACGCATGTAAGAATTAAAGATTTTAAAATTTAAAAAAAAAAAAGCAAAAAAAAAAAGAGAAAGAATTATAAAGTAACTGAAACATAATTTGGGGGAAATCCATGCCAAAGCTTTGAACACCCTTTGCCTATGGGTTCAGACCATATTGTGAGGGTCTGTGGCTGTGTATAGAGAGTCATTCATCCATAGGAGACTATTGGGTTTCTTAAAACTACCAATCCGTTAGATATTATAAGGGCACTAAAGTCCAAACTGAAGCTGTACTGCTGCTGTGGGTTGAGATTATCAACATTCCCCTGTTTACTTTACATAAAAAGGATAATGTTTTATCTCAGATATAGTTAGGATTAAATGAGGTAAAATAATAAAAATGCTGAGAACATTATCAGTTAGTTTGTGTTGATATTTAAAGTAGCTATTGTATAGATTCTATGTAAGAGATTACTTTTACTGTTACTGTTTTATGGTATGAGATGCATTGCTTCAGTTTGTCAGCTTTAGTATCTGTTAATACATACAATTTCAACTGATTAATTTCTGTAGTCCTAGACTACTACATGTGTACATATATAATATGTATATTATATATAATGAGATTTTTATCAGACTTTCTATAAAATAAAGTAAAAACTATTTAAATATTTTATATAACTATGATCTATAAATAAAATCACTGCAGATGGTGACTGCAGCCATGAAATTAAAAAATGCTTACTCCTTGGAAGAAAAGTTATGACCAACCTAGATAGCATATTCAAAAGCAGAGACATTACTTTGCCAACTAAGGTCCATCTAGTCAAGGCTATGGTTTTTCCTGTGGTCATGTATGGATGTGAGATTTGGACTGTGAAGAAGGCTGAGCGCCGAAGAATTGATGCTTTTGAACTGTAGTGTTGGAGAAGACTTTTGAGAGTCCCTTGGACTGCAAGGAGATCCAACCAGTCCATTCTAAAGGAGATCAGCCCTGGGATTTCTTTGGAAGGAATGATGCTAAAGCTGAAACTCCAGTAGTTTGGCCACCTCATGCGAAGAGTTGACTCATTGGAAAAGACTCTGATGCTGGGAGGGATTGGGGGCAGGAGGAGAAGGCGACGACAGAGGATGAGATGGCTGGATGGCATCACTGACTCGATGGAAGTGAGTTTGAGTGAACTCCGGGAATTGGTGATGGACAGGGAGGCCTGGCGTGCAGCAATTCATGGGGTCACAAAGAGTCGGACACAACTGAGCGACTGAACTGAACTGACCTGATGTTGAGTTTATAGCTTCCCTGGTGACTCAGATGGTAAAGTGTCTGCCTGCAATGCAAGAGATCTGGGTTCAATCCCTGGGTTGGGAAGATCCCCTGGGGAAGGAAATGGCAACCCACTCCAGTACTTTTGCCTGGAAAATCCCATGGACAGAGGAGCCTGGCAGGCTACAGTCCATGGGGTCGCAAAGAGTAGGGCACAACTGAGCGACTTCACTTCACTATGTTGAGTTCATATATAGTTGCGGTATTGCGCATGAAAGGAAGAGAGCTCAGACACTTTCTACTCTGCCATCTTGGTGATCTTGCAGATATCTTTTTTAAAACACTATTTTTGTTTTCTTTGGATAAATATTCAGGAGTGAAATTGCTGGATCATATGCTACTTCCATTTTAAACTGTTTGAGGAACCACTTTACTTTTTTCTGTAATATTTGCACCAATTTACATTACAATCAATAGCGATCAAGTGTTCCTTTTCTCCATCTCATCATCACTTATTCAGTTCAGCTCAGTCACTCAGTCATGTCCGAGTCTTTGTGACCCCATGGACTGCAGCACATCAGGCTTTCCTGTCCATCACCAACTCCCAGAGCTTGTTCAAACTCATGTCCATTGAGTTGGTGATGCCATCTAACCATCTTATCCTCTGAAATCCCCTTCTCCTGCCTTCAATCTTTCCCAGCATCAAGGTCTTTTCAAATGACTCAGTTCTTCACATCAGGTGGCCAAAGTATTGGTTTCAGCTTCAGCGTCAGTCCTTCCAATGAATATTCAGGGCTGATTTCCTTTAGGATGGACTGGTTGGATCTCCTTACAGTCCAAAAGACTCTCAAGAGTCTTCTCCAATGCCACAGTTTAAAAGCATCAATTCTTCAGCACTTAGCTTTCTTTATGGTCCAATTCTCATATCCATACATGTTATCTTTTTGATAATAGCCATTCTAATAGATTTGTGGTGATGTTTTATTTTGGTTTTGATTTGTATATTCCTGATGACTAGTAATATTAAACATCTTGTCTTATGCCTAATGGCCATCTGAGTGTCTGCTTTGGAAAAATGTCTATTCTGATATTCTCTCCATTAAAATGTAGAGATAAAAAATAGCTAAAAAATTCAGCCTTCGTAATGGTCCAACTCTCACATCTGTACATGGCTACTGGGAAAACCAAAGCTTTGACTATACAGAGCTTTGTTGCCAAAGTGATATCTCTTCTTTTTAATACAATGTCTAGGATTGTCATAGCTTTTCTTCCAAAGAGCAAATGTCTTTTAATTTCATGGCTGCACTCACCATCCACAGTGATTTTGGAGCACAAGAAAATAAAATATGCCACCATTTCCATTTTTTCCCCATCTATTTACCATGAAGTGATGGGACCAGATGCCATGATCTTAGTTTTTTGAATGTTGAGTTTTAAGCTAACTTTTCCATGCTTCTCCTTCACTTTCATCAAGGGCTCTTTAGTTCTTCACTTTCTGCCATAAGGGTGGTGTTATCCACATATCTGAGGTTATTGATATTTCTCCTGGCAATCTTGATTCCAGCTTGTACTTCATCCAGCCTATTTAACTTATATGCAGAGCACATTATGCAAAATGCCAGGCTGGATGAAGCACAAGCTGGAATCAAGATGGCTGGGAGAAATATCAATAATCTCAGAAATGCAGATGACACCACCCTTATGGCAGAAAGTGAAGAGGAACTAAAGAGCCTCTTGATTAAAGTGAAAGAGAAGAGTGAAAAAGCTGGCTTAAAACTCAGTACTCAAAAAATGAAGATCATGGCATCCAGTCTCATCACTTCATGGTAAATAGTTGGAGAAACAATAAAAACAATGACAGAGTTTATTTTCTCGGGCTCCAAAGTCACTGCAGATGTTGACTGCAGTTATGAAATTAAAAGATGCTTGCTCCTTGGAAGAAAAGTTTTGATCAACCTAGACAGCATATTAAAAAGCAGAGGCATTACGTTGCCAACAAAGGTCCATCTAGTCAAAGCTATGGTTTTTCCAGTAGTCATGTATGGATGTGAGACTTGGATGATAAAGAAAGCTGAGCACCAAAGAATTGATGCTTTTGAACTGTGGCATTGGAGAAGACTCTTGAGAGTCCCTTGGACTGCAAGGAGATCAAACCAGTCCATCCTAAAGGAAATCATGCATGAATATTCATTGGAAGGACTGATGCTGAAGCTGAAACTCCAGTACTTCGGCCACCTGATGTGAAGAACTGAGTCATTTGAAAAGACCCTGATGCTGAGAAAGATTGAAGGTGGGAGAAAAAAGGGATGACAAAGGTCGAGATGATTGGATGGCATCACTGACTCAAGGCACATGAGTTTGAATAAACTCCGGAATTTGATGATGGACATGGAGGCCTGACTTGTTGCAGTCCATGGGGCTGCAAAGAGTCAGGAATGACTGAGCAACTGAATTGAACTGATAATGCGTTATATGCTGTTTACTTTAAATTTAGAGTAATTGATAATTGGATGATGACAAGATAAGTTAAAAGATATTCATATTTGATACACAGTGAATTTAAATTATTTTAATGTATTTAGTATATTTAATTTAATATGTTAAATTTAATTTAATATATAAAAATATATTTTTACATGCTCCCTGTTCATTTCAATGTAAATCTATGCTTAATTTGGTCTTTATAGTTTCCTGATAACTCCATTGCCTTTTTAACTCATGTCTGTTCATTTGCTGGTCCTCTCTTTGAAATGTTCTTTTGTCTCTTTACATGTATCTGATCTTTAGTTTAGGATAACCGCTCAAATCTGGGCTTCCCATCTAGATGCTGCAGGGCTTTCTGGGTGCAGTCATCTCATAGTTCTTGTGACTGGGAGCTCATGTCTACACAGCTCTCTCTCCACTAACAAATAAACTCCTTGAAGTAAGGGCTTGTGTTCTGGCCACTGTTGTGTCTCTCAGAAATTGCAGACTATGTGCAACATGGATGGTAATCCGTCAAGATATAATAAGCGATTAAATGATTCAAGAATCTAGGAACAGCTGCTTTTCAGAGAGTTTGACAGAATGGTGTTTACATCATTTATATCAAATGATATTTGAAAATTATACATTTGTGACTTGACACAAATATAATATAGTTTTACAATTTAAAATCAAATACTTCCAAGAAATTGCCCAATTGGAAGATGAAAAAAATACCAGAAGTGCTGTAGTTTAATTCAGCAGACAGCTAACAAGCTCCTCTCAGGTGACAGAGAATCTGCACTGGCTCCCTCTTATCCATGAAGATGTGGAACAGACACACAGAGGCAGAGTCACGGGCAAAGTCATCTTGATTCTGTCACACGGTAGAAAGGGCAACATTGTTTTTTTCTGTGTATCACATTTTTTATTGAATTAAAAAATTTTAATATAAATTTAGTTATTTTAATTGGAGGTTAAATGAAAATGAAGTCTCAGTCATGTCCGACTCTTTGCGTCCCCATGGACTGGGGCCCATCACATTCCTCTGTCCATGGGATTTTCCAGGCAAAAGTGCTGGAGTGGATTGCCATTTCCTTCTCCAGAGGATCTTCCCGACCCAGGGATCGAACCCGGGTCTCCCGCATTGCGGGCAGACGCTTTACCATCTGAGCCACCAGGGAAGCCTAATTGGAGGTTAATTACTTTACAATATTATATTGGTTTTGCCATACATCAACATGAATCTGCCACAGGTATACACATGTTCCCCATCCTGAACCCCCCTCCGTCCTCCCTCCCTGTAAAAAAAAAAAGAAAAAGAAAGGACAACTATTTATCTAGACCTTTCAAGGGGTCAGGCCCTGGACTGGGCCAATGAATTAAATTCACTTAACATTCAAACTCCATGATGATGCTTATATTGCTAGTTCTATTTTAGTGGAGTGAAAACAAGGCAGTTGTGGCATAATCAGCTCCTCAGAGCTGCTTAGTAGCGAATCTAAGATTTAGCTGGAGGTCCTTATGGTTCTACACCGTCTCTCACACCTCCACCCCCTGAAGGCAAAAAAGAGGCTAGGATTTAGAGATAGAAAGAGAACTCACAGTTTGGAGCAGGTGTTAGGGCTGTCTGTGTATATTATGCCACTTAGTCTTACAAGTAACTTGATTAAGAAGTTTCTTTCCCTGTCTAAAAACCAATATATGTAAGCAATTGAAAAGATTTGGGAAAGCTAAAAATGTCACACAACTCATACTAAAATGATCAATAAACTTTGGATATGAGAGCAGATAAAAAGGCACTATGTGCAGTTTTCTTTATGACAGCTATCATATCACAGACAAATGGAGTACAAAGACATTGAATATAATGAGATAAATTATGATAGGTAAATCATATGGTGAAGAAATATCACATGTGTAAGAAAGAAGAAAGTGATTACTGGGCTCAGTGTTTGCAGCCCTGGAAACAGGTGACAAAGGAGAGGAGAAATAGGGAGGGGAGGAATAATATAATAAGGGAAAAATATATGGTCATCCTCAGGTTTTCTTCTTTACAACTTTCCTTAGGCTCAGCCCTGACCACATCCTGCTCCTCAGAGCCCCTGTGACATCCTTATTCCGGAGGCTGTAAATGAGGGGGTTCAGCACAGGGGTGATGATGGTATAAAAGGCTGACACCATCATGTCCTGCTCAGCTGTGTGGTAGAAACTAGGAAGCATGTAGGTGTAAATCGCAGCACCAAAGAAGAGCAGCACTACAATCATGTGGGAGGAGCAGGTGGCAAAGGCTTTCCTGAGGCTCTCTGATGAACTCATTCTGTGGATGAGGTGCAGGATGAGGGCATATGAGCTTGAGATGACCACAGTGGGGATGAGGAGCATGAGAACACAGCACAGGTACATTACCATCTTGTAGAGGGAGATGTCGGAGCAGGAGAGCTTCATCAAGGCTGGAGCCTCACAGAAGAAACTCAAGATTTTTCTGGAATGACAAAAGGGGAAGCTCACAGTGATGGGTGTGAGCAACAAACCATCCACCATTCCTAGGAACCAGCATCCAGACACCAGGCATTCACAGACCCTCTGGTTCATCAGCAGGGGATAATGGAGAGGTCTGCAGATAGCAGCATATCGGTCGTAGGCCATGGCAGACAGGAGAAAAAATTCAGCGCCAGCGAGCGTCAGATAGAAGAACATCTGGATCCCACAACCTGAAGGAGAGATTGTATGATCTCCTGTCACCTGGCCCAGGAGCATCTTGGGCACAGTCACAGATATGTACATGAAGTCCATGAGGGAGAGCTGGCTGATGAAGAAGTACATGGGGGTGTGCAGGCGGGGCTCCAGGTGGACGAGGATGATGAGGAGAGCGTTCCCAGCTAGGGCCATCAGGAAGAAGATGAAGGTCACAGTGTAGAGGAGGAGGGCGTGTTTGGTTTCACCAAAGAGCCCCACAAGGATGAAATCAGTATCCAATGTTTGATTCTGTGAAGTTTGATTCTCTGAATATGTGGTCTTCGGTTATAGTTTTCATCTGAGAAATAAATGAGTCATTGTTTTCAGATATTTCACATGCATATCATTTCTTAATCATTTTTTTCAATAAGAAAAGTACTTTGAACTATTTTTTCAAATATGAAGTTGTACTGATATAGAATTAAAAGCTCAGTTCTCCAAGAGGCCAGGTTGCATATTGGCCATAAGTCTAGAATAGATTATGAAACAAACCTGGGGCGGGGGTGACAACTCTACAAATAGACAAATTGTTTACAGTCAGTTAATCTTATTTACTTTTCCCCCAAGCTGAGAATATAAAAGGGCTTGTCTCATGGGATGATTAGAATGCTAAAGTATGAAACACAGGTTAAGTCTTTAACACAGGTTAAAGTAACACAGGTTAGCACACACAATGTGAGTGTTAAATGAAGTCATCTAATGATGCTCCCACTACACTTTGGACACAGTAGGCCATGCAGGAATCAGTGATGAAAGATGATGCTAATGTCAACATTAATATTGTTAATGATATTAATATAACCAAAGTTCACTGAGAACTTGTAATCTTAATTATTTCCCCCCCAATACATCTCTATTAACTCCTCTCTCATTGCTAAAAATATTTCAGTTTATTCAACCTTTCTTTTCTCAATGAAGCTCCAGAAGCAGGACCACCAGGGGCATCAAAACAGATAGTGTTCAGCCTGCCTGTGGATTGCAGCTCAGGGTGCAGACCTAGGGCAGGGAAGGAGGGCAGACGGTGTGCAGACCTTGTACAGATAAGAGGGTACTTGTGTGCTGACTTTGTATAGTTCAGGAGGGCAAAAGGGATGCAGGTCTGGTGCAGGACAAGAGGATACTCAGTGTGAGGCCTTTTACAGTGGGGAGGGCAGTAAGATTGGTAATCTGGTGCAGAACAGGGGGAAAAGAATATGAGGTGCAGACATTGTACTGGGCTGAACGGCACTCAGGGTGCGGACAGTGCAGGACAGGACATTTGGGATGCAAACCTGGTGCAGAGCACGAGATATGTTGATCTTGCACAGTGTAAGAGAATATCTGGGGTGCAGAGCATGTGCAGGGCAAGATGGCACTCAAGTTGCCAACCACAGTACAATGGAGTATGGCAGTTGGGGTGCAGATATGGTGATAGGAGGTCACTCAGGATGCAGATCATGTGCAGGGGAGGAAGACACAGGGTATGTAGTTGGTGTAAGACAGGTCAGCAACATTCTATCCGGTCCCTCTCATAACACCAAAGCAGGGTTAAAGCATTTAATGTTTCATACAGAGAAATGATTTTTATAAGAAATCACAAAGCCAAAAGCTATAGATTTCCTAAATAGTATCTTTCTAATTGAAATTATACTATTGAAATAGTTAAATAATTATTTTTCCTTTTGTTTTTGGAAATTCCCTGAAAACTGTTCATTCCCTGAAAACAGTGTCAAAATTATTATGTATTCTATGTATATGAATAGTTAACAAATGAATGAACTGAATTAAATGGTATGGAACATATATAGCAATATGAAGCAGTTGGGTACCACACACAAAGCTACAGCCTTAAAACCCAATATACTGATCTTGCATCTTAGTTTAATCAGGAAACTAGTAAATTTCATGCATGTGTGCTAAGTCACTTCAGTCATGTCTGATTCTTTGCGACCCTGTGGACTGCAGCTCACCAGGCTCTTCTGTCCATGGGATTCTCCAGGCAAGAATACTGGAGTGGATAGCAATGCCCTCCTCCAGGGGATCTTCCTGAACCAGGAATCAAACCTGTGTCTCTTACAGCTCCTGTTTTGACAGATGGTTTCTTTACCACTAGCACCACCTGGGAAACCCTTTCTACAGACCATCAGGTTTGCTCAATAACTGCTCTCCCTGAATATTTCCACTTTTAATATCCTGGTTGAATTGCTTAAGTCATGCTTGACACAATTGTCCTAAATAATTAAATTAAGAATAAAGTTAAGTTAAAGTTTATGGAAACTTAGGAGCGCCATAACTGACTAGGGTCTGATCAATATCAGAGTTGCTACACACCAGATTAGAGAAATTTGCAGAGGAAAAAAAAATCACATAGTAATTAAGACACATGGAAATGTGAAGCAAAGTTTATTGTAATGTACTTGGGTAAAAAAAATCTGGGATTTCATGAAATTGAAAGTCAGAATTACATAAAAGATTAATAACTGTAATCAGACATACTTGTTCCTTTTTTGTTTGTACCTTTAAAGAGTTCTGAAGAGATGTTAAAACATTCCATCAAAAAGACAAACACAGCATTTAAAACACATACGTTTTGTTTCACCTCATCTTCTCTACCAGAGTAACTGATACACAAAACTGAATGAAGCTGCTTTTACCATTCCAAGGCCAGGCAATCAGGCTTAAATTCAGAAGGCAGAGTGCAAAAGTTACATCATCAGTTTCTTCACATGAGGGAATTGAGATAAATTTCTGTTGCTTAGTCCTTTGCATTGTTGAATAAGCATAAAAACTGACAAGACTGGCAAGCCCAAAGGAATTTTCAATGGGGATTGAACATGTTTGCCATTTAGGTGCTACAGCTATCAAAAAGCAAATCTTTTTCATAAAATATTGCAGTTTTTTTTTTTAAGCTCAGCAGTATATTTTCCAGTTTCAAATCACATTTTCCTACTTGATATTTGTTTAGAATGTTCTCTCACTCTCTGTAAAAATAATTCTGATGTTCAGAAAGGCAGTATCAGGCAGAACATATACATCTGAGACAATACTTGACCCAGAATTGATTGAAAATTTTTGAGATTACAAATCCCTAAAAGAAAGTAAGTTGTTACTATCAAAGTGAGGTTATCTGTTTTCATAGATTAAGAATAATAGATTTGATATAATGTGTTGAAACACAGGCTGTGACCTGGTCAATATCAAGGGCAGTATTCAAGCTCTTTTATGGTCCCCTTGTGATTATGCACTCCTATCTAAGGTTGCATACTATGTATCACAGAAACACCTTCAACTTGTGGACTGGGTTAAAGCTTTACAAGAACAGGAATCTCATTCAAATTACAAAAATAAAAGTGAAGTTGGGAGCATTATTTCTTGGAGCTTTTCCTGATGAGATAGTTTCACAGACATTTCCAAGGTCTTATGATCTATTCTTACCTTGAATATGCAATGGAGGCTTATTGCTATTGTTCAGTTGCTAAGTTTTGTGACACAATGGGCTGTAGCATGCCAGGCTGCCCTGTCTTCCTCTGTTTCCCAGAGTCTGCTCAAATTCATGTCCACTGAGTCGATGATGCTATCTAACTATTTCTTCCTCTGCCACTCCTTTCTCCATCTGCCTTCAATCTTTAACAGTATCAGGACCTTTTCCAATGAGTTGGCTCTTTGCATCAGGTAGTCAAAGAACTGGAGCTTCAGCTTCAGCATCAGTCTTTCCAATGAGTGTTCAGAGTTGATTTCCCTTAGGGTTGACTGGTTTGATCTCTTTGCTGTCCAAGTGACTCAAGAGTCTTCTCCAACACCACAGTTTGAAAGCATCAATTCTTCACTGTTAAGCCTTCTTAATGGTCCAATTCACATCCGTGTGTGACTACTGGAAAAACCATAGCTTTGACTAGACAGACCTTTGTCAGTAAAGTGATATCTCTGCCTTGTAATATGCCATCTAGGTTTGTCATAGCTTTTCTTCTAAGGAGCAATTATCTTTTACTTTCATGACTGCTGCCATTGTCTGCAGTGATTTTGGAGCCAAAGAAAATAAAATCACAATATACAGCCTTGGCGTACTCCATTCCCCAGTTTGAACCAGTCCACTTTTCCATGTCCACTTCTAATTGTTATTTCTTGACCTGAATAGAGGTTTCTCAGGAAGCAGGTAAAGTAGTCTGGTGCTCCCATCTCTTTAAAAATTTTCTGCAGCTTTTTCTTTCTTAAATTTATTTATTTTTATTGAAGGATAATTGCTTTACAGAATTTAGTTGTTTTCTGTCAAACCTCAGCATGAATCAGCCATATGTATACTTATATCCCCTCCCTTTTGAACCTCCCCCCCATCCCCTGCCCCATCCCACCCCTCTAGATTGATACAAAGCTCCTGTTTGAGTTTCCTGAGCCATACAGCAAATTTCTGTTGGCTATCTATTTTACATATAGTGATGAACGTTTCCATGTTACTAATTCCATAGATCTCACCCTGTCCCCATGTCCATAAGTCTATTATCTATGCCTGTTTCTCCATTGCTGCTCTGTAAACAAATTCTTCAGTACCATTTTCTAGATTCTGTAACTATGCATTAGAATACACTATTTATCTTTCTCCATCTGACTTACTTCACTCTCTATAATAGGTTCAGTTTCATCCAACTCATCAGAACCTACTCAAATGTGTTCCTTTATATGGCCAAGTAATATTCCATTGCGTATATGTACCACAACTTCTTTATCCACTCATCTGTTGATGGACATATAGGTTGCTTCCATGTTCTCTTTTAAAAATTTATTTATTTTAATTGGAGGCTAATTACTTTACAATATTGTAGTGGTTTTTGCCATACATTGACATGGATCTGCCACGAGTGTACATCTGTTACCATCCTGAACCCCCCTCCCAACTCCTTCCCCATCCCATCCCTCAGGGTCATCCCAGTGCACCAGCCCTCAGCCCTGTTTCATGCATCAAACCTTGACTGGTGATCTGTTTCACATATGATAATATATATGTTTCAATGCCATTCTCTCAAATCATCCCACCCTCGCCTTCTGCCGCAGAGTCCAAAAGACTGTTTTTACATCTGTGTCTCTTTTGCTGTCTTGCATATAGGGTCATTGTTACCATCTTTCAAAATTTCATATATATGTGTTAGTATTGGTGTTTTTCTCTCTGACTTACTTCACTCTGTATAATAGGCTCCAGTTTCATCCACCTCATTAGAACTGCTTCAAATACATTCTTTTTAATGGCTGAATAATACTCCATTGTGTATATGTCCCACAGCTTTTTTATCCATTCATCTGCTGATGGACATCTAGGTTGCTTCCATGTCCTGGCTATTGTAAACAGTGTGCAGCTTGTTTTGATCCATGTAAGCATATATAAATAATATCATATATTTGCCTTTCTCTTTCTGATGTACTTCACTTAGTGTTGTAATATAATCTCTAGGTTCATCCAGGTTACTGCAAATGGCAGTATTTCATTCTTTTCATGGCTGAGTAATATTTTATTATATATAGATATAAATAAGGCTTCCCTTCAGTGGTAATTAACTCGGCTGCAGTGAAGTAGACCTGTGTTTGATCCCTGGGTTGGGAAGATGCCCTGGAGGAGGGTATGGTAACCCACTCCAGTATTCTTGTCTGGAGAATCCCCATGGACAGAGAAGCCTGGGTGGCTACAGTCCATGGGGATGAAAAGAGTGGGACATGACTGAGTGACGAAGCACAGCACAGCACATAGATATATAGATACAGATGTGTATGTGTATATAATATATATGGTCGTTTAGTCACTAATTCATGACTGACTGTGTATAATATATATATGGTTGTTTAGTCACTAATTCATGACTGACTCTTGTGACTCCATGGACTGTAATCTGCCAGGGTTCTCAGTCCAAGGGATTTTCCAGGCAAGAATACTGGAGTTGGATGCCATTTTCTTCTCTAAGGGATCTTTCTGGCCCAGGAATTGAACCCACATCTCCTTCATTGCAGGCAGTATCCTGCATTGCAGGCAGATTCTTTACCACTGAGCCACCAGGGAAGCCCCCTACAGATGGATAGATATATAACAATTATCTTTATATCATTCATATGTTGATGGACATTTAAGTTGCTTCTATGTCTTGGCTATGTTAATAGTGCTGCTTACGAACATTGGGGTGCATGTGTCTTTTCCAGTTAGTTTTCATCTTTTCTGGATATATGCTCAGGAGTGATATTGCTGGATCACATAAAACTCTGTGCTTGCACTTATTGCTTAGTTGCTCAGCCATGTCTGAATTTTGTGGCTCTATGGAGTATAGCTCACCAGGCTCCTCTGTCCATGGGATTTTCCTGGCAAGAATACTGATGTAGATTGCCATCTTCCTCCAAGGGATCTTCCTGACCCAGGGATTGAATCCTCATCTCCACATCCCTGGCATTACAGATGGATTCTTTACTGCTGAGCCACTGGGAAAGCCCTCATATATAACTCTGGTTTTAATTTACTAAGGAAACTTCCAAAATCCCTGTGGCTGGTGACTGTAGCCATGAAATCAGAAGACGATTGTTTCTTGGCAGGAAAGCAATGACAAACCTAGCTAGTGTGTTGAAAAGCAAAGACATTACCCTGCTGACAAACGTCCATATAGTCAAGGCTGTTGTCTTCCCAGTGGTCAGGTACAGTTGTGAGAGTTGCACCATAAGGAAGGCAGAACACCAAAGAATTGATGCTTTTGTACTGTTGTGCTGGAGAAGACTCCTAAAAGTCCCTTGGACGGCAAGGAGGTCAAACCAGTCAATCTTAAGGGAAATCAACCCTGAATATTCACTGGAAGGACTGATGCAGAAGCTAAAGCTCCAGTATTTTTGGTCATCTGATGTGAACAGATGACTCATTGGAAAAGTCCCTGATGCTGGGATAGACTGAGAGTAGAAGGAGAAGGAGTCAGAGGATGAGATGGCTGGGTGGCAATCACCGATGCAATGAACGTGAACTTGGGCAAATTCTGAGAGATGGTGAGGGACAGGGAGGCCTGGCGTGCTGCTGTCCATGGAGTCAAAGAGAGTTCAACATGACTGGGCAACTGAACAACAGCAACAGGGAGCCTCCAGACTTTGCTCCGTGTGGCCAGCACCATTGTACATTTCCACCAACAGCGTATGGAGGCTCTTTTTTTCTCCACACCTTCTCTGGAATTTATTGTTTGTAGACTTTTTCATGTTTGCCATTCTGTCTGATTTGAGGTTATACCTCACTGGAGTTTTGATAGGTGTTTCTCTAATAAGTGGTGATGCTTAGCATATTTTCATGGTCCTGTTTGCCACCTTTATGTCTTCTTTGGAGAAATGTATATTTAGGTCTTCTGCAACATTTTTTAATTGTTCATTTTTAAAAATGCTGAGGTGTCTGAACTGTTGGTATGTTTTGGAAGTTAAGCCCTTATTGGTCACAACATTTGTGAATATTTTCTCCTAGCCCATTGGTTGTTTCTGGTTTTATTTTTGGTTTCCTTGTTGTGTAAAACTTGTAAGTTTTATTAGTTCCCATTTATTTATTTTTGCTCTTTCCTCTTTTGTCTGGGGAGACTGACCAAAGAGAACACTGCCACAATTTATGACAGAGAATGTTTTACCTATGTTCCATTCTAGGAGTTTTATGGTGTTATGTCTTATACTAAAGCCCTTTAAGCCATTTTTAGCTTACTTTTCTGTATGGTGTGAGAATGTGTTCTAATATCATTGATTTTCCCTAGACGCTTCCTAGGTGGCTCAATGGTAAAGAGTCTGTCTCCTAAGCTGGAGATGTGGGTTGAAATCTGGGTGGGTTATGCTTCCAGCTTTGTAATTTTTCTTCAGGATTGCCTTGGCAATTCTGTGCCATTTGGGATTGAGTATAAATTTTAGAATTTCTTGTTTGCTTGTTTTAGTTCTGTAAAAATATCATAGGTAATGTGTTATGGATTGCATTAAATCTGTACATTGCTTTGAGAAATAAGGCCATTTTAACAACATTAACTCTTTCATCCAAGAACATGTGATATTGTTCCATTTCTCTGAATCATCTTCAGTTTCCTTATTCAATATTTTATAGTTTCAGCATATAAGTCTTTTATCTCCCTGGTCAGGTTTATTCCTTAGGTATTTCTTTTTAAACTCCCAAAAGATTATGTTTTGGGGTATAGCCTATTAACAAAGTTGTTTAGTTTCAGGTGAACAGTGAAGTGACTTAGCCATATGTATATGTGTATCCATTCTGCCCCAAAGCCCCTTCCCATCCAGGCTCATACATAACATTGAGCAGAGTTCCATGTGCTGTACAATAGGTTTTTGCTGATTACCCATTTTAAATATAGCAATGTGTACATGGCCTTCCCAATGTCCTTAACTATCCATTCCCCCCAGCAACCGTGAGTTCATTTTCTAAGTCTGTGAGTCTCTTTCGGTTTTGTAAGAAAGTTCATGTATCATTTCTTCTTAGATTTCAGATATAAGGGATGTCATATATTTCTCCTTCTCTGTCTGACTTACTTCATTCAGTATGACACTCTCTAGGTCCATGCATGTTGCTTCAAATGGCCTTATTTCATTCTTTTTAATGACTGTATAATATTCCATTATATATATGTGCCACATATTGGTTATCCATTCCTCTGTTGATGAACATTTAGGTTTTTTCCCTGTCTTGGTGGTTGTAAACAGTGCTGCAATGAACGTTGGGGAGCATGTAGTTTTTCAGGCCATGTTTTTCTCTGTATATATGCCCAGGAGTGGAATTGCAGGGACACATGGTAGTTCTGTTTTTAGTTTTTTAAGGAACCTCCCTCCATACTGTTCTCCATAGTAGGTGTACCAATTTACATTCCCACAAACAGTGCATGAGAGTTCCCTTTTCTCTACATTCTCTCCAGCATTTGTTGTTTGTGGACTTTTTTGATGATAGCTATTCTGACTGGTGGGAGGTGATATCTCATTGTAGTTTTGATTTGCATTTCTCTAATAACTTTGCTTTCCTAAAGGAAATCAACTCTGAATATTCATTGGAAGGATTGATGCTGAAGCTAAAGCTCCAAAATTTTGGCCAACTGATGTGAAGAGCCAACTCATTGGAAAAGGCCCTGGTGTTGGGAAAGATTGAAGGCAGGAGGAGAACGAGATGACAAAGGATGAGATCACTGACGCAATGGACATGAGTTTGAGCAAGCTCTGGGAGATGGCGAAGGACAGGGGAGCCTGGCATGCTGCAGTCCATGGAGTTTCAAAGAGTTGGACATGACTGGGCACTGAACAACAACAAAGATAACTAGAGATATTGGACACCTTTTCTTGTGCCTATTGTCCATCTGTATGTCCTGTTTATGTGTTATATAAAGATTCAAGAAAAACACTTTCGCCTTTCCTAATAAATATATAAAATAGGGGAAATGATTAAATATAGTCAAGAATTAAGAAAATGTGCAAGAATCAGAAAAAGTCAAAACCAGTAATGACTCTTTTGATCCTATAATTTTGTTTTCTATTTGCTTTTTCCCATCATCAGATGATGCTGAGAGCTTCATTTGATTGGGCTAATGAAGGTGGTCACAATTAACTGTATAAAGAGAAACAAGAGAGTGACATCACTTCTGTTTTGACTATGCTCATTAGGGGAAGGGATGATGGTTTTCTATTAATATATACCTTCAGGGATCTTGAAGTAAAATGTAAGAGTGCTAAAAAAAAAGGCAACCAATGTCTCTCTTGCACACTTCTGGTTTTCCTCTTATGTCTTAAAAAAAAATCTCCTTTTATTATTAAACTAGAAATCTTGAACAGTTTTACCAGTAATCTAAAATCTTACCATCATCAATAAAATTTATCTATGACATAGATACTATTTTATGTATGGCCTTAGCCTTTTCATATTACAAAAAAATTTCTTGTATATTTGTGTCCTTACTATTTCTTCAAGAATATTTCGTGAGGTATCGATGAGCCTTTTGTCTTTCAATGATAAAGACCCTATAATTCATAGTCTAGTTGATATGTTGAAGACAACACCACTAATTGGTTTTGTAGTTGAGACTAAAATTTCTGTGGTCTTCTTTCTATCTTCATTTGGATCACTCTTCGATAGGTTACTGATTGTACTCTTTCTTTTTTCTGTAACTCATTTGGAATCTGTGTTGTTTTAATGTTCATTGCATTTTAGGTAATCAGTTTTAAGTTAAATGCCAATGTGTTAATTATAGAAAAATATTTTAAAAGACACAAACTATTATAAAGAAAAATTTAAAATCAGCCATAATATAGTCACCCAGATAAGTTATGCCTTAATAGTTATAACTTGGTTTCTTGAATAAAGATATGTAGAGAGTTTCTACCATGTACCAGGCAGTTGGTTAAGAACTAAGACCCAGGAAAGAAGCAGCTCTACTTCTGACAGAAGTTACAGCCAAATTCTTCTAAATGTTTTTCTACACATATGTTCTCAAATTATGTTATTTTTCCTTGATATCCTTTCTGCATGGTGTCCTTTGTCCACATGGTGACTTTTGTATGTAAGGTTCACACTTGGGGGTGGAGACTCCTGTGTCCTCCAAGGTTTTAGCTTGTATATGGCTTGTCTTAACCCTTTTGTCACCTGGTTTCTGTTAAGGACCTGAGAGTGGAAGCCCTGGGAGGCACTAGACAGAGGGAGGAAGAAGGAAACTGTGACTTTTTCTTGCTTCTGGTGGGGGTCTCTGGTAGCTCCAGGAGCTGCAGGCAACTGACAGCCGCATGGGAACTGTGGGATCCAGCACACCAAAGGCAGTTTCTATAGCACTGGCAAGATGAAGGCCTCTGGGTTGCAGTGAGGCAGGTCCCGCTAGCAGCCCCGGAGTGTAAAGTGTCCGTCAGTTCGGTTCAGTGCAGGCAGGTGGAGCCCCTGTATTTGCCAAGGACTCCTCGTCCTTGGGTGATGACACTCCCTTTGCTGCTTCTCCGTCTCCATTCTCCCCTTTGCTGTCTCTTAAACCATGTCCTATATTATCCCTTCAGCTTGAAATGTGTCAGGAGTTTGTAAATCGAATTAATTATGCCTCAATTACAATACTTTAAAACTGAATATTTCCATTACATTCAAATTTTTAAATTATAATTTGTGCTGAGATAAAAGTGATCCATAGAAAGTACTCTCTGAATGAAGATTTTCTGAGAAAATTTAGGGAGAGTGTAAATTATTTGAAATTTCTCATACATAAAATATCTCATACATTGAATTTATTTTTGAAAAGCTTCAAAGTGTGCTGACATCAAATTTCACCTGAACTAGCATTAAAGTATATATGTTTTTTCATTTTAGTCAGTTTGATAGACACTTCACTGTTTAACTCATCTTTCTTGATTATTAGTGTGTTTATATGACTTTTCATGTTTATCCATGTAAACAATGCTTATTTGAAACATGCATCTTCTTCATAGGCTTTTTTATATTGAAAGATTTTGTATTTTATATTGGAAGATTGAAATATTTAAAAAATGTGTTAATATATTGAAAACAGTCATTTGTGAATAGTATGGATTGTATTTTTATTTCAATTTTGAATTTGATACTTTGACTCAGAATTTTTAAAAGTAATTTAATTTAACATATAAACTTTATTTCTTTTTGCACTTATGTGTTTAGAAAGTCCTTACACATTCTGATAGACTAAAAATATTAACTTTTACATATCTCTAAGATTAATGGTTTAGTCACTAAGTTGTGCCAACTCTCGAAATCCCATAGCCTGTAGCCCACCAGGATCCTCTGTCCTTGGGATTCTCCAGGCAAAAATACTGGTATGGGTTGCCATTTCTTTCTCCAGGGTTTTAACAGTGAGTGTAAGAGCATTTTTGTATGCCTAAATCCTAATACAGTGATAACTTATGTGGGTCTGGTATGGAATAGATTTCAAACTTGATTGTTTTCAAGTGGAGATTAACTTCAAATGCTAAATGAGTCTTTAATTCACTCATTCCAAAAATATTATTCACTGCGAGTTATTTGCCTGCCACTAGTGCAGTTTCATGATGGTGAAAACAAGATCCTTTCCTTATAAAGTTCATATCCTGGTGAAAAATAAAGGCAATAAACTACAAAATATGTAGTATTGTATCAGATGTTAATAACTACAGTGACTAAAACTAAGGCAGAGTGAGAGAATAAGAATCACGATGAAATCTATTTTATACTGCCTTATTAAGACTACATTAAGAATGTGAAACTTCAACACTCTCCAAAATGAAACAAGTGAACGAGATATTAAATATCTGGGCAATGATATTTTATTTTATTTTTAAAAAAATTTTTTTTAAATTTAAAAATCTTTAATTCTTACATGAGTTCCCAAACATGAACCCCCCTCCCACCTCCCTCCCCATAACATCTCTCTGGGTTGGGCAATGATATTTTAAATAGAGGGAACAAGAAGTGAAAGGCCCTGAGAAAGAAACTTGCCATGTTTGTCACTAGTCAGCAGCAACTTTTCTGAAATAAAAATTTTGCAGAAACATACAAGATTAGGGTAGACATTGACCATGTGGCAGGTTCATCAGAACTGTGAGAGACTTGCAAAAGCCCAATTATCATAAAAATATGATTAAGGAAATTATTTTAAAGATACATGTACAAATTCATAACACTACATTAGCAGTTTTCTACTGCTAAGCAATTTTAAACTCTTGGGTTAAATTACACTTGGTAATGGCTTGTAATCATTTTTACAGTTTTGTATTTCAGTTTGCTAATAGTTGTTAAGAAATTTTCATCTACATTCAAGAGGTATATTGAGATTTAATTTCTGTTTATATCTTGACTAGATCTGATAGAGTGCCTAATGAATATGGATGGAGGTTTGTGACATTGTACAGGACACAGGGATCAAGACCATCCCCAAGAAAAAGAAATGCAAAAAAGCAAAATGGCAGTCTGAGAAGGCCTTACAAATAGCTGTGAAAAGAAGAGAAGTGAAAAGCAAAGGAGAAAAGGAAAGATATACCCACTTGAATGCAGAGTTTCAAAGAGAGAGAAGAAAGACTTAGTAATAAATGCAAAGAAATAGAGGAAAACAATAGAATAATAGAATGGGAAAGACTAGAGATCTCTTTAAGAAAATTAGAGATATCAAGGGACTATTTCATGCAAAGATGGGCTCAATAAAGGACAGAAATGGTATGGACCTAACAGAAGCAGAAGATATTAAGAAGAGGTGGCAAGTATACACAGAAGAACTGTACAGAAATGATGCTCACGACCCAGATAATCACGATGGTGTGATCACTCACCTAGAGCCAGACTTCCTGGAATGTGAAGTCAAGTGGGCCTTAGAAAGCATCACTACGAACAAAGCTAGTGGAGGTGATGGAATTCCAGTTGAGCTCTTTCAAATCCTAAATGATGATGCTGTGAAAGTGCTGCACTCAATATGCCATCAAATTTGGAAAACTCAGCAGTGGCCACAGGACTGGAAAAGGTTAATTTTCATTCCAATCCCAAAGAAAGGCAATGCCAAAGAATGCTCAAACTACCACACAATTGCACTCATCTCACACTCTAGTTCCAGCTTTCTTGCATGTTTAGCTTAGGTTTTGTGAGTGCATTGCTATTTACCCATGAAATCATGTGTACAACACTCTGCTTTATAACTGGACTTGTATTATCTCTTTTTTCTGTTACCACCCATTTCATATTAGCTGCATGGTTAGTCAGCTTATAATTAAATTAACCGTGAATCACTTTAGTGGCCTGTGAAGTAATTAGTCCATTTTGTGGTCTATTGCCACACTGTTTTTATAATTTGCATCATTGGATAATTAGTTGATATTTAAAATTCTCTGGCGATTTCTCTGTAGTTTCATGCTTGATTTCTTTCCAAATATTTGTAAAAGAACAGTTCTGTATGTTTTCCTTGCTGTTGGAGTTCTCTGACGGTGTGTCTGCTTTCATCATTGGTTTTGATTTCCTGTCTCATCCTGTTGTCTGCTTAGCTGTCGTCAATCCAGACCCCCGCCCCCACCCCTGAGGCTATAGTTTACCCATCCATCTCCCCTCCCCCGTCCCCCACTTGCCCTGGTCATAGCAGTGCTGTGGTCCACAGCGTGTGTCGCCTTAGTCGGGTTTGTGCTTTGTCTTCATGTTTCATTAAATGGTGTTTTTCCCCCATAGCAGTAAGTTGAATTGGTGTATCACTATGCAGTTACAGGAGAAGGCAATGGCAACCCACTTCAGTACTCTTGCCTGGAAAATCCTATGGATGGAGGAGCCTGGTAGGCTGCAATCCATGGGGTCACACAGAGTGGACACGACTAAAGTGACTTAGCAGCACACTCTAGTAAAGTAATGCTCAAAATTCTCCAAGCCAGGCTTCAACAATATGTGAACCGTGAAATTCCAGATGTTTAGGCTGGTTTTAGAAAAGGCAGAGGAACCAGAGATCAAATTGCCAACATCCACTGGATCATCGAAAAAGCAAAAGAGTTCCAGAAGAATATCTGTTTCTGCTTTATTGACTATGCCAAAGCCTTTGACTGTGTGGATCATCACAAACTGTGAAAATTCTTCAAGAGATGGGAATACCAGACCACCTGACCTGCCTCTTGAGAAATCTGCATGCAGGTCAGGAAGCAACAGTTAGAACTGGACCTGGGAAAACAGACTGGTTCCAAATAGGAAAAGGAGCAGGTCAAGGCTGTATATTGTCACCCTGCTTATTTAACTTCTATGCAGAGTACATCATGAGAAATGCTGGGCTGGATGAAGCACAAGCTGGAATCAAGATTGCCAGGAGAAATATCAATAACTTCAGATATGTAGATGACACCACCCTTATGGCAGAAAGGGAAGAAGATCTCAAGAGTCTTTTGATGAAAGTGAAAGAGGAGAGTGAAAAAGCTGGCTTAAAGCTCAACATTCAGAAAATGAAGATCATGGCATCTGGTCCCATCACTTCATGGCAAATACATGGGGAAACAATGGAAATAGGAACAAACTTTATATTTTGAGGCTCCAAAATCACTGCAGATGTTGACTGCAACCATGAAATTAAAAGACGCTTGCTCCTTGATACAAAAGCTATGACCAACCTAGACAGCATATTAAGAAGCAGAGACATTACTTTGCCAACAAAGGACCATATATTCAGAGATATGGTTTTTCCAGTAGTCAGGTATGGATGTGAGAGTTGGACTGTAAAGAAAGCTGAGCACTGAAGAATTGATGCTTTGAACTGTGGTGTTGGAGAAGATTCTTGAGAGTCCCTTGGACTGCAAGGGGATCAAATTAGTTAATCCTAAAGGATATCAGCCCTGAAAGAAAGGAATGATACTGAAGCTGAAACTCCATAATGCTTTGGCCACCTGCTGAGAAGAACTGACTCATCAGGAAAAGACCCTGAAGCTCAGAATGACTGAAGGTTGGAGGAGCAGGGGGCGACAGAGGATGAGATGGTTGGATGGCATCACTGACTCGATGGGCATGAGTTTTAGTAAGCTCTGGGTGTTGGTGATGGACAGGGAAGCCTGGCATACTTCAGTCCATGAGGTCACAAAGAGTCTGACATGACGGAACAACTGAATTGAACTGAACTGAACAATTGTGTAAATTCAAGGAATACATATTGATTTGATTCATCAATGTGTTATAATATGAGTAATATTGTAGCATTTTTTAAGCAATTCTCTGTGAAAGTCACACAGTCATGTCTGACTGCCTGCGAGCCTGTGGGCTATACAGTTCATGGAATTCTCCCTGCCAGAATACTGGAGTGGATACTCTCTGCTGCTGCTGCTGCTAAGTCTCTTCAGTTGTGTCCGACTCTGTGCAACCCCATAGATCGCAGCCCATCAGGTTCTCTGGTTCCTGGGGTTCTCCAGGCAAGAACACTGGAGTGGGTTGCCATTTCCTTCTCCAATGCATGAAAGTGAAAAGTGAAAGCGAAGTCGCTCAGTTGTATCCGACTCTTTGTGACCCCATGGACTGCAGCCAACCAGGCTCCTCTGTCCATGTGATTTTCCAGGCAAGAGTACTGGAGTGGGTTGCCATTGCCTTCTCCAGGGTACTCTCTACCATGTCACATAATTACTTTCCTGTGTTGTGTCTGCTGTGATAATTAAATCTCTTCTCTTAACAAGTTTTCTGATTATAATACAAAATTTTTTACATATTTACTGTTATGTCTATTAAATATTCAGGATTTATTTATCTACAGTTTGTTTGTTCTCTTATCAATACCTCTCTTTCCTCATTCTTCAGCTGCTGAGAACCACTTTTTTACTCTCAGTTTTCACAAACTTTTTTTTAGATTGTACATTCAAGTGTTACCACACAGCATTTGCCTTTCCCTGGTTTATTTCACTTAATATAATGTTCTCAAAGTCCATACATGTTGTTAAAAATGGCAGGACATCCTTCTCTCTCATGGTTAGCTAATATTTTATTGAAGTAGTTCACAAATTGTCCAAGAACCCCATATTTTTAATCTATCCATCCACTGATGGGAAGTTGATTATTCCCATTATCAATATATTGTTAATAATGCTATAATACTGCATTTGGGAGTGCAGACATCCTTTTGATATTCTGTTGTCAATTCTTTGTCTATGTTTCTAGAACAGGAATTGCTGGGTCAAATGGAGATGACTCTTGAGAGTCCCTTGGACTGCAAGGAGATCCAACCAGTCCATTCTGAAGGAGATCAGCCCTGGAATTTCTTTGGAAGGAATGATGCTAAAGCTGAAACTACAGTACTTTGGCCACCTCAGGCGAAGAGTTGACTCACTGGAAAAGACTCTGATGCTGGGAGGGATTGGGGGCAGGAGGAGAAGGGGACGACAGAGGATGAGAGGGCTGGATGGCATCACTGACTCGATGGACGGGAGTCTGAGTGAACTTTGGGAGATGGTGATGGACAGGGAGGCCTGGTATGCTGCGATTCATGGGGTTGCAAAGAGTCGGACATGACTGAACGACTGAAATGAACTGAACTGAACTGAACTGAACTGATGGTAATTCAGTTGTTAATTGTTTTAGGGAAACTCCTTACTTTTTTACATAGTAGCTTCACCAATTAATTACTATAAAAATGCACAATACTTCCCTTTTCTCCATATCCTTGTTAATATGTGTTATTTCTTGACTTCTGGATGATAGCCATTCTAACAGGTGTGAAATAATATGTAATTGTTGTTTTGATATGCATTTTATGATGATTAGTGATGTTAAGCAATTCATGGGTCGCAAAGAGTTGGACACGACTGAGCGACTGAACTGAACTGAACTGAAGCATCTTTACATGAACTTGTTGGAGTTTTGTACGTCTTCTTTGGAAAAATATGTACTTAACTCCTCTGCCCATTATTTAAGCCAAATGGTTTGTATATTAATATTGATTTATATGAATTTATATATATTTTGGATACTTACCCCCTTTTCATTGTTTGATTTGCAAATTTTTGTTCCACTGTCTTGCCTTTTCATTTTATTGTTTATTTGTTTGTGTAGAAGTTTTTTTAAACTTATTTAACTTATATGCATAGTACATCATGAGAAATGCTGGGCTGGATGAAGCACAAGCTGGAATCAAGATTGCCAGGAGAAATATCAATAACCTCAGATATGCAGATGACACCACCCTTATGGCAGAAAGCAAAGAAGAACTCAAGAGTCTCTTGATGAAAGTGAAAAAGGAGAGTGAAAAAATTGGCTTAAAACTCAACATTAAGAAAACTAAGGAGGGGCGGTCCTAAGATGGTGGAGGAATACGACGGGAAGACCACTTTCTCCCTCACAAATTCCTCAAAAGAACATTTCAATGCTGAGCAAACTCCACAAAACAACTTCTGTAGGCTGGCAGAGGACATCAGGCAACCAGAAAAGCAGACCATTGTCTTCAAAAACAGGTGGGAAAAAATATAAAAGACCAAAAAGGAGACAAAGGAGGTGGGGAGGGAGCTCCGTCCCAGAAAGGGAAGCCCACCCCAGGAAGTGAATTTTAAGAAGAGAGGTTTCCAAACACCAGGAAACACTCTCCCTGCCAAGTCTGTGGCGAGCCTTGGAAACACAGAGGGCAACATAACAGGAAGGAAAAAATAAAGAAATAATTAAAACCAAGAGATTAAAAGCCCAACAGTAACTCCCCCAGCGGAAAAGCAGCACAGATGCCTGCATCCGCCACTAGGAAGTGGGGGCAGGACAGCGACGCGCGGGAGGCACGGGCTGCAGTGCTTTGTAAGAATCGGGCAGGAATGCCCCACGCGCAACCAGAACGATCTAACTTGGGCTAGCAAACCAGACTGTGGGATAGCTACCACGTGGAAAGCTCGAACATAAGACACCGCCAGGACCGAGCACAGAACAAAGGATGGAACAGAAAAAGCCGGCTGCAGACCATCCCCCGCCGGGGACAGGCAGCCAGAGCCGTAAGGGCTGGAAAGGGGCAATTGCAGACCCGGAGAGACTTTACTTACCAAACTCAAGCAGGCTTCTTTGCTAAGACTTCTGGGGGTGCTGGACAGTCACCATCTCCTCACAAGGGGCGCCAGCGGTCCACCCAGAAAGCTGAGCAGCAGAGGCAGAAAAGGCGACAAGCCGCAGCGATCGCGCTCGCCAAACTCCTGAGCTACTCAGACCCAGGAATGGCACAAAACGCAGTCCCAACCGAATCTGTGCCTCTGAGGGCTGCCTGAGCGCCGAACCTGAGCAGCTTAGACCGGGGAAGTGCACGCAGCCTAGGGTCGGCCTCAGACGGTTCCCGGCTGAGCATCGTAGAGCCGGAGCGGTTTGTACACCGCGAGAAGGGACAGGTCCAGCGGGGCCGAGACACTGTGTGCACACGACAGCGCTATTCGTTTGCAGCATCCCCCCTCCCCACAGCGCGACTGAACTAGTGAGCCTAAAAAACCAGCATAAAGAAGAAGTTAAACAGAGGGAACCGCCTTGGAAGTAACCCCACACTGCCCACAACATCAGAGAAGGGCCAGATATATTTTTACTATTTTAAAAATCATTTCTTTTTTTTCCCCCTTTTTTTCTAACTTTTTAAAAATAGTTAAATCTTCTATTTTTCCTCTAATTTTTATTTCTATAACCTATTATTACTATTCAAAAAAAAAACGACTTTTTTTTTTTTTGGCAAACACCATATATAGTCTTTGGGTGGTTATTGGTGTTTTTTTTTTTTTTTTTTTTAAATAATTCTTGTGGCTTTTTTTTTCTTTTTTTTCTTTTTTCCTTTTTCCTTCTGCTTCTTTTCTTTAATACTGTATTTCTGAAAATCCAACCTCTACTCTAGATTTTTAATCTTTGCTCTTTGGTTTTTGTTGTCAATTTTGTACATTTAAAAACCCAAACTTCACTACCCAATTTTACCTGAGAGCAAGATTACTGGCTTGACCACTCTCTCCTCCTTTGGACTCTCCTTTTTCTCCACCAGGTGGCCTCTGTCTCTTTTCTCCCCCATCTCTTCTCTATCCGACTCTGTGAATCTCTGTGTGTTCCAGACAGTGGAGAACACCTAAGGAACTGGTTACTGGCAGGATTTGTCTCTCTCCTTCTCATTCCTCTCTCTTATCCTCCTGGCCACATCTGTCTACTTCCTCCCTCTCCTCTTCCCTGTATAACTCCGTAAATACCTCTGAGCGGTCCAGACTATGGAGCGCACATAAGGAAGTGACTACTGGCTAGCTTGCTCTCTCCTCTTTTGATCTCACCGCATCTCATTCCAGTCACCTCTAACTACCCCCTCCCTCTTCTCTTCTCTTTGTAACTCAGGGAACCTCTCTGAGTGTCTCTCAATGTGGAGAAACTTTTCATCTTTAACCTAGATGTTTTATCATTGGTGCTATATAGACGGAGAAGTCTAGAGGCTACTGTAAAAATAAAACTGAAAACCAGAAGCAGGAGGCTTAAGTCCAAAGCCTGAAAACATCAGAGAACTCCTGAATTCAGGGAACATTAAGCAATAGGAGCTCATCAAATGCCTCCATACCTACACTGAAACCAAGCTCCACCCAAGGACCAACAAGTTCCAGAACAAGACATACCATGCAAATTCTCCAGCAACACAGGAACACACCCCTGAGCTTCAATATACAGGCAGCTCAAAGTTACTCCAAAACCTTTGACTTCTCATAACACATTACTGGTCACTCCACTGCACTCCAGAGAGAAGAAACCCAGCTCCACCCACCAGAACTCCAACACAAGCCTCCCTAACCAGGAAACCTAGACAAGCCACTGATAGAACCCCACCCACAGGGAGGAAGCTCCATAATAAAGAGAACTCCACAAATTACCAGAATATAAAAAGGCCACCCAAAACGCAGCAATATAATCAAGATGAAGAGACAGAAGAATACTCAGCAGGTAAAGGAATGGGAGGGTTGCCCACCAAACCAAACAAAAGAGGAAGAGGTAGGGAATCTATCTGAGAAAGAATTCCGAATATTGATAGTGAAAATGATCCAAAATCTTGAAATCAAAATGGAATCATAGATAAATAGCCTAGAGACAAGGATTGAGAAGATGCAAGAAAGGTTTAACAAGAACCTAGAAGAAATAAAAAAGAGTCAATATATAATGAATAACGCAATAAATGAGATCAGAAACACTCTGGAGGCAACAAATAGCAGAATAACGGAGGCAGAAGATAGGATTAGTGAAATAGAAGATAGAATGGTAGAAATAAGTGAATCAGAGAGGAAACAAGAAAAACGAATTAAAAGAAATGAGGACAATCTCAGAGACCTCCAGGACAACATGAAACGCTCCAACATTCGAATTATAGGAGTCCCAGAAGAAGAAGACAAAAAGAAAGACCATGAGAAAATCCTTGAGGAGATAATAGTTGAAAACTTCCCTAAAATGGGGAAGGAAATAATCACCCAAGTCCAAGAAACACAGAGAGTTCCAAATAGGATAAACCCAAGGCGAAACACCCCAAGACACATATTAATCAAATTAACAAAGATCAAACACAAAGAACAAATATTAAAAGCAGCAAGGGAAAAACAACAAATAACACACAAGGGGATTCCCATAAGGATAACAGCTGATCTTTCAATAGAAACTCTTCAGGCCAGGAGGGAATGGCAAGACGTACTCAAAGTGATGAAAGACAATAACCTACAGCCCAGATTACTGTACCCAGCAAGGATCTCATTCAAATACGAAGGAGAAATCAAAAGCTTTACAGACAAGCAAAAGCTGAGAGAATTCAGCACCACCAAACCAGCTCTCCAACAAATTCTAAAGGATATTCTCTAGACAGGAAACACGAAAAGGGTGTATAAACCCGAACCCAAAACAATAAAGTAAATGGCAACGGGGTCATACTTATCAATAATTACCTTAAACGTAAATGGGTTGAACGCCCCAACCAAAAGACAAAGACTGGCCGAATGGATACAAAAACAAGACCCCTCTATATGCTGCTTACAAGAGACCCACCTCAAAACAAGGGACACATACAGACTGAAAGTGAAGGGCTGGAAAAAGATATACCATGCAAATAGAGACCAAAAGAAAGCAGGAGTGGCAATACTCATATCCGATAAAATAGACTTTAAAACAAAGGCTGTGAAAAGACACAAAGAAGGCCACTACATAATGATCAAAGGATCAACCCAAGAAGAAGATATAACAATTATAAATATATATGCACCCAATATAGGAGCACCGCAATATGTAAGACAAATGCTAACGAGTATGAAAGGGGAAATCAACAATAACACAATAATAGTGGGAGACTTTAATACCCCACTCACACCTATGGACAGATCAACTAAACAGAAAATCAACAAAGAAATGCAAACTTTAAATGATACATTAGACCAGTTAGACCTAATTGATATCTATAGGACATTTCACCCCAAAACAATGAATTTCACCTTTTTTTCAAGTGCTCATGGAACCTTCTCCAGGATAGATCACATCCTGGGCCATAAATCTAAACTTGATAAATTCAAAAAAATTGAAATCATTCCAAGCATCTTTTCTGACCATAACGCATTAAGATTAGATCTCAATTACAGGAGAAAAACTATTAAAACTTCCAACATATGGAGGTTGAACAACACACTTCTGAATAACCAACAAATCACAGAAGAAATCAAAAAAGAAATCAAAATATGCATAGAAACTAATGAAAATGAAAACACAACAACCCAAAACCTGTGGGACACTATAAAAGCAGTGCTAAGAGGAAAGTTCATAGCAATACAGGCATACCTCAAGAAACAAGAAAAAAGTCAAATAAATAACCTAACTCTACACCTAAAGCAACTAGAAAAGGAAGAATTGGAGAACCCCAGATTTAGTAGAAGGAAAGAAATCTTAAAAATTAGGGCAGAAATAAATGCAAAAGAAACAAAAGAGACCATAGCAAAAATCAACAAAGCCAAAAGCTGGTTCTTTGAAAGGATAAATAAAATTGACAAACCATTAGCCAGACTCATCAAGAAGCAAAGACAGAAAAATAAAATCAATAAAATTAGAAATGAAAAATGGAGAGATCACAACAGACAACACAGAAATACAAAGGATCATAAGAGACTACTATCAACAGTTATATGCCAATAAAATGGACAATGTGGAAGACATGGACAAATTCTTAGAAAAGTACAACTTTCCAAAACTGAACCAGGAAGAAATAGAAAATCTTAACAGACCCATCACAAGCACAGAAATTGAAACTGTAATCAGAAATCTTCCAGCAAACAAAAGCCCAGGTCCAGACAGCTTCACAGCTGAATTCTACCAAAAATTTCGAGAAGAGCTAACACCTATCCTCCTCAAACTCTTCCAGAAAATTGCAGAGGAAGGTAAACTTCCAAACTCATTCTATGAGGCCACCATCACCCTAATACCAAAACCTGACAAAGATGTCACAAAAAAAGAAAACTACAGGCCAATATCACTGATGAACATAGATGCAAAAATCCTAAACAAAATTCTAGCAATCAGAATCCAACAACACATTAAAAAGATCATACACCATGACCAAGTGGGCTTTATCCCAGGGATGCAAGGATTCTTCAATATCCGCAAATCAATCAATGTAATTCACCACATTAACAAATTGAAAAATAAAAACCATATGATTATCTCAATAGATGCAGAGAAGGCCTTTGACAAAATTCAACATCCATTTACGATAAAAACTCTCCAGAAAGCAGGAATAGAAGGAACATACCTCAACATAATAAAAGCTATATATGACAAACCCTCAGCAAACATTATCCTCAATGGCGAAAAACTGAAAGCATTTCCTCTAAAGCCAGGAACAAGACAAGGGTGCCCACTTTCACTGCTACTATTCAACATAGTTCTGGAAGTTTTGGCCACAGCAATCAGAGCAGAAAAAGAAATAAAAGGAATCCAAATTGGAAAAGAAGAAGTAAAACTTTCACTGTTTGCAGATGACATGGTCCTCTACATAGAAAACCCTAAGGACTCCACCAGAAAATTACTAGAGCTAATCAATGAATACAGTAAAGTTGCAGGATATAAAATCAATACACAGAAATCCCTTGCATTCCTATACACGAATAATGAGAAAGTCGAAAAAGAAATTAAGGAAACAATTCCTTTCATCATTGCAATGAAAAGAATAAAATACTTAGGAATATATCTACCTAAAGAAACTAAAGACCTATATATAGAAAACTATAAAACACTGATGAAAGAAATCAAAAAGGACACTAATAGATGGAGAAATATACCATGTTCATGGATCGGAAGAATCAATATAGTGAACATGAGTATACTACCCAAAGCAATTTACAAATTCAATGTAATCCCTATCAAGCTACCAGCAACATTTTTCACAGAACTAGAACAAATCATTTCAAGATTTTTATGGAAATACAAAAAACCTCGAATAGCCAAAGCAATCTTGAGAAAGAAGAATGGAACTGGAGGAATCAACTTGCCTGACTTCAGGCTCTACTACAAAGCCACAGTCATCAAGACAGTATGGTACTGGCACAAAGACAGACATATAGATCAATGGAACAAAATAGAAAGCCCAGAGGTAAATCCACACACATATGGACACCTTATCTTTGACAAAGGAGGCAAGAATATACAATGGAGTAAAGACAATCTCTTTAACAAGTGGTGCTGGGAAAACTGGTCAACCACTTGTAAAAGAATGAAACTAGATCACTTTCTAACACCACACACAAAAATAAACTCAAAATGGATTAAAGATCTAAATGTAAGACCAGAAACTATAAAACTCCTAGAGGAGAACATAGGCAAAACACTCTCTGACATAAATCACAGCAGGATCCTCTATGATCCACCTCCCAGAATACTGGAAATAAAAGCAAAAATAAATAAATGGGATCTAATTAAAATTAAAAGCTTCTGCACAACAAAGGAAAATATAAGCAAAGTGAAAAGACAGCCTTCTGAATGGGAGAAAATAATAGCAAATGAAGCAACTGACAAACAGCTAATCTCAAAAATATACAAGGAACTTATGCAGCTCAATTCCAGAAAAATAAACGACCCAATCAAAAGATGGGCCAAAGAACTAAACAGACATTTCTCCAAAGAAGACATATGGATAGCTAACAAACACATGAAAAGATGCTCAACATCACTCATTATTAGAGAAATGTAAATCAAAACCACAATGAGGTACCACTTCACACCAGTCAGAATGGCTGCGATCCAAAAATCTGCAAGCAATAAATGCTGGAGAGGGTGTGGAGAAAAGGGAACCCTCCTACACTGTTGGTGGGAATGCAAACTATTACAGCCACTTTGGAGAACAGTGTGGAGATTCCTTAAAAAATTGCAAATAGAACTACCTTGTGACCCAGCAATCCCACTGCTGGGCATACACACCGAGGAAACCAGAATTGAAAGAGACACATGTACCCCAATGTTCATCGCAGCACTGTTTATAATAGCCAGGACATGGAAACAACCTAGATGTCCATCAGCAGATGAATGGATAAGAAAGCTGTGGTACATATACACAATGGAGTATTACTCAGCTGTTAAAAAGAATACATTTGAATCAGTTCTGATGAGATGGATGAAACTAGAGCCGATTATACAGAGTGAAGTAAGCCAGAAAGAAAAACACCAATACAGTATACTAACACATATATATAGAATTTAGAAAGATGGCAATGACGACCCTGTATGCAAGACAGTAAAAAAGACATAGATGTGTATAACGGACTTTTGGACTCAGAGGGAGAGGGAGAGGGTGGGATGATTTGGGAGAATGGCATTGTAACATGTATGCTATCATGTAAGAATCGAATCACCAGTCTATGTCCGCCGCAGGATACAGCATGCTTGGGGCTGGTGCACGGTGATGACCCAGAGAGATGTTATGGGGAGGGAGGTGGGAGGGGGGTTCATGTTTGGGAATGCACGTACACCCATGGTGGATTCATGTCAATTTACGGCAAAACCAATACAGTATTGTAGAATAAAGTAAAAATGAAAGAAAAAAAAAAAAAAACTTTACAAATCCCGGACTCTTAAAAAAAAAAAAAAAGAAAGGAAACTAAGATTATGGCATCTGGTCCCATCGCTTCACAGCAAATAGATGGGAAACAATGGAAACAGTGAGGGACTTTATTTTCTTGTGCTCCAAAGTCACTGCAGTTGGTGACTGCAGCCATGAAATTAAAAGACGTTTACTCCTTGGAAGAATAGTTATGATCAACCTAGACAATGTATTAAAAAGGAGAGACATTACTTGGCAACAAAGGTCTGTCTAGTCAAAGCTATGGTTTTTCTAGTGGTCATGTATGAATGTGAGAGTTGGACTATAAAGAAAGCTGAGCACCAAAGAATTGATACTTTTGTACTGTGGTGTTGGTGAAGACTCTTTTTTAAAAAAATTTATTTTTATTTAATTAATTTATTTATTTTTAAAAACATAAATTTATTTATTTTAATTGGAGGTGAATTACTTTACAATATTGTATTGGTTTTGCCATACATCAACATGAATCCGCCACAGGTATACATGTGTTCCCCATCCTGAACCCCCCTCCCTCCGTCCTCCCCATACCATCCCTCTGAGAGTCCCTTGGACTGCAAGGAAATCCAACCAGTCTATCCTAAAGGAAGTTAGTGTTCATCGGAAGGACTGATGCTGAAGTTGAAACTCCAATACTTTGGCCACTTGATGCAAAGAACTAACTCATTCGAAAAGACCCTGATGCTGGGAAAGATTGAAGGCAGAAGGAGAAGGGAACAACAGAGGATGAGATGGTTGGATGGCATCAGTGACTCAATGAACATGAGTTTGGGTAAACTCCAGGAGTTGGTGACGGACAGGGAGGCCTGGCATGCTGCAGTACAGTCAGACATGACTGAGTGACTGAATTGAACTGAACCAAGAAATTTTTAAGTTTGATATAGTCCCAGTTTTTGATTTTTACTTTTGTTCATCTGCTCTGTTGTCATAATAAGAAAATCATTGCTAAGACCAATGCTGAGAAATTTTCATCTATGTTTTCTTCCTAGAAAGTTACAATATCAGTTCTTCATGTTTTAGTCTTTGATCCATTTTGATAAAATTTTGTGTATTGTGGAAGATAAGTTGCCCATTTCATATTTTTGCATGAGATCATCCACTTTTTCCAGCACTATTTCTCACAGAGACTATTGTTTTCCTAGTGGGAGTTTTGGCTCCTTTGTAGAACAATAGCTGAACATATATGCAGGAATTTAATTCTGGGCTATCCATTCTATTCCAATGGGTGAATACTTATTTTAAGAATGTATCATTCAGTTTTAATTATTTCACTTTGTATTAATAGTATATTTTGAAATCAGAAAATGTGATGGATCCAGGTTTGTGTGGTTTTCTTGGGATTGCTTGGTTTCTTTGGGCTCTTTTGTGGTTCTGTACAAATGTTAAGATGATTTTTCATTTAATATCATTAAAATTTTGATAGCAATTTTGTTGAATCTATAAATGGCTTGAATATAATGGAAATTTTAACATAGTCACTCTTCTGATTCATGAAATGGGATGTCTTTGCATTTGTTTTATATCTTTTTTTTGATATCTTTCAGCAAACTCTTAAGTTTTGTTATTTAGATCATTATTTTCCTTGGTATAATTTATTCCTACATATATTATTATTTTTGATTTTATTTTAATTAGAATTTTTACATGTTTGAATACTATTCCATAGAAATTCAAATGCCTTCTGTGTGTTGATTTTATATCCTGCAACTTTATTGAGTTTATTCCTAGCTACAAATGTTCTAGTTTTCTAATTGTATATTCTTGCCTCCTTTGTCATAGATTAATTGGTCATATAAATGTGTGCCTACTTCTTGGCTCTCTATTCTGTTCCATTAATCTATGTGTCTGTTTTTGTTCCAGCATCATACTATTTTGAATATTATAGGTTTATAGTACAGTCTGAAGTCATGGGTTATGATATCTCAAGCTCTGTTCCTCTTTCTCAAGATCATTTTGGCTGTTTGGGGTCTTTTTTCTATACATTCAAAAATTTCAAAATTGTTTGTTCTAGTTATATGAAATTTTTCATTGTTATATTTATAGGGATTGCACTGAAAATGTAGAACATCTTGGTCAGGATAATTAGTTTAAAAATATTAAATTTCCAATTCAAAAGAAAGCTATATTTTCTATCTGTTTTCTTTGTCTTCAGTTCCTTTCATCAGTGTCTTATAGTTTTCCAAATACAGGTTTTTTTTTTTACCTCCTGGGTTAATGGATTCCTAAGTATTTTTTTTTAATTTTTATTCATTTGCTTTTGATGTGACTCTACATGGGACTGTTTCCTTAAGTTCTGTTTCTTATAGTTCATTATTAGCATATAGAAAAGCAACAGATTTCTGTATAGTCATTTCCTGCAAATTTACTGAATTCATGGAGCATCTTTAGTAGTTTTTCACTGGTGTGTTTAGGATTTTCTATGTCTAATATCCAGTCACTTGCCAACAGTGACAGTTTTGCCCTAGATTCGAGTTCATGTGAGATTTTTTGTGGTTCTTTTAATAATGAAGCCTCTTTTAATAATTTTGCCCCAGCTTCCCCAGTGGCTTAGAGAGTAAAGAATCTGCCTGCAGTGCAGGAGACCTGGGTTCGTTTCCTTGGTTGAGAAGATCCCCTGGAGAAGGAAATGGCAACCCACTCCAGTATTCTTGCCTGGAAAATCCCATGGACAGATGAGGCTGGCGGGCTAGTCCATGAAGTCACAAAGAGGCAGACATGACTGAGTGACTAACACACACACACACACTATTCTGCCCAGTCCTTCGAGTTTCTAGAAAGCAAGTCCTACTGGCCTTTACACAAAATGCTCTGGGAGCTTATCGTCCCAGTGGAGGACTCCCAAGCTTTGAAGTCTACCATGGGTTCATAAGTCTCCTATGGGACAATGTTTGCAGTATAATTATTATCTAGTTTATGTATCACCCTCCTAGGGTAATGAGACTTGATTATATTGTAAGCCCTCCTCTTCTATCCATCTCATTGCTATACCTTTTTATGTTTTTTTGTTGTAGAAGATGTTTTTGATAGGTTCTGGTCTTTTTAACTAGTTGTGTTCTGTTCTGTTTTCACTGAACAGATTTGTGGTGATAGGGCACAGATTCAGCAAGACCCTGTTTATGTATTTTTCCCAATCCCTCCTAGCTGTAGATTCACTTAGATTGACACCATTAGGCTCACCATCTTCACTTACCCGGACTCCCTACTTCTAGTCTTCTACTTCTTCAAATGGTTACCAACAATTTAGCATTTCTAAAATGCAAGTCAGATCATTTTTATTGTTTTTGAAGACCTAGATACAAAAGGGCAAGAAAATAGAAGATAAAATGAATAAGAAATAGAGAAATTACTGGAATAATTAATTCACTTGACTTGACAATGACATTACCCTTAGTCATGATGTTCTTTTCCCATGACATCAGGTCCCTGAGCAAGTCCCCCTACCCCAGAATCCTTTACTAATCTGAGGGTAACATCTAGAGCGCCCAGGTTTTCTCTCAGCACCACTTTGTTTGGCTGAACTTGCTTGTCAGATGTGGAACATCAAAAGCATCAAAATAATATATATATATTTTATTATAAGTGTTTGTACAAACTACACTTACAGTTCAAATTTGTAGGGATAGTTGGCATGTTCAATTAAGATTCTAAACTAACAGCTCTTATTTTTAATTATAAGAGAAAAAAATATTGTTTGAGACAATGAAGGACTAAATGTTTCTTCTCCTTGCTTATATAATGTTACATACTTCAGATCTTTGCTCTGATACCATTTCATGTGAAAAATGTTCCCTGCCTGAGAGAGCATTGGGGTTAATATAATTCTGTCCATTTAGACTTAGTATTTTCCCCTAGGTACCTTGTGGGGTATTGAATTTTCAATATACCACAAGAAGCTAAAAATTTCAGACAGGAAACACTCACTAGATAGGTTCAGAATTGGATCATGAGGAACAAACTAGTCCACAATAAAGACAGGCAGAAAATACGTAGTAGTTATGATTAGCTATGATAGCATGAAAGTGATTTCTATAATTTGTCACATAGCCACCAAGGAGAAAATATGGACTAAAAAAGGAAGAAATGTCTGATAACTTTGCCTTTCTTTTTTTAAATTTAATTTTATTTTTTAATTTTACTTTACATTTATTTTTAAGTAATTTCAAATATATACTGGTACCAAGGATCATAATAGTACAATGAACACATATAAAGCTTACCTACTTCAACCTGTTAAGATTCTTTTGCCTCATCACCTTTTTCTGTCCATCTCTTTCCCATTAGTTGCATAAATTATGATATTTTACTCTAAATAATTTAGTTATATATTTCCTAAGTATATGAATACTATCCCCTCAGCATCACTGTACACTTATCAACTTCATAAAAGTAAAACATGGATTCAGTATAACTGTAAAAATAATTTTTACAAGAAGTATAAAATTAAAGATAAATTTTACAAGAAGTATAAAAATGAGCTTTCCAGTAGAGGGAAACAGTTCCTTCAAAGGGATGAATATAGGATGACACATGGTAGGACAATCCAAAGAATAACTTAAGCACAAGACTATATATTTCTGATAAGTAAACTGAAGAATTAACCATTAGCATAAAAATGTCTTATTTCATAGTTCTCTGAAAGGCAGATTCCACATTCAACAAGTTCTTTAGAGCCCCTGTGACATCCTTATTCCTAAGACTATAGATTAAAGGGTTTAGAACAGGAGTGAGTATGGTGTAAAAGATAGATACAGCCATGTCCTTCTCAGAGGTGTGGTAGGAGCTGGGGAACATATAGCTGTAGGTTGAAGTTCCATAGAAGAGGATGACCACAGTCATGTGGGAAGAACAAGTCATAAAAGCCTTTTTCCTGCCCTCTGCTGAATTCATCCTGTGGATGGTGAGGAGGATGAATGAATAAGAGCTTGAAATGACTGTCACAGGGATGAGGAGCATGAGGACACAGCACAGGTACATGAGTGTCTCATACAGGGAAGTGTCTGAGCAGGAAAGCTTCATTACAGCAGGGACCTCACAGAAGAAATGATGGATCTCCCGGGATCTGCAGAAGGGGAAGGTCATGGTGACTGGTGTGAGCATGAAGCCATCCACTGATCCCAGGAACCAGCAGCCAGATACCAGGAGGAGCCACACCTTATGGCTCATGAGGGTAGAATAGTGGAGTGGATGACAGATGGCCACATAGCGGTCATAGGCCATGGCAGCCAGAAGGAAATATTCTGAACCTCCTACTGTTAGATAGAGAAACATCTGCATTCCACATTCAGGGGCTGAGATCTTATTCTTACCCAGGACCTGGTCCATGAGCATCTTGGGAACAATTACAGAAATGTATATCATGTCCATGAGAGACAATTGGGTGATGAAAAAGTACATGGGAGTGTGGAGGTGGGCATCAGAGTATATCAGAAGGATCAGCATGATATTCCCAGACAGGGCCATCAGGAAAATCACAAAAATGACTACACAGAGAAGAACTGGGTACTTGGATTGACTGAAGAGTCCCATGAGAATGAAATCCAACTGTCCTGTGTAGTTGGCCACCCAGGTGGAGTTGTCCATGAGATTTCACCTAGACCACCTGAAATGAATATCTAGTAAGATTGTGGGGTATGCACGTGTTCATGTGTATGCATGCTCAGAAACTCAGTTCTTCTAATTATGAAGAAATGTCACAGGGCTGTAGATTTTGAGATTAATAATTGCTTGCAATTCAGTTGAAATCTGAGATTCCACAACTTTTGCTTAAGTAGTTGGTTACTCAAAGTAAAACTACAGTGTTTTGTTACAGAAGTCAGAATTGAATCAGTCTGTTTTAAGGAACCAACAAATCTTATAAAGTCTTTGAATGTATTCCACATGAGAAAGAATAGAAAATAACTGAAGCATAATTTGGGGAAAATCTATACCAAATGTTTGAACTCCCTTTGCCTGTAGGTTCTGGCCTTGCTGTGAGGCTCTGTGATTATGTGGAGGGAGACATGCATCCACAGAAGAAGACTGGGGTCCTCAGAAAAGCCAAATATTTAGTTATCCTGAGGGCACTGAGTGAGGAGCCCAGATTCTGAGGCAGGACTGTGGCTGCTGGCTCACATTATCCTCTATCCGCCATTCCTCTGTCTGCACTACATAAACATAATACAGTTTGGTCTCTGATATGGTTAGGATTAAATGAGGTAAATGAAGTAAACTAAATTGCTTAGAATATTGCCAGTTATAGATGAATAAGCATGTATATTGTCAAAGTATTAATATCTAGAGTTATGACAGCAAATTCTGTATAAAAGATGGCTATTATTTAATAGTATTTTTCTATTATTTGAGATGCATTATTTCAGTTTGCTAGTTTTAGCATCTATTTACACATATAAGAATTTGATTATTTCTGTAGTTCTGAAATAATATAATACATAAAAGATTTGTGTGATGTACATATATACACATGAATGTACCTGTATGTATAATCTCAGACTTTTTGTAAATGTATACAAACACTATAAAATATCTATTTATATAAATATGTTAATGTAAATAAATATACAATATATATTTCTTATTTTAATTTTGCTATGCAAAGCTTCATGGAAAAACCCCATCTCAGTTCTGTCTAGTACATGCTTCCCCAACACAATGTCCTTAAAGTTCATACCATTTGTTCTAAATCTCAGTGAGAACTAGCATTTAGATGATAACTGTCATTTACAAGACAAAACTTTAGTTGTTTCGTGAATATCATCTATCTGCTTTATTGTCAATGGCGGTCAGTTTTTCATGGAAACAGAGATGCAGAAAGGAAATGTGAAAAACAGGAGTCTTTGACTCCAATTCAAGGTTCCCTCCTCTATCTTTTTGTTCACAGCCTACAACTATCTTGGAGGATGAAGACAAATCAAAGAAAAATTAAACTTTGTTGCTCTTAAGGAGGTCACAGTCTATTCAGGGAAACATATCATATAAAATGTGGTTTTAAGTAGAATTTTGAAAGAGATACGAAGTAAATAAGACAGAGTGATAAAAGAATATGTCTGGCTTTGCCCAAGAGAATCACAAAGCCCAGACATGTATCTACATCTGCTCTTATGGAGATTAAAACTTTGAAACTTTTCAATTCCTTACATGTTAAATGTTAAAATATATGTTCTTATAAATCAGAAGGAAATGTTGGCTCCTCTTTCTGGGAAGACCTTACATTTCAGGAAGAATTGCCAAGTTTCATATATATTTTATATTCTTCTATTTTCAATTTATCTTTTAAAATTTTTAATTGGAGGATAATTGCTCCATAATGCTGTTCTTTCTTCTGCCACACAATGATGTGAGTCACTCACAAGTATACACCCTGTAATTCTGGAACCTCCTTCCCA
Source organism: Capra hircus (assembly GCF_001704415.2). Lineage (NCBI taxonomy): Eukaryota > Metazoa > Chordata > Mammalia > Artiodactyla > Bovidae > Capra > Capra hircus. Next base: position 68,142,905 of record NC_030814.1, read on the forward strand.
TCCCCCATCTCAACTCTCTAGGTTGTTTTAATAACAGATTATACTCTTGTAATAATCCCAGAGACTAATGACAACATTTGATTTATAAACAATCTCAAATTCTGGGATGCTAAAGAAGTAGACAGCATTGAAAATGAATTTGATGCCTTAATATGAATAATAAATTTGGGGAAAATTCCATTAAAAATATAATACTTCTGTCAAATTCCACTTACACTGGCAGATGAAAGCTGAAATCTATGTAAAATGTAAAAACAGTCCAATAAGCTAAAGAAACACTTGTGACTGAGTCACTACTTGTGGTCAAAGTGAAGTAAGGACCAATGTAGTGACTGGCACATGTGAAGACCTCAAATCTGTTTGCTGAATAAATGATGGGTGAACAGAAAGGTGAGCAGGAGGCAGTGGTCAAATTTCTGTTGCACTTTGATAAACGGGAGCCACTGTGATCAAGCCACACTGAAGAGCCCATGTAGGACTCCGGACAAACAAGGCAATACAGTCTGTACAACACCAAGCGACTGGCCTCACTCATTGCTTTTACTGTTTTCTATCCAATTGCTTGAGTTTAATGTAAATTGGAAAAGTGCATATTTGGCTTGGGAAATTATTAAGAGTAGGAGTAGAATAATATCAAATCTTATATGAAATTGACAGCATCTTAGCCATTGTTCTATTGTTTTACCATACTTTGCTCCCCAAGAGCCTATGAGGTACTTATTAATTCACCTTAATTTCTCCTTTTATAGATTAAATGATTCAGGTTCCTACAGCATTGGCCTATCATCATACCATCCCCCTGAGGGAACGTGTGTCTCAGCTCTCACATCAGGACACAGCTTGTAACGCTGCCTATGTTCTCTAGGTCATAGTCTTGTCTTTACAGCCTATAATTCGGTTACTAGCCAGGCATTATCATTTCACCCAGGAAACATAAATAAGACTGAGACATTAATTTTAATATTATAATTTATAGTATTAATCTTCATTCAATGTAAAACTACTTTTTCTTTTGTAAAATTTCCGTCTCAAGGAAACAAGCTCATCATACGATAAAAAAGGAGGAATATATATTCTTTTGTCCCTAAATAGCTGGAAATCAAAACCCATTTTTAATATGTTGCAGTAAATAATGTTACATAAAAGATTATGGAAAAAGAAATACTGTCTTTCCATAAAAACAATATGGAAATATAAGGAAACATAGTATCCTGGAGTAGACTCCATTATAACATAGTAAATGGAAAAATAAGGAAACATAGTCTAGAATTAACAGAATGTGCAAGAAGCAGAATAAATCAAAACCAGTGATTACCTTTTGTTTCCGTAGTCTTGTTTTGCTATCTGACTGACCTCAACATCAGATGATGCCTGAAGTCTCATCAAGATGGACTAATGGAAAGTGTCCACAGTTAACAGTATAAAGAGAAACAGGAGTGTGATTTCATCCCTGTTATATTATGCCCACTGGGGGAATGGATGATGCTTTCTATTGATAAATTCCCTCTGGGATCTTCAAGTAGACTACAATTAAGACAGTTAAAAAAAGTTACTAGATATCTCTGTTGCACTTTTCTGGTTTCCTTCTCATGTGTTTTAAAATTTTTTTCCATTTGTTTTAAAACTAGAAATCTCAAAAATATTAACAATAATCTCAAATTTTACCATAATTGATAAAATCTTATTTATGACAAAAATGATTTTATATATGGCCTTAGTCTTTCTACAAATTTGTTTTCCTTATGTATATTTACATATTTTTATTCTTTGTTCAAGAATATTTTGTGAGGTTTTGATGCCTCTCTTCTCTTTCAAAGATACAGATTCTGAAAATTTTAGATTAATTTATGGATCAAAGACTGCACCACTAATCAGTACTGTGGTTAAGACTAAAATTATGATGATCTTTACATTTTCATCTGGATCATTCTTCAATAGGTAACTAATTGTATTCTTTTTTTTGTTTGTTTACTCAGTTGTAATCTCTATTGCTTTAATGTTGAATTGCATTTTAGATATTTGGTCTTAATTTAATGTATACAAGAATCATAAAAATCTTAAAAAACACAACTTGTTAAAATAAAAATTTAGTAATCAATCATACTTATATCTTCCTTTCAGACTTCAGATATTTAAGAAATGTATACCAGGTACTAGGCTTCCCAGGTGGCTCTAGTGGTAAAGAACCAGCCTGCTAATGAAGGAAATGTAAGAGATGTGGGTTCGATCCCTGGGTCTGGAAGATCCCCTGGAGGAGGGCATGGCAACCTACTCCACTATTCTTGCTTGAAGAATCCCATAGACAGAGAAGCCTGGTGGGCTACAGTCCATAGGGTAGCAAAGAGTAGGACATGACTGAAGTGACTGAGTGCACACACACCTACCATGTACCAGGCAGTTAGGATAAACCAAGAAATAAGAGAAGAGTGACTCTATCCTCACTAAACTTGCAACCAAAGTCTTCTGAACATTTTTCTGTATGCGTTCTCAAATTATAATTATTATTTTCCCATGGTATCTTTTCTGCATGGTATACTTTGCCCAGCCCACACCTTGGGGGCTGGGGCCTCCTGTGCCCTCCAAAGTGTGAGCTTGCAGATGGTTTGTCCTAACCCTTTTATTACCTGGATTTTCTTAAGATTCTGAGAGTGCAAGCCCTGGGAGGTACCGAACAGTGGGAAAAAGGAAGAAGTTGCATCTTTTTCTTGCTTTTGGAGATGATCTCTGGCAGCTTCAGCAGCTACTTTCAAGTAATGACCATTGGGGAGCTATGGGATACAGAGCCCCAAGGGTAGTTTCAGTGATGTTGGCAGGATGCAAATGTCTGGGTTTCATCAGAAGAGGAACTACTAAAGTAACCACAGATTACAGCATCTTTATCAGATCGGCTTGGGGGCACTTGGGGTCCAAGTCTGTTGAGGACTCCTGAGGGTGAAGACTCTTTTCTGCTTCCCCAACCTTCATGACAGCCCTTTGTCAATGTTCTGTCAATTTCCCTGTATCAAATCCCTTTGGTTTGAAATTTGTAAAATATTTGTATGTTACTGGACACAACAATGAGGTTAATGTCTTATCAAATTAATTATACCTCAATTACAGTCCCCAATATTGAAAATTATGTTGACTTCACATTTATAAATTATACGTTGTGTGAAATAAACGTGCTTTCATAGAAAGCACTACCTGAATGTAATTTTTTCTGTTAAACAATAACAGCATTTAAAATGTTTCAAGTTTCTTCATGCACAACACTAAATTTCTTTCCAAAAACATACTCAAATTGTGCTGTTTTAAATTCATGCAAACTCATACTGCTAGCCATATGACAGGTCATAATTAGAGAGACAAGGAGCAAGCTCTTAGTCTGAAAGGACAAAGCTCCTTTCAGGACAAGAACAACTTTATTCATAAAGCCAGCAGACCAAGAGCCTGGTAGACTAACGTCCCAAAGAGTCATCTTCAGTTCAGTTCAGTTCAGTCGCTCAGTCGGGGCCAACTCTTTGCGACCCCATGAATCGCAGCACACCAGGCCTCCCTGTCCATCACCGACTCCCGGAGTTCACTCAGACTCACATCCATCGAGTCAATGATACCATCCAGCCCTCTCATCCTCTGTTGTCCCTTCTCCTCCTGCCCCCAATCCCTCCCAGCATCACAGTCTTTTCCAATGAGTCAACACTTCACGTGAGGTGGCCAAAGTACTGGAGCTTCAGCTTTAGCATCATTCCTTCCAAAGAACACCCAGGGTTGATCTCCTTCAGAATGGACCGGTTGGATCTCCTTGCAGTCCAAGGGACTCTCAAGAGTCTTCTCCAACACCACAGTTCAAAAGCATTAATTCTTCGGCGCTCAGCCTTCTTCACAGTCCAACTCTCACATCCATACATGACCACAGGAAAAACCATAGCCTAGTCTTTTAATTTCATGGCTGCAATCACCATCTGCAGTGATTTTTGAGCCCCCCCCAAAATAAAGTCTGACACTGTTTCCACTGTTTCCCCACCTATTTCCCAAGAAGTGATGGGACCAGATGCCATCATCTTCGTTTTCTGAATGTTGAGCTTTAAGCCAACTTTTTCACTCTCCACTTTCACTTTCATCAAGAGGCTTTTGAGTTCCTCTTCTCTTTCTGCCATAAGGGTGGTGTCATTTGCATATCTGAGGTTACTGATATTTCTCCCGGCAATCTTGATTCCAGCTTGTGTTTCTTCCAGTCCAGCATTTCTCATGATGTACTCTGCATAAGTTAAATAAGCAGGGTGACAATATATAGCCTTGATGTACTCCTTTTCTATCTTACTAAAGTTAAAATTCAGAATGTTTTTAAATTTAAAAAGGAGGCAGTAAGGTTAGTTGTTGCAAAATACTTCATCCCAAATTTCTTTGTTCTTGCAGCTGCTCAAGTAGGTCTGGTCACAATGTTCTATAGATCTCCAACAAGTCCATCGTTATTTTTTGTTCTTGCAACTTTTCATCTTTATATGAATGGAAAAGTGTTTTACATTAAAGGTTAATACCAGGAGGCAGAGCATTAAGCTATTCCCTTACAAAAGCACAGAGCCATCATGATTAAGCACAAGCGATAGAGCACAGAGATAAAGAAACACATTCAATGTGGAGTCAGGTTTGTTCTTCTTTGTAACAATTTCCAACTGTAACCATTTCCAACTGTAATTGTCCATTCCAAAGAATAGCAAGGAGAGATAAGAAAGCCTTCCTCAGTGATAAGTTCAAAGAAATAGAGGAAAAAAATAGAATGGGAAAGACTAGAGATCTCAAGAAAATTAGAGATACCAAGGGAACATTTCATGCAAAGATGAGCTCAATAAAGGAAATGCTATGGACCTAACAGAAGCAGAAGATATTAAGAAGAGGTGGCAAGAATACACAGAAGAACTATATAAAAAAGATCTTCACGACCCAGATAATCACGATGGTGTGATCACTCACCTAGAGCCAGACATCAGGAATGTGAAGTCAAGTGGGCCTTAGGAAGCATCACTATGAACAAAGCCAGTGGAGGTGATGGAATTCCAGTTGAGCTATTTCAAATCCTGAAAGATGATGCTGTGAAAGCGCTGCACTCAATATACCAGCAAATTTGGAAAACTCAGCAGTGGCCACAGGACTGGAAAAGTCCATTTTCATTCCAATCCCAAAGGAAGGCAATGCCAAAGAGTGCTCAAACTACCACACAATTGCACTCATCTCACATGCTTGTAAAATAATGCTCAAAATTTTCCAAGCCAGGCTTCAACAATACGTGAACCATGAACTTCCAGATTTTCAAGCTGGTTTTAGAAAAGGCAGAGGAACCAGAGATCAAATTGCCAACATCCATTGGATCACTGAAAAAGCAAGAGAGTTCCAGAAAAACATCTACTGCTGCTTTATTGACTATGCCAAAGCCTTTGACTGTGTGGATCACAACAAAGTGGAAAATTCCTCAAGAGATGGGAATACCAGACCACCTGACCTGCCTCTTGAGAAATCTGTATGTAGGTCAGGAAGCAAAAGTTAGAACTGGACATGGAACAACAGATAGGTTCCAAATAGGGAAAAGAGTATGTCAAGGCTGCATATTGTCACTCTGCTTATTTAACCTATTTGGAGAGTAAGTCATGAGAAATGCTGAGCTGGAGGAAGCACAAGCTGGAATCAAGATTGCTGGGAGAAATATCAATCACCTCAGATATGCAGATGACACCACCCTTATGGCAGAAAGTGAAGAGGAACTAAAGAGCCTCTTGATGAAAGTGAAAGTGGAGAGTGAAAAAGTTGGCTGAAAGCTCAACATTCAGAAAACTAAGATCATGGCATTTGGTTCCATCCTTTCATGGCAAATAGATGGGGAAATTGTGGAAAGAGTGACAGACTTTTTTGGGGGGGCTCCAAAATCACTGCAGATGGTGACTACAACCACGAAATTAAAAGACACTTGCTCCTTGGAAGAAAAGTTATGACCAACCTAGATAGCATATTAAAAAGCAGAGACATTGCTTGCCAACAAAGGTAGGTCCAGTCAAAGCTATGGTTTTTCCTGTGGTCATGTATGGATGTGAGAGTTGGATCATAAAGAAAGCAGAGCACGAAAGAGCTGATGCTTTTGAACTATGTTGTTGGAGAAGACTCTTGAGAGTCTGTTGGACTGCAAGGAGATCCAAGCAGTCCATCCTAAAAGAAGTCAGTCTTGTTTATTCACTGGAAGGACTGATGCTGAAGCTGAAACTCCAATGCTTTGGCCATCTGATGTGAAGAACTGACTCATTGGAAAAGACCCTGATGCTGAGTAAGACTGAAGGTGGGAGGAGAAGGGGACAGAGGATGAGGTGGTTAGTAGGCATCACTGACTTGATGGACATGAATTTAATTGGTTTCTGGGAATTGGTGATGGACAGGGAGTCCTGGCATTTGCAGTCCATGGGGTTGCAAGGAGTCAGACATGAGTGAATGACTGAATGACTGAACTGACTGACCCAAGATTCTCTGCCTTATGCTATCTTTGTACATCCATTTTAAAGAAAAGGTGTCATTTTCTCCTTTGGTACTTTACAACAAGTGATTGTTACTGGGAAAGTGAAGCAAAATAGAAAAGAAAGTGAGCATTATTCATCTGGTAAGGAGCTTGGCTTGAAAAAGCTACTTAATATCTTTTGCTTTTTTTGTCCCATCTAGTTTTTGGAGAAGTAGATTTTTTAAATTTATAGTCTAATTTTGACTAATTTAACAAAAGAATGAGTTTTTAGCACCTTGTATGGTCCTCTCCACTTAGCTGCAGGTTGATACTTGGGTGCTTGTTCTCCCCAGGATTTGAGAAGGACCCAATCTCCTGGCTGGAAAGAGTGCAGGATCACCTGAGTTGGGAGACAAAATTATTGACTCAAACTCATAAACAAAAGTTATTATTGCCTAAAATCTTAACATAGTTGGCAACTTCTATGTCCTTTAAAGACATTCTCTTGCCTGTACAGATACCTGGAGTGGTCCATTATACAGTATTTCAAAAAGACTTAATTTGAACTTGCTTTTGGGAACCACTTTAATCCATAGCTGGGAAGGACTTGTTCCAAATTAAATTAGTCTCCTGATATATTTGTCAATGCTCTTTCATTATTTCTGTTTTTCCTGTTGATTGGGTTCTCTAGAATGAATGCAATTTCCAATCAATATGGCATTGTCATTTTGAAGGATATTTGATAATATAAATGAAAGAATACATTCCTTAAGGATTATTCTATCTACTTCAGATTTTTTTTTTTTCCTATCCAGGTGGAATATGCTGCCACTCATCCTGAAAAACTGTCCACAAACACAAACACAAACAGTGTTGGCAATTTTGGCCCCTCCTGAGCTATTGTCAGTCCATATTTCTGGTCTTACTTTTTCAGAGACATCAGGGTGAAGACATTCTATCTCTTTTTCTGAGTTTTCTGTGACAGTTATATGTAGGTTTAAAGCATGTTCCATGGGAACTCTGATATCAAGTTGTCATTTAATTTTACAGAGGAGATCTTGGCCCTGACAAAGGATAGGAAAATTGGGCATGTATAATAAACTACATTTTATGTGAGATTTCATATTTGAGCTTGCAGTGGTTGTAAAAATAATCAGCCTTGTCCTTCTACTGATACCCCAGTGGCTGGGGTAGACTGGAACATTCTATGTGCTGACTTGGTATTTTACATGGAATACATTTTCCCTGTGTCTACCAGAAAGTCAGTCAACTTGTTCTCCACTGTCAATTTTACCAAGGGCTCCTGTTCAGTCGCTCAGTCATGTCTGACTGTTTGCAACCCCATGAATCACGGCACGCCAGGCCTCCTTGTCCATCACCATCTCCCAGAGTTCACCCAAACTCATGTCCACCGAGTTGGTGATGCCATCCAGCCATCTCATTCTCTGTCGTCCTCTTCTCCTCCTGCCCCCAATCCCTCCCAGCATCAGAGTCTTTTCCAATGAGTCAACTCTTTGCATGAGGTGGCCAAAGTACTGCGAGTTTCAGCTTTAGCATCATTCCTTCCAAAGAAATCCCAGGGTTGATCTCCTTTAGAATGGACTGGTTGTATCTCCTTGCAGTCCCAGGGACTCTCAAGAGTCTTCTCCAACACCACAGTTCAAAAGCATCTATTCTTTGGTACTCAGCTTTCTTCACAGTCCAACTCTCACATCCATACATGACCACTGGAAAAACCATAGCCTTGACTAGACAGACCTTTGTTGGCAAAGTAATGTCTCTGCTTTTGAATATTCTTTATAGGTTGGTCATAACTTTCCTTCCAAGCGTTTTTTAATTTCATGGCTACAGTCACTGCCGGGGGCCAGCGTGAGGAACTCCGCCCATGGCAAAGGTCATGAGGAAGGAGGCTTGGCATACGCAAAGGCGTGATCAAGCCTCAGGAAACCCCCTGTTTCCGAGCATCTAACCCCAAAACCAGAGTCTGTTTTATGCTCTCACCTACACCTCTGACACTACGGGGGGCTCTCCCCCATAACCGTTTCTCTCGGAGAAGGAGTAAACGTGCAGCTCCAAGGCAATAAAAATTCTTGGGCGTGACAAGAGTGTTTCAGCTTACGGATTCCTCTGAAGGTTATCTAGCCCACCTGTATAGGTTTGTCCGGCCACATGTGATTGTTTACAGCCTCCCAACCTGAGAGGCACGAGATGTTTTAGACTTACTAAAGGCAAAATCTTTTGGGGAGTTAGAAATTATTAGTATAGTGTGTTGGTTAGGAATTATATTGGTGAAGGGTTCTTCATTTGTTGTGTCAATAATTGCTGCTAATTCCCTGCTCTGGGTGGGACAAGGATGTTTCAGGTCAAACCTCTCTGCTGACAGACTAGCTTGTGTGACAGGATTATCCATACTGCTGCCACTAGGCACATGATTGTTTACTACCTCTCAACCATAAACAGCACAGAGAGTTTTGGAGTATTTTGAGAGTCTTAATTAGCATAGGACTTTTTCTTCTTGTTGAGTCAATGATTGCCACCAGGCCTCTATATCCTTAGGCACCTGGGAATATATTAATCAATATATTTGGAATATAGCAAAGGAAATATAGTAGTTTTGATGTTAGCAATACTAGACTTTTTGAGTTAATGGATTTTCTCTTTTGTAATAGATCACTGTACTTATAAATCGCTGTGTCCTTGCTATGTAAATATGTAACTTTATCGTATCTTAAGACTAAACAGATCTTAAGGGGAGCATTGGTGAAAGGATTTTCATTTGTTAGGCTGATGTTTGCTGCTAAATCTCCATGTTCCCTACCCTTATAATGAATATAACTAACATATAGGAGAAATAAGTATTAACCTTTAAGCATATAGGAGAAATAAGTATTAACCTTTAAGACTAATCATGTTAACCTTGAGTTAAATAAATTGCTTTCTTGATTGTAACTCACTACACCCTCACCCTATAGGAATGTAACTTTATTTGGAGGGTGGTGCCTGGTTTAAGAAAAAACACCCGTGGAAGAAATAAGTCTTTTGGTTATCAGAAAGAAAGGATCATAAAATGTCAGCAGGTCTCATTCATGGCCAGAAGATGATGTAATATCCCTAAGACCTTTTTTTATACATTTATGTGAAGCACCTGATTTTGATAAAGGTCAGGAATGCTGACCCCCGCGTGACTCTGTATTCATCCCTATGTGTAACAAAAGGTATATAAGCAAACCCAAAAATAAAGAAATCGGATCAGTTTCCAGAAAGACTGATTCCCCCATGTCGCTTCTTTCTTGCTCCCGGTTTTTCTGGCTGAATTCCCATCTGGAGCATGGATGCTATTCCACGTAATCCAAGTTATTCAGCCTCCTTTTCTCCACTAATCTTCCTACTACACTATCCGGTTCTAATCTCTCTCTATCTGTGATTAAATATGTGTTTTTCCAAAGACGCTGACTCCGTCCCCCCACCTTCGAATCATCCTGGACCCACCGGGGCTGGACCTCGGCAAGTCACCATCTGCAGTGATCTTTGAGCCCCCCAAAATAAAGTCTGACACTGTTTCCACTGTTTCCCCGTTTATTTGCCATGAAGTGGTGGGACCAGATGCCATGATCCTCCTGTAGGGATATTTGAATTGAGTGTCTTAAATCTGGGTAAGCCCCTGAGTCTCTTCATTCATCATCTGAATATTCTTTCCTTTTTACCATCTGAGAGGTCCCACTACTTTTTTCTTTTCTTCAGCTTTCCTTTAATTTGGGGCATTCTCTTTTTCAGTGTCTTACCTCTTTATAATAGACACATTGTTCTTTACCTATTGATAGCTTAGCTTTCTTAGGGTCTCCTATCTTTGGAGAATTCAATGCAGCAGCAGGAAACGGACCATTTCACCTTATGTTTTCCTTTTTATGTTTCTGTTCTGTGCTGATGACTATTTTAAAAGCAATGTATACCAACTGAAAAAGATCATCCTAAATGCATCATCTAATTGTTGCAATTTTCAACTGATATCTGAGGTGTTTTGCTGAATAAAGGCTATATTTACTATACTAGCATTTTTGGACATGACTGAGCAACTTCACTTTCACTTTCATGCATTGGAGAAGGAAATGGCAACCCACTCCAGTGTTCTTGCCTGGAGAATCCCAGGGATGGAGGAACCTGGTGGGCTGCCGTCTCTGGGGTCACATAGAGTCAGACATAACTGAAGCAACTTAGCAGCAGCAGCAGCAGCAGCATTTTCGGAGGACTCAGGATCTGCTGTAGGCCTGATAAATCCTTTCTCAAAATTCAGAGGTCTCTTTCTTTCTTTATTTTTTGTTGAATTTCTTGAATTTGGTTCAAATTATTTTGCTATTCATAAAGGTAGTGAAAAGTGAAAGTAGATCACTTGTGTCCAACTCTTTGCTACCCCCACGGACTATACAGTCCATGGTATTCTCCAGGCCAGAATACTGGAGTTGGTAGCCTTTCCCTTCTCCAGGGGATCTTCCTGAACCCAGATCTCCCACATTGCAGGTGGATTCTTCACCAGCTTAGTCACCAGGGAAGCCCAAGAATACTGGAGTGGGTAGCCTATCTCTTCTCCAGAGGATTTGCTGACCCAAGAATGGATCAGGGGTCTATTGCATTGCAGATGGATTCTTTACAACTGAGCTATCAGGGAAACCCATACCATTTAGGCCCCCTATGGAATAATGGAGTAAGGGAAATTGCTTTGCCCAAGGAGTGGATCTGGTCCAAACTAGATGTCCTATTGGATCTTAGATGATGATTCCAGCCCAGGTCTCTGTCTCCTAGTTAGAGGATCACATAGTTCACAAGTAGTGGGTCATCCATAAAAACCCAGCCTGATGGCTATTTGCATTTAAGCCCCCTATGAAATAATGGAGTAAGGGAAATTGTTTTGCCCCAGGAGTGGATCTTAGTTCAAATTGGATGCCCCATTGGAGCTTACATAATGATATCAGACTATGTCTCTGTGTCTCCCAATTAGAAAATCACAGAATTTTCTAACTGATGCCTATAAGGAAGGGCATTATTCTGACCATTTCTTGAGTCCCAGTGTTTGGAATTGAGGCAGGTGGTATAGAAATGAGAGGCAGTGGAAGGGGGTTATCCTAATTTCCTTTTCTCATTTACCTTACTATACCAGCTTAGATGCTTGCACATAAGGTATTTCATCATTCTTCCCCACTTCTTTACAAAATAGCTCTAATAGTAGGATTGTATAAAACCATTCAAAAGACAATGCTCTTCACCATTTTGTTGTAAAATCATAAATAGCAATGTGTCTTCTCTGTCCATTATGGAACTTTCTTCTTCCACTTAAGAATATCCAGTTTAAAATAAGAACAGACAGGTTTGTGTGTGTGTGTATTCCTTTCCTTCATTTGACATCTGAAAAAGTTTTAAACATCACAAAACTGATTTGACTATAAATGGAGAAATAGTACTGAAACAAAATGAAACCAAATACCCAAGCAACAGATAAAAAATCTTAAATAAACTCTCAAGCACAAGAACTGTGAACTCATCCCCATGAAATATGACTTCCCTGATAGCTCAGCTGGTAAAGAATCTGCCTGCAATGCAGGAGATACCAGTTCGATTCCTGGGTCGGGAAGATCCCCTGGAGAAGGAATAGGCTACCAACTCCAGTATTTTGGCCTGGAGAATCCCATGCACTGTACAGTCTGTGGGGTTGCAAAGAGTCGGACACGACTGAGCGACTTTCACTTTCACTTCACAGAGAGTGTTGGGTCCACACCCATGGTACAGGAGACCACAGGCAGTGCCTTTGTTAATTAACAAAGCATGCGTAACAGTTGGTAAGTTTTGTTTTAAATACAGTGTAATGTACACAAGGTCCCAAGATAATTCTTCATAAATCCCTTGTGGAGATCCTAAAAGGTACTCTGGCCAAATATTTTTGCAATAATTTATAATGAGGCCACTTCTAAAAAATGTTGATGTATGGCAAAACCAATACAATATTGTAATTAACCTCCAATTAAAATAAATAAATTTATATTAAAAAATGTGCTCCAGAGGGCTTTATTTAGGAATAGATGAAAACTTCTCCATCTTTTAAAGACAGAGATACAAAACAAAACAAAACAAAAACATATACAAATGGAACAAATGAATCAGTTCAGAAATCAGGTAAAAGTCCAGCAAGTATTTCTTCTCCAGCAGGATATGCCACTCAAATACAAAATAAATTGACTTCTGGAGGAAAAAAAAAAAAAAAGCCCCAAATGAAGAGGAAAAAAGAGTTTCTGGCTATATGTACTGAGGGACTTACTGTTCTGTATCAAATCAGTCAGCCTCCATGTGTTGATTTCTTACCCATCTGCCAAGCACTGGGGCAGCCAGTGGTACTACAGGAAATTTTGAAGAGGAGAGCCTCAGAAATTGTCTCTAGTAGCCGCTAGGGCCTTCATCTCCAAATTTCCCAAGCAGGGCCTCCTGGCCATGAGCATTATGACTCTTGACAGTTTCACCAAAATTTGTTATGGAGATCAAGGTTCTAATGCCCACTGCATCACAGGCCAATAAATTGAGAGACATGGCGTTGGGACAAGAAATAGAGACTTTATTCAGTAAGCTGACAGTTCTAGAAGGTAGTAGACTAATATTCTAAAAACATCCTACCTCAGTTAGAATTAAAACTTCTTTTATCCTAAAAGTGTGAGGGTTGTAGCTGGTTGTTACAAATTCTTGGTGTAGGAATCCTTTGTCTTTGGAGCTGTTCACGTAGGTCTGTTCACAGTATTCCTATAAACCTCTAATAAGACAATTGCTATTTTCTTTTCTTCAACATTTTATCTCTATATGAAAAGTATTATAACTTTTTGTTTTTTTTTTTAATTTTTTATTATTTATTTATTTATTTATTTTTTTTAAATTTTAAAATCTTAAATTCTTACATGCGTTCCCAAACATGAACCCCCCTCCCACCTCCCTCCCCACAACATCTCTCTGGGTCATCCCCATGCACCTGCCCCAAGCAAGCTGCACCCTACGTCAGACATGGACTGGCGATTCAATTCTTACATGACAGTATACATGTTAGAATTCCCATTTTAATAAAATAAAAGTATTGTAAGTTCTTTTTCAATGATCTATCACTATATTCCTTTAAGATATCTTATTTTATTAATATTGTTTATAATAATTTTTAATATCTGGTGAAACAATTTTCCTTGTTTTTATTATATTTACAGTGAATATGTAAAAATCTTTCCTACTTCTTTTTAATTTAAATTGATCTTTCAATTCATTTGATAACATTCAGGAGATCTAATTAGAATTTGTATGAACATATAATTAAAATATTTGGGAAGCATTGATTTTGTTTAAATGCTATAAACTTGTATTGATATCCATGGTAGGTATGTCAGGTTACTCAAATGTTAGAAATAAATGCTTATTTTTTTCATTGATATTTTTCCACAGTACTTCTTTTGATTATTCTAAGGTAGTGGATCTCATGACTTTTCTTTTATCTGGATTTATTCTTTTTGGAATGGGAGTATCTATTCCACAGCTGTCCTATCATTGTATTTTTAGAAGAGATAACATGTTGTCTGGTTTCACAAGTTCACAGATGAAAAGAAATTCTGCCCCAGGATGATTTTTACTTGAAAACTCATTTATACCTAATTTATAAGTGTATAAAATTTTTGATTTGGAGTTGATCCTGGATTGGGAATCAATACTTTTGGGGATGTTGGGATAAGGTAACTATATTGGGTAGCTAAGAAGGACATGGATTTGGTGGAGCAGAGGTTAGAGTTTAATGGGCTGATTTCTTCTTTCAAAATCCATATATTAAAATCTTAATTTCCAATGCACCATAATGTGGTCTTATTTGGAAACAGATTGGTAGCAGATATGATTAGTTAAGGTAAGGTCCCATTAGAAACTTAACAACAACAACACTACCCAGTTTGTGGTCCTTTGTTATGCCTAACTAATATAATATTTTTCTCTTTGAGGAAAACCAATAAACATCAGTTCAGGTAGGTTCAGTTCAGTAGCTCAGTCATGTCCAACTCATTGCAACCCCATGGACTGAAGCATGCCAGGCTTCCCTTTCCATTATCAACTCCCAGAGCCTACTCAAACTTATGCCCATCAAGTCGGTGATGCCATCCAAAAATCTCATCCTCTGTTGTCCCCTTATTCTCCCGCCTTCAATCTTTCCTAGCATCAGGGTCTTTTCCAATTAGTCAGTTCCTCGCATCAGGTGGCCAAAGTATTGGAGCTTCAGCTTCAACATCAGTTCTCCCAATGAATATTCAGAACTGACTTCCTTTAGGATTGACTGGTTTGATCTCCTTGATATCCAAGGGACTCTCAAGAGTCTTTTCCAACACCATAGTTCAAAAGCATCAATCCTTTGGTGCTCAGCTTTCTTTATAGTCCAACTCTCACATCCATTCATGATTACTGGAAAAACCATAGCTTGACTAGATGGACCTTTGATGGTAAAGTAATGTCTCTGCTTTTTAATATGCTGTCTAGGTTGGTCATTGATTTTCTTCCAAGGAGCAAGTGTCTTTTAATTTCATGGCTGCAGTCACCATCTGCAGTAATTTTGGAGACCCCCAAAATAAAGTCTCTCCCTATATCCACTGTTTTCCCATCTATTTGCCATGAAGAAATGGGACAGGATCCCATGATCTTAGTTTTCTGAATGTTGAGCTTTAAGCCAACTTTTTCACTCTCCTCTTTTGCTTTGCTCAAGAGGTTCTTGAGTTTTTCTTCACTTTCTGCCATAAGGGTGATGTCATCTGCATATCTGAAATTATTGTTAGTTCTCCTGGCAATCTTGATTCCAGCTTGCGCTTCTTCCAGCCTAGCGTTTCTCATGATGTACTCTGCATAGAAGTTAAATAAGCAGAGTGAAAATATACAGACTTGACGTACTCCTTTCCCGATTTGTAACCAGTCTGTTGTTCCATGTCCAGTTCCAACTGTTGCTTCCTGAACAGCATACAGATTTCTCAAGAGGCAGGTTAGATGGTCTGGTATTTCCATCTCTTGAAGAATTTTCCACAGTTTGTTGTGATCCACACAGTCAAAGCCTTTGGCGTAGTCAATAAAGCAGAAGTAGATGTTTTCTGGAACTCTCTTGCTTTTTTGATGATCCATCTGATGTTGGCAATTTGATCTCTTGTTCCTCTGCCTTTTCTAAATCCAGCTTGAACATCTGGAATTTCACTGTACACATGCTGTTGAAGTGTGGCTTGGAGAATTTTGAGCCTTACTTTACTAGCACGTGAGATAAGTGTAATTGTGTGGTAGTTTGAACATTCTTTGGCATTGTCCTTCTTTGGGATTGGAATGAAAGCTGACCTTTTCCAGTCCTGTAGCCACTGCTGAGTTTTCCAAATTACTGGCATATTGAGTGCAGCCCTTTCACAGCATCATCTGGTCAAACAAGAATAAACATCGACAGTTTAGGAATCAGTGAACTAAAATGGGCTGGAAAAGGTGAATTTAACTCAGATGACCATTGTATGTACTACTGTGGGCAAAAAATCCTTTAAAAGAAATGGAGTAGCCATCATAGTTAACAAAAGAATTCAAAATGCAGTACTTGGATGAAATCTCAAAAATGACAGAATGATCTCTGTTTGTTTTCAAGGCAAACCATTCAATATAACAGCAATCCAAGTCTATGCCCCAACCAGTTATGCTGAAGAAGCTGAAGTTGAATAGTTCTATGAAGACTTACAAGGCCTTCTAAAACTAACACCTAAAAAAGATGTCTTTTTCATTATAGGGGACTGGAATGCAAAAGTAAGAAGTCAAGAGATTCCTGGAGTAACAGGCAAATTTGGCCTTGGAGTACAAAATGAAGCAGGTCAAAGGCTAGCAGAGTTTTGTCAAGAGAATGCACTGGTCATAGCAAACACGTTCTTCCAACAACACAAGAGAAGACTACACATGAACATCACCAGATGGTCAATATCAAAATCAGATTGATTATATTCTTTGCAGTCAAAGATGGAGAAACTCTACACAGTTAGCAAAAACAAGACTGGGAGCTGACTATGGCTCAGATCATGAACTCCTCATTGCCAAATTCAGATTTAAATTGAAGAAAGTGGGGAAAACCACTAGACCATTCAGGTATGACCTAAATCAAATCCCTTATGATTATACAGTGAAAGTGATAAATAGATTCAAGGGATTAAATCTGATAATCAGAGTGCCTGAAGAACTATTGTACAGGAGGCAGTGATCAAGACCAACCCCAAGAAAGAGAAACACAACAAGGCGAAGTGGTTTTCTGAGGAGGCCTTACAAATAGCTGAGAAAAGAAGAGAAGCTAAAGGCAAAGGAGAAAAGGAAAATATACCCATTTGAATGCAGAGTTCCAAAGAATAGCAAGGAAAGATAAGAAAGCCTTCCTCAGTCATCAATGTGAAGAAATACAGGAAAATAATAGAATGGGAAAGACTAGAGTTCTCTTCAAGAAAATTAGATACCAAGGGAACATTTCATGCAAAGATGGGCACAATAAAGGACAGAAATATTTGGACCTAACAGAAGCAGAAGATATTAAGAAGAAGAGGTGGCAAGAATACTCAGAAGAACTATTCAAAAAAATATTCATGGCCCAGATAACCACAATGGTGTGATCACTCTCCTAGAAGCAAACATCCTGGAATGTGAAGTCAAGTGGGCTTTAGGAAGCATCACTTTGAACAATGCTAGTGGAGGTGATAGAATTCCAGTTGAGCTGTTTCAGATTAACATCAGGAAGATATCAGTTCTATGTAAGTGAATACCAGCTTAATGTTATTAAGTGGAATGAAAACTTTGTCATCAGCTTGAACTGCCATGACAAATTATTACAGATTGGATATCCTAAACAAAAGAACTTTATTTCCCTATAATTCTGCAGATTAGAATTCTAATATTAAGATTTTGCTTAATTCACTTCTGATGAGGATTTCTTCCTCACCAGACAGCCATCTCGTTATTTGCAGACAGCCATCTTGTTATTTTCCCTTTGTGACTTTCCACAGTGTGCAGAAGGAAAGAGAGTGTGCTCTGGTATTTCTTCTTACAAGAAGACTTATCTTGTTGGATCAGAGTGGCACACTTTGGGTCTCATATAATCTTATTTGCTTCCTTTGGGTAGCCAGCTCCAGACACATTCAGATTGCAGATTAGGGTTTAAACATATAAATTGGGGGATGGAACTACAGACCTTCAGTGCATAACAAACACTCATCAGAAATACTTTTTTTTTTTCTTCTTTAAGGAACAGTTGTTCATTAAGTTTGTATGGCAAGTAAATGTTTCAATGCAGGAAAATGTTGAAAAATAAGAGCAGTATTGGAGACTAGACTATTTTGATACTTAAAGTCTTATAATAAAAGAATGTAACATTATAGAAAGTCTATCAACTGACACACTTACAATTACTATGGGATAATGATGACCTCTCAAGTCATTGTTAAAAAAAATCGCGTTTTTATTTAATTCAAAATTTAAATGTAATTAAATATTGAATAAGTATTTCGATTAAAAGAAAGTTAAAGTCACAGTAAATAATGTAATATGTTATTCTGCTTCCAACTGAACCTTGAATTAAAGACAATTATAAAGATATTGCAACCTAAAATTCTTAAGAAATGAAAACACATTTCAATAATAAAGGATATATTCAGAGAAACTGAACTTAAGGGAATTTGATACCAGTAGAACGTCAGATGAAAAATATATGCAATGAAAGATGAAGATAAACATTGTTGTTTGTTATACATAACAGTTGTTGGGAAAGTAAATCCTATTAGTTCTCATCATAAGAAAAAAATATTCTTTTATTTCTTTAATTTTCCATTTAACTTTTCATTTAAAGAAGTAAAAGAACATATATATATATTTGATGAGAACTATTAGGATTTACTCTCCCAGCAACTGTTGTGTATAACAAACAACAATGTTCATTTTACTTATCATGCTATATTTTACATCCCTAGTACTTATTTATCTTGTAACTGGAGCTTTATACCACTTGACTGCCTTCATTCAGTTCCCCATCTGGGCACCCTCAGCCTCTGTTAACCAAAAATCTGACCTCTTTTGTTAGGTGTTTGTGTGTTTCTTTGGTTGTGAAGTATAATTAATCAAGCACACCACATTAGCTCCCATTGAAGAACATAATGGTTCAGTATTTCCATATATTTCAAAATTCTCACCATGTACGCTAGTTGCAATGTGTCATCATAAAAGTTATTACATATGTTATTGACTATGTTACCCTCACTGTATATTTCACACATTTATTTTGCAACTGAAAGTTTTTACCTCTTAATCTCCTTCAACTATTTTTTTCCTCTTCCTCTTCCCCTCCCCTCTGACCACCACATATTTGTTCTCTGTTTCTATTACTGTATTTCTGCTTTGTTATGTTTCCTCATTTGTTTTCCAGCTTCCACATACAGATGAAATCATACAGCATTTGTTCTTCTCTATCTGGGTTGCTTTACTTAGCATAATAAACTCTAGGCCATTCTATTAGTCACAAATGGCAATATTTCTGCTATTTGTATGGTTGAGTAATATTTTGAATATACATAAACCATATCTTCCTTATTCATTCATCTATTGGTAAGCATTTTGCTTCCATAATTCAGCAACAGCAAATAATGCTCCTATGAACTTAAGGGTGCATATATATATATGTTCTATTTTGGGCTTTCCAGGTGGCTCAGTGGTAAAGGACCCTTCTGCTAATGCAGTAGAAACATGAGTCACAGGTTCAATCCCTGGGTCGGGAATATCCCCTGGAGGAGGAAATGGCAACTCACTCCAGGGCTTCCCAGGTGGCGCTAGTGGTAAAGAACCTGCTTGCCAACACAGGTATACAGACGTAAGAGAAGTGGATTCAATCCTTGGGTTGGGAAGATCCCCTGGAGAAGGGCATGGCAACCCACTCCAGTATTCTTGCCTGGGGAATCCCATGGATAGAGGGGCCTGGCAGGCTACAGTCTATAGGGTCGGACATGACTGAGGTGACTTAGCATTAACACTAGCACCAGTATCATTGCCTGGGAAATCCCATAGGCAGAGGAATCTGGTGGGCTAAAGTCCACAGGGTCTCAAGGAGTTAGATACGGCTGAGCACACATGCATATTATTTATTTATTGGAAGTATAGTTCATGATGTAAAACATTATGTAAATCTCAAAGGTATGTTCTGTTGTTGTTCAGTCTCTAAATCTTGTCTGACTCGTTGTGACCCCATGGACTGTAGCATGTCAGGCTTTTCTGTCCTCCATTATCTCCTGGAGTTTGCTCAAATTCTTGCCTGGAAAATCCCACGGACGGAAGAGCCTGGTAGGCTACAGTCCATGGGGTTGCAAAGAGTCGGACATGACTGAGCGACTTCACTATGAGCATTAAGTCAGTCATGCTATCTAACCATCCCATCCTCTGCTGTTCTCTTCTTATTTGTCATCAATCTTTCCCAGCTTCAAGGTCTTTTCCAATGAGCCAGCTCTTTGCATCTAGTAGCAAAAGTATTGGAGCTTCAGCTTCAGCATTAGTCCTTTCAGTGAATATTCAGGGTTGATTTCCTTTAGGACTGACTAGTTTGATCTTGAAATCCAAGAGACTTTCAAGAGTCTTCTCCAGCAGCACAATTCAAAAGCATCTATTCCTTGGCTCTCAGCCTTCTTTATGGTCCAACTCTCACATCCATACATGACTAATGGAAAAAGCATAACTTTGATGATACAGATCTTTGTTGGCAAAGTGATGTCTCTGCTTTTTAGCACACTGTCTAGGTTTGTCATAGCTTTCCTTCCAGGGAAGAAGCATCTTTTAACTTCATGACTGCAGTCACCATCCCTGGGGATTTTGGAACCAAAGAAAATTATAGTGGTTCACAATTTTTAAAGTTTATGCTCCATTTATAGCTATTATAAGATATTGGTTTTATTCTTTGATTATACAAAATATATCCTTATCTTATTTTACACATAATGTTAATAGATTATATTTCTGAAAACCTCAGCATATATCACCCTTTCCATTCCTTCTCAACACTGTTAACTACTAGTTTGTTTTCTATATATGTGTCTATTTCCTTCCTGTTTTACTCACTAGTTTGTTTTATTTTTTAAATTCCACATAAATTTGATATCATACAGTTTCCCCTTTCCTGACTTATCTCACGTAACATAATCATCTCTAACTCCATTTATGTTGTTGAAAATGGCAAAATTTCATTTTTTTATGGCTGAGTAGTGATATATATATATATATATGTATATC
Organism: Capra hircus; assembly: GCF_001704415.2. Classification (NCBI taxonomy): domain Eukaryota; kingdom Metazoa; phylum Chordata; class Mammalia; order Artiodactyla; family Bovidae; genus Capra; species Capra hircus. The sequence continues at coordinate 68,163,663 of NC_030814.1, forward strand.
ATTTTTTCTTTCTCCATTTTTCTGTTGATAGACACTTAACTTGTTTCCATAACTTGGAAATTGTGAACAGTCTTACTATGAACACTGGGGTTCATATATCTTTTTGAATTAGTGTTTTTATTTTTTGGATATACATCCAGGCGCAGAATTGCTGGGTCATATGGTACTTCAATTTTCTGTTTTTGGAGAAACTTACATAATTTTTCCATAGTGGCTGTACTACGGTATGTCCCCAGAAATAGTGTATTAGAGTTCCCTTCTCTTCATATCCTTGACATTATTTTTATTTGTGTTCTTTTTGCTCATAGTCATTTTAACAGTTTTGCATTGAAATCTCATTGTGGTTTCAATTTTCATCTTCCTGATGACTAGCAATGTTGAACAATTTTTTGATGTGCCTTTTGGCTATCTGCATGTCCTTTTTGGAAGAATGTCTATTCAGATCTTCTGCCGATTTTTTTAATTGAATTGTTTGTTTTTTGATATTGAGTTCTGTGAGCTGGTTATGTATTTTGGATAATAATCTTTATTAATTATATTACTTGAAAATATTTTCTCCCATTCAGTAAGCTGTCCTTTTGTTGATGATTTCCTTTACTGTTGCTTTGCCAAAAGTTTTACTTTTGTTTTAGGTTTGAAAGATTCATTAACCAAAGAAACATTTGCCACACACAAATAAGCAATTTAAAAATTTTAAGGAAGATTATTTGACTTAATTTCAATAGATAGTCATTAAAAGAAAAGAAATAGAAACAATAGAGAAAAGTAACAGCACCTCTGTCTGTGGGATTCTCCAGGCAAGAATACTGGAGTGGGTTGCCATTTCCTTCTCCAGCGGATCTTCCTGACCCAGAAATCTAACCTGGGTTTCCTGCATTGCAGGCAGATGATTTACTGACTGAGCTATGAAGGAAGCCCCAGTAATAGCACATACATCATCAAATTGTGTTGACCAGCTTCTAGACTTAAACAATGCTGAGAAGTCCCTCGTCAACAGCAATCTGGAGTTCCAACTAGGAAAGAGTCTGGGTGAGATTTTAAATTGCAGGTTTGGGGCCTCCTGCTTATAATCCCAGGCTGCAAACTCATCAGTTTGAGTGCAAAAGTGCAGCTCTTCCTTCTTTTATAATGCTGTTGGTTTCGCCTTGTGAGTCATGAGACTTCTGAGACCTCAGGTGTCTGGCCAGGCCCACAGGGACTTGAGAGATTTCAAGACCCACTCCCTTTCTTGTATAAAGTGCTGCCTGATTTGCTGTGCTTGCAGGCAGGCACGGAATCTAGGCAGTGTCCAGGGAGGTCAGAAGAAGGTCAGAGACCTGTTCTGAAGCTTGAACAAGACTTCTTCCATTTTAATTTCCCTAACAGCTATACAAAAGATTTTTATTTTAATTAGGTACTCTTTATCTTTGCTTTTGTTTTGCTTATGTAAGGAGACAGATCCAAAAAATTATTGCTATGATTTATGTCAAAGAGAGTTCTGCTTACATTTTTTTCTAGGAATTTTATGGTTTCTGGTTTGAAATTTAGTATTTTAATCCATTTTTATTATATTTTTATACACAATGTTAAAGTATGTTCTAACTGCATTCTTCTACATGTAGTTGTCCAGTTTTCTCAGCATGAATTTTTGAAGAGACTCTTTTCCCCACTGTATATGCTTAACTCTTTCCTCATAGATCAGGTGATAATAAATGTGTGGTCTTATTTGGGCTCTCTATTCCATTGCATTGATCTATATGTCTGTTTTTGTATCAGTGTATGCTCAGTTGGTCAGTTGTGTCCAACTCTTTGTGACCCCATGGACTGTAGCCCACCAGGGTCCTCTGTCTGGCTAATTATCCTGGCAAGAACACTGGAATGGGTTGCCATTTCCTTCTCTAGGGAATCTTCCCAACCCAGGGATTGAACCCATTTCTCCTGTGGTTCAAGCATTGGCAGGCAGATTCTTTACTATTGAGCCACCTGGGAAACCCGGTAACTCTTAATTATTGTAGCATTTTTTCTACCGTCTCAAGTCAGAGAGTGTGATTCCTTTCATTTTGTTATTCTTTCTCAAGATTGTTTTAGCAGTTCAGGTCTTTTGTGTTTCAATATAAATTTTAAAAAGTTTTTTCTAGTTCTGTGAAAAATCCCATTGGATTTTGAGAGGGATTGCTCAAAATTGATCTTGTAAATTGCTTTGGGTAGTGTAGTCATTTTAACAATCTTGATTCTTCCAATTCAAGAACATGGTATATCTTTCCGTCTGTATGTATCATCTTCAGTTTCTTTCATCAGTGTCTTACAGTTTTTGGAGTACAGGTCTTTTACCTACTTAGTTTTATTCCTAGGTATTTTATTATTTTTGATGTGATGGTAAATGTGACTGCTTCCCTAAGCTCTCTTTTTGATAGCTCATTGCTTGCATATAGAAATGCAACAGATTTCCATGTATTAGTTTTGTATCCTGCCAATTTACTGAATTCATTAATGAGGTCTAGTACTTTCTGATAGTGTCTTCAGTATTTTCAATGCATAGTATAATGTCATCTGATATTGTGAGAGTTTTACTTCTTCCTTTCCAATTTGAATTTCTTATATTTCTTATTCTTGTTTGATTGCTTTGGCTAGGACTTCCCATACTATATTGAATAAAAGTCGTGTGAGTGGGTGTTCTTGTCTTGTTCTTCATCCTAAAGGAAATGCTTAAAAAAAATTACAAATGGATATGAATTTTGCCCAAAACTGTTCCTGCATATCTTGATCTGATTGCATAGATTTTATTATTCAATTTTAATGTGGTTTATCACAATTGTTGCTTTGTGGATATTGAAAAATCTTTGCATCCCTGGAATAAATCTCCTTGATAATGGTCTATAGTCATTTTAATGTATTGTAGGATTTAGTTTGCTACTATTTGTCTGAAGATTTTTGCATCTATATTAATCACTGGACAGTAATTTTTTATTGTGATGTATCTGTCTGTTTTTGGTATCAGGGTGATGCTGACCTCATGGAATGGGGTCAGAAGTATTCCTTTCTTAAAATGTTTTGGTATAGTTTAAGAACTAAAGGTGTTTACTCTTAATGTTTAGTACAATTCACCAGTGAAATCCTATGGTCCTGGATTTTTGTTGTTTGGGAGTTTTTAAATTACTAATTCAATTTCATTATTGGTAATATTCTGTTCATATTTTCTATTTTTTCCTGGATCAGTTTTGGGAGATTAGACATATCTAAGAATGTCCATTTCTTCTAGTTTGTCCATTTTTGGGGCATATTTTTATTCCATAGCACTCTCTTACGATCATTTGTGTTTCAGTGGGGTTGTTTGTAACTTCTTTTTTCTGATTTTATTAATTAGGGGCCTCGCTATTTTTCATTGATAAGCCTAGCTAAAGTTTTATTAGTTTTGCTTATCTTCCAAAGAGCCAGCTGGAGTTTCATTGGTCTTTCTATTGCTTTCTAGTCTTTATTCATTTCTGTCTCATCTTGATTTCTTTTTTTGCTGCTAATTTCAATTTTGTTTGTCCTTCTTTCTCTAGTTTCTTTATGCATACCAGCATTTTATTTGAGATTTTTACCTTTTCCTAAGGTAAGCATGTATTGCTGTACACTTAACTCTTAGAACTGGTTTTACTTTGATCCATAGAGTTTGTATCATTGCAATTGTGTTTTTATATGTCTCAGGGTACATTTTTTGTCTTCCTATATGATTTCTTCAATGATCCATTAGTGTTTTAGTAGCATATTTTCTTGCTTTCATGTGCTTGTGATTTAAGGAGGTTTTTTCCTTGTGTTGATTTCTGGTCTCACAGCATTGTGGTTGGAAAACATGTTTAATGTGATTTTAGCTTTCCTAATTTTACCAATGCTTGTTTTATGGTTTCACATGTGATCTACCTTGGACAATGTTCTATGTGCACTTAAGAAGAATGTGTATTCTTTTACTTTCATATGGCATGCTCTCTGTACGTCAATTAAATCATGTGGTTAATGTGTCATCTAAGGCCAATGTTTTTCTTATTTATTTCTGGTCTGTATGATCTGTCCATTGATGTAAGTGGCATGTAAAACTCCCCTACTCTTATTGTGTTACTGTCAGATTCTTTCTTTATGTTCCTTAATATTTACCTTATGTATTTAGGTACACATATGTTGGGTGCATATATATTTAAATTGTTATGCATTCTTCTTGAAATGATCTTTTGAATATTATGTATTATTCTTCTTTGTCTCTTGTAACAGTTTTTATTTTAAATGCTGTTTTGTCTAAAGTGAGAGGTTGAAAACAACAAACTCTAAGCAAATGGTTTATGTTGATTTCCCTTTGCTTGGAGTTTGTTTTTTTCAACCTCTCACTTTCAGTCTTTGTGCCCTCAAATCTAAAGTGACTCTTTCTAGGCAGCATACATACAGGACTTTTTTCTTTTTTTCCTATCCAAAGAGTGCATTTAGGCACTCTATGTCTTTTTTTTTTTAAATTTTAATTTAGTTTAATTTTATTATTTATTATTATTATTTTTTAAACTTTACAATACTGTATTGGTTTTGCCATCCATCAACATGAATCTGCCACGGGTGTACACGTGTTCCCCATCCTGAACCCCCCTCCCACCTCCCACCCCATATCATCCTTCTGGGTCATCCCAGTGCATCAGCCCCAAGCATCCTGTATCCTGCATCGAACCTAGACTGGCGAGTCTTTTCTTATATGATATTATACATGTTTCAATGCCATTCTCCCAAATCATCCCACCCTCTCTTTTGGGCTCCCACAGAGTCCAAAAGACTGTTCTATACATCTGTGTCTCTCTTGCTGTCTCGCATACAGGGTTATCGTTACCATCTTTCTAAATTCCATATATACGCGTTGCTGCTGCTGCTGCTAAGTCGCGTCAGTGGTGTCCGACCCTGTGCGACCCTATAGACGGCAGCCCACCAGGCTCCCCAGTCCCTGGGATTCTCCAGGCAAGAACACTGGAGTGTGTTGCCATTTCCTTCTCCAATGCATGAAAGTAAAAAGTGAAAGTGAAGTCGCTCAGTCGTTAGTATACTGTATTGGTGGTTTTCTTTCTGGCTTACTTTACTCTGTATAATCGGCTCATTAGAACTGATTCAAAAGTATTTTTTTTAATGGCTGAGTAATACTCCATTGTGTATATGTACCACAGCTTTCTTATCCATTCATCTGTTGATGGACATCATCTATGTCTTCTTACTGAAGCATTTAGTATACTCACATTTAAGATAATTATTGGTATGTATGTTCTTATTGCCATGTTTTCAGTTGTTTTGGGTTTTTTTTCTGTAGGTCTTTCTTTTTTCATTTTTCTTGTGATCTCTTGTGATTCAATGGCTATCATTAGTGTTATGTTTAAATGTAATTTTATGTGTTTGTGTGTCTAATATTGGAGAAGGAAATGGCAATCCACTCTAGTGTTCTTACCTTGGAAATTCCATTGACAGAGGAGCCTTCTGGGCTACAATACATGGGATTGCAAAAGAGTCAGGCTTGACTTAGTGACTAAACAACAAAACAAAATCTGATATAGGTTTGTGCATGTGTGTGGTTGCCATTAGGTTTTGATATAGCAATATATATATATATATATATAATTATATATACACACACACACACTGATTGTTTTAAGTTGCTTTCAAATGCATATTAACAACTTTGCATTTGTACTTTTCTTATGGTTTGACATCATATTTTACATCTAATTGCTTTGTGTATCCCTTAACTGCTTATTGTGAGTGTAGATAATTTTCCTACCTCTGTCTTTTGACTTTTCTACTAGCTTTGTGCATGAATTATTTTTTACTTTGCTGTATATTTCTATTTCTCTATGATTTTTTTTCTGTTTGTAATTTTCATGTTTCTTGGTTTCTCTTTTCATTTATAGAAGTTAGCATTTGTTTTAATAGGGCTTCCCTGGTAGCTCAGTCCATAAAGAATCCACCTGCAATGCAGGAGACTGGGGTTTGATCCGTGAGTCAGGAAGATCCCCTGGAAAAGAAAATGGCAACTCACTCCAGTATTCTTGCCTGGGAAATGCATGGACAGAACAGCTGGTTTGGTGATGGTAAATCTTTTAGCTATTTCTTTTCTTTAAATCTTTTCAACTCCCCATCAAATCTGAACAAGAGTCTTGCTGGTTAGACTAATCTTGGTTGTGAGATTTTTCCTTTCACCACTTTAAATATATCATGTCCTCTTTTTCCTGCAGTGTTTCTGTTTTTATGGAAGCCTTATGGAAGTTGCTGTGTATGTTATTTCTTGGTTTTCCTCTGCTGCTTTTAGTATTTATTCTTATTTAATGTTTGCAATTGTAAATATAATGTACCTTGGTGTATTCCTCTTTGGGTTAATCCTGTTTGGGGCTCTCTGTGATTCCTGTATTTGGATGACAATTTTCTTTTTTTTACCTATGATGTCTTCAAATACATTCTCTTTCTTTCTCTTCTCCTGGGACTTCTATAATGTGAATATTAATGTGCTTAATATTGCCCCATAGGTCTCTTAAACTGTCCTTATTTAGGTCTTATTTATTTTATTTTCTTTTGTTATTAAATATTAGTGACTTATACTTCTCTGTCTTCAATGTCACTGATTCATTCCTTTGTATCATTTTGTCTACTGATGATTCCTTTAGTGAATTTTTTTCATTTTAATTATTGTATTCATCACCTTTGTTTGGATTTTTAAAAAGTATTTTCTATCTCCCTCAAAAAAAATGAAACAAATGCGGAAGAATATATCTTCTTCTGAAGTGCACTTGGAACTTTCTCCATGATGGACCACATCTTGGGTCACAAATAAAACCTCAGGAAATTTAAGAAAATTGAAATCTTATCAAGCATCTTCTCCAACCACAATGATGAGACTAGATGTCAATTACAAGAAAAAAACTGTAAGAAACACAAATACATCGAATTAAGAAACACATTTCTAAATAACCAGCAGGTTACTGAAGAAATAAAAAGGGAAGTCAGAAAATTTCTAGAAACTAATGACGATAAAAACATGACAACTCAAAACCTATGGGATGCAGCAAAAGCAGTTCTAAGAGAGAAGTTTATAGCAATACAATTCTACCTCAAGAAACAAGAAAAACATCGAATGGACAGCCTAATTTTACACATAAAAAAAAAAAAAACAAGAAAAAGAAGGAAAAAAATTAGTAGAAGGAAAGAAATCATAAAGATCAGAGCAAAAATAAATGAAAAATAAATAAAAGAAACAACAGTAAAGATTAATAAAATCAAAAGCTGGTTCTTTGAGAAGATAAAAAAATTTGACAAACCTTTAGCCACACTCGTCAAGAAAAATAGAGAGAAGAATCGAATCAAGAAAGTTAGAAATGGAAAAGGAGAGGCTACAACAGACAATGCAGAAATACAAAGGATTATAAGAAACTATTATGAACAAAAGTGAAAAAGTGAAAGTTGCTCAGTCGTGTCTCACTCTTTGAGACCCCATGGACTACATAGTCCATCGAATTCTCCAGGCCCAGAATACTGGAGTGGGTAGCCTTTCCCTTCTTCAGGGGATCTTCCCAATTGAGGTATTGAACCCAGGTCTCCCACATTGCAGGTGGATTCTTTACCAGCTGAGCCACAAGGGAAGTCCATTATGAACAACAACATGGCGATAAAATGGATAACCTGGAAGAAATGGACAGATTCTTAGAAAAGTTCAATTTTCCAAGACTGACCCAGGAAGAAAGAGAAATTATGAACAACCCAGTTACAAGCACTGAAATAGAAGCTGTGATCAAAAATCTCCCAAAAAACAAAATCTCAGGACCAGATGGATTCGCAGGAGAAGTCTATCAAACATTTAGAGAAGAGCTATTGTTTATCCTTCTAAAACTCTCAAAAAATTGCAGGGGAAGGAACACTTCCAAATTCATTCTATGAGGCCACCGTCCCCCTGACACCAAAACCAGAAAAAGACAACACACAAAAAGAAAACTACAGGCCGATATCACTGATGAACATAGATGCAAAAATCCTCAACAAAATTTTAGCAAACAGAATTCAGCAGCACATCAAAAAGCTCATACACCATGATCAAGTTGGGTTTATTCCAGGAATGCGAGGATTCTTCAAAATACACAAATCAATCAATGTAATACACCATATTAACAAACTGAAAGATAAAACTCATGATAATCTCAATAGATGCAGAAAAAGCCTTTGACAAAATTAAGCACCCATTTATGATAAAAATTCTTCCAAAAATGGGCACAGAAGGGACCTACCTCAGCATAGTAAAGGTCATATATGATAAGGTTACAGCAAACATTATTCTCAATGGTGAAAAACTGAAAGCATTCCCACTAAGATTAGGATCAAGACAAGGGTGTCCACTTTCACCACTATTTTTCAGCACAGTTCTGGAAGTCTTAGCTACAGAAATCAGAGAAGAAAAAGAAATAAAAGGAATCCAGATCAGAAAAGAAGAAGTAAAGCTCTGTTTTCAGATGACATGATACTGTATATAAAAAACCCTAAAGACAGTATAAGAAAATTACTATAGTTAATCGGTGCATTAGCAAAGTTGCAGGATACAAAATCAATACACAGAGATCACTTGCATTTCTATATACTAACAATGAAAATCAGAAATAGAAATTAAGGAATCAATCCCATTCACCATTGCATCAAAAAGAATTAAATATCTAGGAATAAACTTACCTAAGGAGACAAAAGAACTGTACACAGAAAATTATGACACTAATGAAAGAAATCAAAGATGACATAAACAGATGGAGAGATATTCCATGTTCCTGGGTAGGAAGAATCAATACTGTGAAAGCAACTATACTACCAAATGCAATCTACAGATTCCATGTGATCCCTATCAAATTACCAATGGCATGTTTCACAGAACTAGAATAAAAAATTTCACAGTTCATATGGAAACATAAGAGACCCCCAATAGCCAAAGCAGTCTTGAGAAAGAAGAATGGAGCTGGAAGAATCAACCTGCCTGACTTCAGATTATACTACAAAGCTACAGTCATCAAGACAGTGTGATACTGGCACAAAAACAGAAATATAGATCAATGGAACAAGATATAAAGCCCAGAAATAAACCCATGCATGTATGGATACCTTATTTTTGACAAAGGAGGCAAGAATATACAATGGGGCAAAGACAGTCTCTTCAATAAATTGTGTTGGAATAACTGGGCAGCTACATGTGAAAGAATGAAATTAGAACATTTCTTAACACCATATACAAAGATAAACTCCAAATGGATTAAAGACCTAAATGTAAGACCAGAAACTGTAAAACTCTTAGAGGAAAACACAGGCAGAACACTCAATAACGTAAATCAAAGCAAGATCTTCTATGACCCACCTCCTAGAGTAACAGAAATAAAAACAAAAGTAAACACATGGGGCCTGATTAAACTTAAAAACTTTTGCACTGCAAAGGAAACTATAAGCAAGATGAAAAGACAGCCCCCAGAATGGGAGAAAATAATAGCAAATGAAACAACTGACAAAGGTTTAATTTCCATAATATATAAGCAGGTCATACAACTCAATGGCAGAAAAACAAACAACCCAATCCAAAAGTGGGAAAAAGACCTAAACAGACATTTTTCCAAAGAAGACATACAGAAGGCTAACAAACACATGAAAAGATGCTCAACATTGCTCATTATTAGGGAAATGCAAATCAAAACTACAATGAGATATCACCTCGGACCAGATAGAATGGCCATCATCAAAAGCTAACAAGCAATAAATGCTGAAGAAGGTGTGGACAAAAGGGAATGATCTTGCACTGTTGGTGGGAATGTAAATTGATACAGCCGCTATGGAAGATAGTATAGATATTCCTTAAAAAACTAGGAATAAAACCACCACATGAGCCAGCAATCCCACTCCTAGGCATATATCCTGAGAAAACCAAAATTGAAAAATACACATGTATCCCATTGCTCATTGAAACACTAATTACAATGGATAGAGTATGGAACTGACTCAGATGCATTCCTCTTCATTTATATAGTCTTCTGTGTTTCTAGTTTGTTCCTTCATTTGTGTAGCATTTCTCTGCCTTTTCATTACTTTTTTTTTTTTTAACTTATTGTGTTTGAGGTCTCCTTTCTCCAGGCTTCAAGGTTGAATTCTTTCTTCCTTTTGGTTTCTGCACTCCTAAGGTTGGTCCAGTGGTTTGTATAAGCTCCCTATAGGGTGAGATTTGTGCTGAGTTCTTTACTGTTTGTTTTTCCTCTGGTGGGCAAGGTTGAGTGAGGTGGTAATCTTTTCTGCTGATGATTTTATTGTTTGGTGTTTAGATGAGGTATCCCGCACAGAGTGCTACTGGTGGTTGGATGATGCTGAGTCTTGTATTCAAGCGGTTTCCTTTGTGTGAGTTCTCAATACTTTATACTTTCTATGGAGAAGCTCTATACAGTCAGCAAAAACAAGACTGGGAGCTGACTGTGCCTCAGATCATGAACTTCTTATTGCCAAATTCAAACTGAAATTGAAGAAAGTGGAGAACACCACTAGACCATTCAGGTATGACCTAAATCAAATCCCTTATGACTATACAGTGGAAGTGAGAAATAGATTTAAGGGACTAGATCTGATAGACAGAGTGCCTGAAGAACTATGGACCAAGGTTCATAACATTGTACAGGAGACAGGGAGCAAAACCATCCTCAAGAAAAAGAAATTCAAAAAAGCAAAATGGCTGTCTGAGGAGGCCTTACAAATAGCTGTGAAAAGAAGGGAAGCAAAAAGCAAAGGAGAAAAGGAAAGATATACCCATTTGAATGCAGAGTTCCAACGAACAGTAAGGAGAGATAAGAAAGCCTTCCTCAGTGATCAATGCAAAGAAATAGAGGAAAACAATAGAATAGGAAAGGCTAGACATCTCTTCAAGAAAATTAGAGATACAAAGGGAAGATTTCATGCAAAGATGGGCTCAATAAAGGACAGAAATGGTATGGACCTAATAGAAGCAGAAGATATTGAGAAGAAGTGGCAAGAATACACAGAAGAACTGTACAAAAAAGATCTTCATGACCCAAATAATCACGATGGTGTGATCACTCACCTAGAGCCAGACATCCTGGAATGTGAAGTCAAGTGGGCCTTAGGAAGCATAGCTATGAACAAAGTTAGTGGAGGTGATGGAATTCCAGTTGAGACATTTCAAATCATAAAAGATGATGCTGTAAAAGTGCTGCACTCAATATGCCAGCAAATTTGGAAAACTCAGCAGTGGCCACAGGACTGGAAAATGCCAGTTTTCATTCCAATCTCAAAGAAAGGCAATGCCAAAGAGTGCTCAAACCACTGCACAGTTGCACTCATCTCACACGCTAGCAAAGTAATGCTCAAAATTCTCCAAGCCAGGCTTCAGCAATATGTGAACTATGGACTTCCAGATGATCAAGCTGGTTTTAGAAAAGTCAGAGGAACCAGAGATCAAATTGCCAACATCCACTGGATCATGGAAAAAGCAAGAGAGTTCCAGAAAAACCTCTATTTCTGCTTTAATGACTATGCCAAAGCCTTTGACTGTTTGGATCACAATAAACTGTGGAAAATTCTGAAAGGGATGGAAACACCAGATCACCTAACCTGCCTCTTGAGAAATCTATATGCAGGTCAGGAAGCAACAGTTAGAACTGGACATGGAACAACAGGCGGGTTCCAAATAGGAAAAGGAGTATGTCAACAATATACATATTGTTACCATGCTTATTTAACTTCTGTGCAGAGCACATCATGAGAAATGCTGGGCTGGAAGAAGCACGAGCTGGAATCAAGATTGCCGGGAGAAATATCAATAACCTCAGATATGCAGATGACACCACCCTTATGGCAGAAAGTGATGAAGAACTAAAGAGCCTCTTGATGAAAGTGAAAGAGGAGAGTGAAAAAGTTGGCTTAAAGCTCAACATTCAGAAAACTAAGGTCATGGCATCTGGTCCCATCAGTTCATGGCAAATAGATGGGGAAACAGTAGAAACAGTGGCTGACTTTATTTTTTTGGGCTCCAAAATCACTGCAGATGGTGATTGCAGCCATGAAATTAAAAGACGCTTACTCTTAACCTCCAATTAAAATAAATAAATTTATATTAAAAACAAACAAACAAAAAAGACACTTACTCTGGAAAGAAAGTTATGACCAACCTAGACAGCATATTAAAAAGCAGAGACATTACTTTGACAACAAAGGTCCGTCTAGTCAAGGCTATAGTTTTTCCAGTGGTCATGTATGGATATGAGATTTGGACTATAAGGAAAGCTGAGCGCCAAAGAGTTGATGCTTTTGAACTATGGTGTTGGATAAGACTCTTGAGAGTCCCTTGGACTGCAAGGAGATCCAACCAGTCCATCCTAAAGGGGATCGGTCCTGGGTTTTCACTGGAAGAACTGATGTTGAAGCTGAAACTCCAATACTTTGACCACCTGATGTGAAGAGCTGACTCATTTGAAAAGACCCTGATGCTGGGAAAGATTGAAGGAGGCAGGAGAAGGGGATGACAGAGGATGAGATGGTTGGATGGCATCACTTACTCAATGGACAGGAGTTTGAGTAAACTCTGGGAGTTGGTGATGGACAGGGAGGCCTGGTGTGCTGCAGTCCATGGGGTTACAAAGAGTTGGACATGACTGAACTATTGAACTGACTAACCGACAGACTGGGGGACTATCTATTTAGATTTCCCATTCAGTTTTTGATTGGGTTGCTTGTTTTTTTGCCTTTCATACTGAGATACATGATTTGATTGTTTATTTTGGAAATTAATGCTTTGTCAGATGCTTCGTTTGGAAATATTTTCATTAATTCTGGGGGTTCTTTTTTTTGTCTTATTTATGGTTTCCTTTGCTGTGCAAAAGCTTTTAAATAACTCTAGGTACTAGGTCAAAAGTTCTTGTTGTGATTTATGTCAAAGAAAGTTTTGTTAATGTTTTATTCTAAGAATTTTATAGAGACTGCACTTGTATTTAGGTCTTTAATCTATCTTGAGTTTATTTTTATGTTTGTGTTAGACAGTATTCTAATTTCCTTCTTTTACATGTAGCTATCCAATTTTACCAGCATCACTTATTGAAGAGGCTGTCTTTTCTTCATTGTATATTCTTGCTTTGTATGTCACCAGTTAGGTGACCATAGGTGCATGAGTTTATATCTGGGCTTTATAAACTATCCCATTAATCTATATTCCTATTTTTGTGCTAGTACCATAGCATAGTGTTATTATAGTTTTGTATTATACTTAAGTCAGGGAGCTTGATTCTTCCAGCTTTGTTTTTCTTCATCAAGATTGCTTTGATGATTCCAGATCTTTTGTGTTTCCATTAAAAATAATTTTAATTTTTTGTTATAATTCTTGAAACTGCTAATATGGTAGGGAGAGCCCTGAATAAATACATTTCTTTGAGTACACAGTCACTTTCATAATATTAATTCTTCCAGTCTAAGAATGTGGTGTATATTTCCATCTGTTTTTGTTGTCTTTGATTTCTTTTATCGCTGTCTTATAGTTTTCTGTATACCAGTCTTTTGTCTCCTTAGGTATGTTTATTCCTAAGTACTTTATTCTTTTTGCTGCAATGGTAAATGGAATTGTTTCCTTAATTTCTTTCCCCTATCTTTTGTAGTTAATGTATAGGAATGCAAGAGATTTTTATGCATTATTTTTGTGTTATGCAAATTTACCAAATTCATTGATGTGCTCTATTATTATTCTGATGGCATCTTTTGTATTTTCTATGTATAATATCATGTCATCTGCAGTAAAGGTTTACTTCTCCTTTCACAACTTGGATTCCTTTGATTTTTTTTGTTCTGTGATTGTTGGATTTAGAAAGTCCAAAACTATTTAATAAATTTAATAAGAATGTTTAATAAGTTTAATAAGAATGTTGAGAGTGGGTATCCTTGTCTTGTTTCTAATCTTAGAGGAAATACTTTCAGTTTTTCATTATTGAGAATGGCTTGCTGTGGGTTAGTCATATATGGCCTTTATTATATTGAGATAGGTTCCTTCTATGCTCACTTTGTGGAGTTTTTATATATATCATTCATCAGTATTGGTTATTTTCAAAAGCTTTCTGTGGCTATTGAGAAAATGATTCAGTTTTTAGTCTTCAATTTTTAAAATAGTATAGCACATTGATTGGTTTGCATAAAGAATCCTTGCATCCCTGATATAAATCCTACTTGATCATGGTGTATGATTCTTGTAATTGAATATTTCAATTTTTAAACTGCTAGTTCAATTTCTTGAGTCACATTTGAGCCAATAGTCTTAAAATTTTTTAAATTAAGGATAGAATCCCTTTCTAGATTATGAAAGATTAGGAGCTCCATAACTGATTGAGGTCTGTTCAGTTTCAGAGTCACTGCACACCAGATTAGAGACACTTCCATAGCAAATAAAGGACATAGTAACTAAAGCACATGGAAATATGAAGTGAAGTATAATATAGTGTTGCTGTTGCTTAGTTGCTATGTCCTGTTCCACTCTCTTGAGACTCCATGAACTATAGTCCACCAAGCTCCTCTGTCCATGGGATTTCCCAAGCAAGAATACTGAAGTGGGTTGCCATTTCATTCTCCAGGGGATAGTGCCAATCCAAGAATTAAATTCATGTCTTCTGCATTGGCAAGTGAGTTCTTTACCACTGAGGAAGACCATAAAATACTGTACTTAGGTAAAAAAACAACGGAGAAAGCTGGAGCCTGGTGGGCTGCAGTCCATGGGGTCGCTAAGAGTCAGACACAACTGAGTGACTTCACTTTCACTTTTCACTTTCATGCATTGGAGAAGGAAATGGGAACCCACTCCAGGGTTCTTGCCTGGAGAATCCCAGGGACGCGGGAGCCTGGTGGGCTGCCGTCCATGGGATCGCACAGAGTCGGACACGACTGAAGTGACTTAGCAGCAGCAGCAGGTGAAAAAAGAATTTTGAGATTTCAGGAAATCTAAAGTCTGAATTATGTAGAGATTAAAAATAGGAATCAGACATCTTTGATACCAATTTTGTTTGTGCTTTTAAACACATTTCCACAAAAAGTCAAAGACAGCATTTAGAGAACACACATTTTGTATCACCTTTCCTCTTCTTTCACATATTCTGCTCCACCAGGGAGTAAGTCTGAGCCATACAAGCTAAAAGAAGCTGATTTTACCATTCCAAGGCCAGGGAAATCAGGCTTAATTTCAGGAGACAGAGTGAAACAGTTATACCATCAGTTTCTTTGTGTTAGGGAATTCAGACAAATTTCTGTTGTTTAGTCCGTTGCATTATTGAATAAACACAAAAACTAACAAGATTTGCAAAGTCAAAACGACTTTTCAATTTTCTTGTTTATTCTTATTACCCATATCTGCTATCCCAGTACCTTGAACACTACTCTTTTGAAAAGACTTTCTCAGAACTATCTTTTTTTTTGTTGTTGTTGTTGTTGTTCCATTTGTTTTTGCCAGTTATATTGTAACTTTGCACTCATGGTACACATGGGAATTGAACATGTTTGTCATTTACATGCTACAGCTATCAAAAAGCAAATCTAGTTTTTCCATACAGGTGAAGAGTCAGACTCAACTGAGCGGCTTTCACTCACTCACTCACTGTGTGTATGTGCTCAGTCACTAAGTTGTGGACAACTCATTGTGACCTCATAGACTATGGCCTGCCAGTCTCCTCTGTTCATGGGATTTCCCAGGTAGCAGTACTAGAGTGGATCCAGGAGATCTTCCTGACCTGGGTCTCAAAGCCATGTCTCCTGCATTGGCAGGTGAGTTCTTTACCACACAGCCACAGGAAAGCCCTGGTGGTATTTAGATTCTTTTTTAAGTTCAGATGGATATTTTCCAGTTTTAAATCACATTTTCATTTAGAAGTTCTCTCACTCTCTCTTTGTAAAAACAATTCTGAAATTCAGAAAGGCAGTATCAGACAGAACATACAGATCAGAATCAGAACTTGACCCAGAACTGTTTTAAAATGTTCCTGAGATTGCAAATACCTCAATGAAAGTACATTGGAACTATCAAAGTGGGCTTATCAGTTTTCATAGTTGAAAAATAAATGTATTTGGCTAAAATACAGGCTATGACCTGGTCAATTTCAAGGACAGTGTTCAAGATCCTCCATTGTCCCTTATGATCTCCCCAACACTCCTATATAAGGGTTGCACACTATTTTTTCCCAGAACACTTTCACTTTATGGTTCCAGGTTAGAGTTTCACAAGAATAAGAATCTCATTCAAATTAGAAAATAAAACGTAGGTGGGAAGCATTATTTCCTGGGGTCTGACATATGGCTTCACGAGAGAGTAGAACTTTCCCTGATGTGGTAGTTTCAAAGACATTTCTATGATTTAATTTCACCTTGTGTATCCAATGCAGGCAGCTTCAGATAATTCCATGATTCCGACTTCACTCTAGCAAGTGTGTTAAACTCAAGTAGTGACTTAGTATTTTTCCAAACTCCATGTGAAGGCTGGCAGACCTCCCCTCACCCTCCTCAATGTTTGTTTAAGGCCTATTTGTATAAAAAAGTTTTCAGTCCTGTAGCACTGCTAGTAGCTTTGTTCTCCTCACAAATTCAAACTAATATAGTTTATATACATCTCAGAAACTCTAACCTTTAAAGCAAAACACCTTTTCCCAATGTCATTTTTCACGATATAAATTTATTTTTGAAAGAATGCAATTGATTAGAAAAAATTAGAAGACTAAAGATAAGAAAAATAGTTTATGGCCCAGGATGTGGGAGGGGGGTTCAGGATTGGGAACACATGTACACCCTTGGCGGATTCATGTTGATGTATGGCAAAACCAATACAATGTTGTAAAGTAAAAACACAAAATAAAATCTGAAAAAAAGAAAAATCATTTGCTATAGTTTTTGAATGCAATATATTACATATCAGTTAAGGTGGCAGTTGGAAATACTGAAAAAAAAAACCTGTTAATAAGATCATTCAGAAAGTTTTCAAATTGTTGATTATGAGATATGATATTTCCATACCTTTCCCTTGATAAAGTGCAGCCACTTTCTCTTATTAATAAGTATGTTTGTGTCTGTCCTTGCCTTTCTCTAGTTTGCAATCACTCTAATTCTGGAGGAAATATTATAAAATAAATATTTATTAATATATTTAGTATCATTTATTAATATATTTAGTATAAATTTAATTTTATATTGAATTATATATAATTCATTGTATATTATCTAATATACACGTATAATATAATACATATATGCATATATATGTGTGTACATGTCTATGCCCATGAAATCAGAAGATGATTGCTTCTTGGGAGGAAAACTATGACAAACCTAGACAGTGTGTTGAAAAGCAG
Source organism: Capra hircus (assembly GCF_001704415.2). NCBI lineage: Eukaryota > Metazoa > Chordata > Mammalia > Artiodactyla > Bovidae > Capra > Capra hircus. The sequence goes on from NC_030814.1 coordinate 68,181,014, forward strand.
AGACGTTACTTTGCCAACAAAGGTCCATATAGTCAAGGCTATTGTATTTCCAGTGGTCATGTACAGTTGTGAGAGCTGGACCGTAAAGAAGGCAGACATCAAAGAATTGATACCTTGAAGTTCTGGTGCTGGAGAAGACTCCTGGAAGTCCCTTGAAGAGCAAGGAGATCAAACTAGTCAATCTTAAGGGAAATCAACCCCGAATACTTGTTGGACAGACTGATGTTGAAGTTGAAGCTCCAGTATTTTGGTTATCTGATGTGAAAGGCCAACCCATTGGAAAAGTCCCTGATGCTGGGAAAGATTGAGGGCAGAAGGAGAAGAGGGCATCAGAGGATGGCAACACTGATGCAATGGACATGAACTTGGGCAACCTTTGGGAGATGCTGAGGGCCAGGAAAGCTTGGCGTGCTGCAGTCCATGGGGTCACAGAGTCAGACACTACTGAGTGACTGAACAACAACAACATATTATACATATATATTATATTATTTAATAAAATTTATTGCATGTTATCATTTTATATTATTTAAAATATCATGTCATCAATTTATGATGGCAAGGTATTTTAAAATATATTTTGTATCTAATATATAAATATATTTTATTTATTTTAGTATATTTAGTTTAATTTAATATTTTAAATTAATTTCATTTAATATATAAAATATATATTCTTATAGTCTCCCTATTCATTCCAGTGTAAGGCATACTTAACTTGCTGTTGACAGCTTCCTGATATCGCCACTGACTTTTATACTCATGTATGTTTAAGTGCTGGTCCTCTCTTTGAAATGTTCTTTTGTCTCTTTACATATATACAATCTTCAGTTTAGGATCACTGCTCAAATCTGGGATTTGCATCTAGATGCTGCAGGGCTCTCTGGGTGGAGTCATCTCATAGTTCTTATGACTGGGAACTCATGTCTGCACAGCTCTCTCCTCCAGTAGCAAATAAACTCCTTGAGATAAGGGCTCATGTTCTGGCCAATGCTGTGTCTCTCATAAACTGCAGTGCATCTATAACATAGCAAGTAATTCATAAAAGTTTAATCAATGATTGAATAATCCAAGAGTTTAGGAAGATTTGCTGTTTCAAGAGGGACTCGCTTGGTGGTCCAGTGGTTAAAAATCCACCTTCCACTGCAGGGGATGCAGGTTTGATCCCTGCTCCAAGAAGATCCCACATGTCTCAGGGCAGCTAAAGCCATGGGCCACAACTACTGAACCACAGCTCTAAAGCCCAATACTGCAACTACTGAAGCCCATGCACCCTAGAGCCCATGCTTCACAAGAAAAGCCATTGCAATGGGAAGCCCTTGCACCACAACAAGAGAGTAGCCCCTTCTTGACGCAACGAGAGAAAGATCTCAAGCAGCAATGAACACTCAGCACAGCCAGTAAATAAATAAATAAAAACAAATAAGTAATTAAAAAAAAAGTTTGACTGGCAGCATGACATTTACATCAAAGAATATTGGGTAAATGTAGATTTGTGAGAAAACAGATTAAATTTTATACAATATGGTCTTACAGCCTAATCAAATATTTACGTGGAACTGTCCACTGAAAGAGGGCAAAGACCAGAAAAGCTGCTCTTTAATTCAACAGACAGCTGACAAGCTCCTCTCATGTGACAGAATCTACAGCAGCTCCCTCCTGTCCATGAAGAAGTGGGGCAGACACATAGAGGCAGTGTCATGGGCAAAGCCAACTTCATCCTGTCATACATAAAGAGGGGGCAACATTTATCTAGCCCATGGGTCCTGAAGGCCCAGACCATAGACCAGTATCTGTCTGGGTCCAGTTAGGAAGCTGGCAGCACAGAAAACAGGAGGTATGAGGCAGACATAGCATACCTCCACCTCCCCCCATCCATGAAAACACTGTCTTCCATGAAACTGATCGCTGGTGCCAGAAGGGTTGAGGACTGCTTATCTAGACTCTTTGAGAGGACCTGAATTAGGCAAGTGAGTTAAATTCACTTAGCATCTAAAGTTCCATGATGATGATTAGCTTGCAAGTTCTACCTTAGTGAAGAGAAATCAATGTAGTGGTGGGATAATCAGCTCAACGGAACTGCTGAAAAGCAAATCTAAGATTTACTAACATAAAAGAGAGCTCACATTTTTGGACCAGGTTTTAGGGCTGTCTGTGCATATTATTCTACTTACTCTTCAAGGAACTTTGCTTAAAAGCTTTGCGTTCCCCATCTGTAAAGTGATATAAGGCCACTCTGGAACAGCTTGCTGCTAAGTCACTTCAGTCATGTCCAACTCTGTGCGACCCCATAGACAGCAGCCCACTAAGCTCCTCTGTCCCTGAGATTCTCCAGGCCCTGGAATGCCTTGGGCAACTTCAAAAATGCCATACAGATCTTGAGAATTAAAAAGACATATACAGAACTAAACTGAAGATTAATCACTTTTATTTTATTATACCTACTCACAGCAGTCCCTCAATTTATGGATGAATTTAAACCCAAGTTGTAGTTTTTTGTGTGTGTGTTCCTGAATGACAAACAGGTAATCCATCCATACATTAAGAACAAATAAAACCTGCATAAAAATAATACATAAGACTTATCTAATGATACCAGCAAATAATGATAGGTAACACTGTTTGATTTGCCTTTTGATTGTGTCCACTTGGGACATTTGGTTCTCTTATTTCTCTAATCACACTGATTCCTAAAACAAAATGTTACTGACCTTTACAAAAACATATCTTTACTTTTCAGGTACTGATTTTTTCCTACTAGACGGAGTTATTTTAAATTTCAGACAAATTTCAGGCATTGCAGGAATAATCATAAATGAGAATTAAAATTATTCAGTTATCAGTCTGTTGTAAGGTATTAGGCATGTGAATATCAGATATCTATCCCTTGATAGCAAGATCAGGGTTCTGTTTCAAATGGTATTAGACACTAAAATTTGGAGTCCAAAACCCCTTGCACATTGATCAGATTAAATGTATTTTTTCTAATTTCTCACATTGGGTAAAACTAGACACATGAATTATTTTTATTATGATGCTACTAATAAGTTACTTAGGCCATGCATGCTCAGGCGTGTCAAACTCTTGGTGATCCCTTGGACAGACTACTGTCTATGAGATTATCCCGGCAAGAATACTGGAGTGGGTTTCCATTTCCTCCTCCAAGGGATCCACCCAACCCAGAAATCAAACCTGCGTCTCCTGTGACTTCTGCCTTAGCAGGCAGATTCTTTACCACTGAACTACCTACTAAACTTACAGACATTCTATTTGTAGCATGATATGCAATAAATGGGGCTTCCCTAGTGGCTCAGAGGTTAAAGCGTCTGCCTGGAATGTGGGAGACCTGGGTTCAATCCCTGTAGGGAAGATCCCCTGGAGAAGGAAAATGGCAACCCACTCCAGTACTCTTGCCTGGAGAATCCCATGGAGGGAGGAGCCTGGTAGGCTACAGTCCATGGGGTCGCAAAGAGTCAGACACGACTGAGCGAAAAGTAATAACAGGTGAATATCCCCAAAACTTTTTGTTAATTCTCTTTGTTTCAGGAGGAAACTACTAAGAAGATTAAGATTTCCTAAACTTCTATCCTCCTTCAAGAATCTTATATTTAGTTTACATATGTCAGCTCACTTCCTATGATAAAGAGTAAAGAAACTGAGTATGAAATTACTTTTAATTATTTTTACATACCCTTATCACCTGTGAAGTTAGATGAATGTATTAACTCATGGAAACTTTAATGTAGATTGATGTTTGGTCTATGTAGCATTAGTCTTATAGCCAAATAGTAAATGTGTATTTATACTATGAGTCTCATATTCAATATATTAAAAAATGTATACATTATTCTTACTAAGGTATAATAGCACTCATTGGAACCCTGTGGTTGCCACATGTGAATTATGAGCTGAGGGATATTACAGGGCAAGAAAAACTGAAAGATCTCCTGTGTTATGCTGGGATCTGGATTCTTCTCAGTGAGCCACATTTAGGATTAAGGATTTCACACCCAGTCTCGTATTAAAAAGATGAATAAACTTGGGATGGGAGATTAGATCAAAGGCACTATGTGAGTTTTCTTTATGTCAATTATTGCTTCACAGATAAAAAGAGTATAAGGACATTAAATATAATGAGATAAATTATGATGGGTAAACAATATAGAGGAGAAATGTCACATGCATAAGAAAGAAAGACGTTATAACTGGACTCAGTGTTGGGGGCCCTGGAAGCAGGGGACAAAGAAAAAAGAGAAATTGGTGGGGGATAATATAATAGGGGAAAAATATATAGTCATCCTCAGGCTTTCCTCTTTACAACTTTCCTTAGGTTCAGCCCTGATTGCAATCTGCTCCTCAGAGCCCCTGTGACATCCTTATTCCGGAGGCTGTAAATGAGGGGGTTCAGCACAGGGGTGATGATGGTATAAAAGGCTGACACCATCATGTCCTGCTCAGCTGTGTGATAGGAATCGGGAAGCATGTAGGTGTAGATGGTGGCACCAAAGAAGAGCAGCACTACAATCATGTGGGAGGAGCAGGTGGCAAAGGCTTTCCTGCGGCTCTCTGATGAACTCATTCTGTGGATGAGGTGCAGGATGAGGGCATACGAGCTTGAGATGACCACAATGGGGATGAGGACCATGAGAACACAGCACAGGTACATGACCATCTTGTAGAGGGAGATGTCAGAACAGGACAACTTCAGCAGAGCAGGAGCCTCACAGAAGAAACTCAAGATTTTTCTGGAATGACAAAAGGGGAAGTGCATGGCTATGGGGGTGACCACAAAACCATCCACCATTCCTACGAACCAGCATCCAGACACCAGGCATACACAGACCCTCTGGTTCATCAGCAGGGGATAATGGAGAGGTCTGCAGATGGCAGCATATCGGTCGTAGGCCATGGCAGACAGGAGGAGAAACTCAGTGCCAGCGAGCGTCAGATAGAAGAATATCTGGATCCCACAACCTGAGGGAGAGATTGTGTGATCTCCTGTCACCTGGCCCAGGAGCATCTTGGGCACAATCACAGATATGTACATGAGGTCCATGAGGGAGAGCTGGCTGATGAAGAAGTACATGGGGGTGTGCAGGCGGGGCTCCAGGTGGACGAGGATGATGAGGAGGGCATTTCCAGCTAGGGCCATCAGGAAGAAGATGAAGGTCACAGTGTAGAGGAGGAGGGTGTGTTTGGTTTCACCAAAGAGCCCCACAAGGATAAAATCATTTGAAGTTTGATTCTTTGAATTTTGACTCCCTGAGTACATGGTTTTGGTTACAGTTCTCACCTGAGGAAGAAATAAGATTCATTGGTTTTAGATACTTCAAACATACATGGTTTTCTTAACACTTTTCCAATAAGAAAACTACTTTGAGCTATTTAAAAAAAAATGAAGTTGTATTGATGTAGAATCAAAAGTTCAAAGCCAGGTTGCATTTTGGCCACAAATCTAGAGAGGAATATGAAATACGTCTGGAAAGCTGAAAACTGTATAAACAGACAAGTTGTTTACACTCAGCATTATTTGTTTTTTACCCCAAACTGAAGATAAAAAAGGATCATCTCATGGGATGATCAGAAATCTAGATTAGTAAAAACACAATGAGTCTGTAACAATGCAAATGTTCATGAAGCTATTCAGTAAAGCTCCTACTCCACTTTTGGACTTATTAGCCCCTCCAGTGCTCAGTGATAGAAGTCAAAGCTGCAGATAATGTTAATATTAATATTGTTAATTGTGTTAACATAACTGAAGTTTGTTGAAACTTGAGATGTGAAATATTTTATACCCTTTCCTTGCTAAGCACTTCAGTTTATTGTGTTTTTCCTTGAACAATAAAGCTCCATAAAGATGACCATCGGGGCATTGGAGCAGAAAATGCCCAGCCTGCCTGGGTAGAGCAGCTCAGGTTACTGACCTGGTGTGGGGCAGAAGGATAGGACTAATGCAGACCTTTACAGGGGAGGAGATCACTTATGTACAAATAACAAAGGAGTGCAGAAGGGGTTCATAGGAAAGGAGCGTACCCAGGGTGCAGATATTGTACAGGGAAAGTGGGGCAGGGAGGGAGCAGACCTCGTACAGGGCAAAAAGGCACTCAGGATATGGACATGATGCAGGGCAGGAGAGGTGCCGACCTAGCATGCAGAAGGAGGGTGCTTGGTTCCAGACCTTGTACAGAGGAGGAAACATTCAAGGTACAGACCCTGGTGGAGCAGGAGGTCAACTATATGCTGACTGATCCCCCTCTTAACCTCAAAGCAAAGTCTAAATCACTTATTGTATTAAGTTTATGCAGAGAAATGATTTTTGCAAGAAACTACAAAAACAGAAGCTACTGATGTCCTGCATGGCAAATATTTAGTTGAAAAAATCTTAAACATTTATTTCTCCTTTGGCTGACTCCATTTATTCCCCCAGGTAATCAAGACATTAAATATTTCATGCCCAGTAAATGAATGAATGAAAATATATGTGTATATGGAACAATTGGGTTAAACAAGACATAAAGCTACATCCCTTTAACATAGCATAGTGATCCCTCTATTACTTTGTTTACTCAGAAAAGTAGTAAAATTCTCCTTTCTATAATTTATCAGCCTTGATTGACAGTTGATATGCCTGAAAATTTCAATTTTCCATTTTAATTGCTGTAGTCCTAAAATTATTTAAGTTAACAAGATAATCCTATTCTAGATTATGGAAAAGTCAGGAGCTTCATGACTGATTGAGGTCTGGTCAGTCTCAGATTTTCTGCACAGTTTAGAGAAACTTGCAGAGAAAAAAATCACACAGTAACTGAGACGCATGTGAAGCAAAACATAATGTAATGTACCTAGGTCAAAAAAATCTTGGATTTCAGGAAATCTAAAATTAGAATTACATAAGAGATAGCAATAGGAATCACATATCTTTGCTCCTTTTTCTCCTTGCAGTTCTATAAAGTTCTGGAGATATCTGTTAACATGCCACATTTCAGGAAAAAGACACAACAGTTTGAGCACTTACCTTTTGTTCCACATTCTTCTCTTTTCCATCAGAGAGTGAATGTAAGCCACATCAGCTGAATGAACCTGGCCTGGGTATCAGGTATAAATCCAAATGGTTGGGGGAGAGTTACATCACTGGTTTTTTCACTTTAGAGAATTGAGGCAAATGTGTCTTCTTAGGTCTGCGGCAGTGTTGAGCAAGCATAAAAACTAAACTGTCCTGGGGAAAGTCAGGAGGAAGTTTCAGTTTTCTTATTTATTCATATTATCCACACTTGGCATCAGTTCTACTCTGAAATTTTACTTTCTGAAAGACTCTCTCAGAATCCACTATCTTGATTTCTGTTTTTCCATTAGGGTTTGCAAGTTATATTGTAACTTTCCACTCATGGTACAGATGGGAATTCCCAGGTGGTGCACTGGTAAAGAATCTGCCTGACAATGTAGGAGACACAAGAGACTTGGGTTTGATCCCTTGGTTGGGAAGATCCCTTGAAGTAGAAAATGGCAACCCATTCCAGTGTTCTTGCCTGGGGAAGGAATTCCATGGACAGAGGAGCATGTTGGGCTACAGTCCATGGGGTTGCAAAGAGTTGGACATGACTCAGTGATTGAGCACAAATCATTTAGGTGTTGGAGCTATCAAAAAACAAACATATCTACTTTTTCATAAAAATATTGTACATTTTGAAAGTTTAAAATTATATTTTTCAGTTTATATATTTTCCTATATATTTATTTAGAGCATTCTCCCTCTCCTTATAAAACCAAATTAAATTTAAGAAAAGGTGAAGATGAAGGTGAAGTCACTCAGTTGTGTCCGACTCTTTGCAACGCTGTGGACTGTAACCTACTAGGCTTCTCTGTCCATGGGATTCTCCAAGCAAGAATACTGGAGTGGATTGCCATTTCCTTCTCCAGGGGATCTTCTCGACCCAGGGATCGAACCCGGGTCTAGTCAGAACTTGACCCAGAACTGATTTAAAATGTCTCTGATACTAAAATTGCATAAGAGAAAATAGCTTGGTATTATTAAAGTGGGGTTATCAGTTTCATAGGTTAAAAATACTGTGTTTGGTCATAATAAATTCAAACACACATTGTGATCTGGTCAGTTTCAAGGACAGTGTTCAAAATCATCTCTTGTCCCCTTGTGATCTTCGGCTGCAATGATGCACAAGCACGGCTGAGAAGAGCTACCCGAAGGCCGAGGCCAGGGGTGGCGGCTGAGAGGAGCAACCCCATGTCCAAGGAGTGGTGGCTGAGCAGACACAGGAGGGCCTAAAGGAGCTACTCCACGTTCAAGGTCAGGAGGGGCGGCGGTGAGGAGACACCCCTCGTCCAAGGTAAGGAGCAGTGGCTGCGCTTTGCTGGAGCAGCCGTGTAGAGGTACCCCCCATCCAAGGTAAGAGAAACCCAAGTAAGAAGGTAGGTGTTGCAAGAGGGCTTCCTAGGGCAGACACACTGAAACCATAATCACAGAAAACTAGTCAATCTAATCACACTAGGACCACAACCTTGTCTAACTCAATGAAACTAAACCATGCTCTGTGGGGCCACCCAAGATGGGTAGGTCATGGTGGAGAGGTCTGACAGAATGTCGTCCACTGGAGAAGGGAATGGCAAACTACTTCAGTATTCTTGCCTTGAGAACCCCATGAACAGTATGAAAAGGCAAAATGATAGGATATTGAAAGAGGAACTCCCCAGGTCGGTAGGTGCCTAATATGCTACTGGAGATCAGTGGAGAAATAACTCCAAAAAGAAAGAAGGGATGGAGCCAAAGCATAACCAATACCCAGTTGTGGATGGGACTGGTGATAGAAGCAAGGTCCGATGCTGTAAAGAGCAATATTGAATAGGAACCTGGAATGTTAGGTCCATGAATCTAGGCAAATTGGAAGTGCTCAAACAGGAGATGGCAAGAGTGGACATCGACATTCTAGGAATCAGTCAACTAAAATGGACTGAGAGGGTGAATTTAACTCAGATGACCATCATATCAACTACTGTGGACAGGAATCCCTCAGAAGAAATGGACTAGCGATCATGGCAACAAAAGAGTCCAAAATGCAGTACTTGGATGCAATCTCAAAAACGACAGAATGATCTCTGTTCATTTCCAAGGCAAACCATTCAATATCACAGTAATCCAAGTCTATGCCCCAACCAGTAATGCTGAAGAAGCTGAAAATGAACGGTTTTATGAAGACCTACAAGACCTTTTAGAACTAACACCCAAAAAAGATGTCGTTTTCATTATAGGGGACTGGAATGCAAAAGTAGAAGTCAAGAAACACCTGGAGTAACAGGCAAATTTGGGCTTGGAATATGGATAGAAGCAGGGCAAAGGCTAATAGAGTTTTGCCAAGAGAATGCAGTGGTCATAGCAAACACCCTCTTCCAACAACACAAGAGAAGAATCTACACATGGACATCACCAGACGGTCAACACCAAAATCAGATTGATTATGTTCTTTGCAGCCAAAGATGGAGAAGCTATATACAGTCAGCAAAAAACAGACCAGGAGATGACTGTGGCTCAGATCATGAGCTCCTTATTGCCAAATTCAGACTTAAATTGAAGAAAGTAGGGAAAACCACTAGACCATTCAGGTATGACCTAAATCAAACCCCTTATGATTATACAGTGGAAGTGAGAAGTAGATTTAAGGGCCTAGATCTGATAGACAGAGTGCCTGATGAACTATGGACTGAGGTTGGTGACGTTGTATAGGAGACAGGGATTAAGACCATCCCCATGGAAAAGAAATGCAAGAAGCAAAATGGCTGTCTGCGGAGGCCTTGCAAATGGCTGTGAAAAGAAGAGAAGCAAAAAGCAAAGGAGAAAAGGAAAGATATAAGCATCTGAATGCAGAGTTCCAGAGAATAGCAAGAAGAGATAAGAAAGCCTTCCTCAGTGATCAAATCAAAGAAATAGAGGAAAGAACAGAATGGGAAAGACTAGAGATCTCTTCAAGAAAATTAGAGATACCAAAGGAACATTTCATGCAAAGATGGACTCGATAAAGGACAGAAATGGTATGGACCTAACAGAAGCGGAAGATATTAAGAAGAGGTGACAAGGATACACAGAAGAACTGTAAAAAAAGATCTTCATGACCCAGATAATCATGATGGTGTGATCACTCATCTAGAGCCAGACATCCTGGAATGTGAAATCAAGTGGGCCTTAGAAAGCATCACTACAAACAAAGCTATTGGGGGTGATGGAATTCCAGTTGAGTTGTTTCAAATCCTGAAAGATGATGCTGTGAAAGTGCTGCACTTAGTATGCCAGCAAATTTGGAAAACTCAGCAGTTGCCACAGGACTGGAAAAGGTCAGTTTTCATTCCAATTCCAAATAAAGGCAATGCTAAAGAATGCTCAAACTACCACACAATTGCACTTGTCTCACATGCTAGTAAAGACTGGTTCCAAATAGGAAAAGGAACACATCAAGGCTGCATATTGTCATCCTGCTTATTTAATTTACATGCAGAGTATATCATGAGAAATGCTGGACTGGAAGAAATACAAGCTGGAATCAAGATGGACGGGAGAAATATCAATATCCTCAGATATGCAGATGACACCACCCTTATGGCAGAAAGTGAAAAAGAACTAAAAAGCCTCTTGATGAAAGTGAAAGTGGAGAGTGAAAAAGTTGGCTTAAAACTCAACATTCAGAAAACGAAGATCATGGCATCTGGTCCCATCACTTCATGGGAAATAGATGGGGAAACAGTGGAAACAGTATCAGACTTTATTTTTTTTTTGGACGCCAAAATCACTGCAGATGGTGACTGCAGCCATGAAATTAAAAGACGCTTACTCCTTGGAAGAAAAGTTATGACCAACCTAAATAGCATAACGAAAAGCAGAGACATTACTTTGCCAACAAAGGTCCATCTAGTCAAGGCTACGATTTTTCCAGTGGTCATGTATGGATGTGAGAGTTGGACTGTGAAGAAGGCTGAGCGCTGAAGAATTGATGCTTTTGAACTGTGGTATTGGAGAAGACTCTTGAGAGTCCCTTGGACTGCAAGGAGTTCCAACCAGTCCATTCTGAAGGAGATCAACCCTGGGATTTCTTTGGAAGGAATGATGCTAAAGCTGAAACTCCAGTAGTTTGGCCACCTCATGCGAAGAGTTGACTCATTGGAAAAGACTGTGATGCTGGGAGGGATTGAGGGCAGGAGGAAAAGGGGACTACAGAGGGTGAGATGGCTGGATCGCATCACTGACTTGATGAACGCAAGTCTGAGTGACCTCCGGGAGTTGGTAATGGACAGGGAGGCCTGGCATGCTGCGATTCATGGGGTCGCAAAGAGTTGTACACGACTGAGTGACTGAACTGAACTGAACTGATATTTTGCTTTTGAAACCAGAAGTTTTATAATAAAACTATTAATGGTGGCTATATATACACCTTGACCTTAGAACCCGGTTTTCAACCCTTACCTCTACCAGAAGTAACATATAGAACTATTCACTAAAGCATCACTCATATTAGAAACTTGAGAAACACTCAGAAGGTTTAAGATAAATGTCATTTAATTTGATTTTTCCAGGCATTACACTTTATCAGTTAAATTTTTAGCATAATTTGCAATAAAGTTTGGGAAGAAATCTTTTTTAATCTTATGTTGTAAATGCAAAACAAAAAAAAGAAAACTACTTTCCAGTATCTTTATCTTAGTGTTTCTAGGGGATAAAAATAGGAGATATTATTTTTATTATTTATGTGATTATGTGCCTTTCAAATTTTCAAGAACTGTACTAACGTAAATTAAAATTACAGTTAAAATGTTCATATCATTAATAAACTGCCCTCAAATATTAATAGTCTCAACATGAAATAAAATATTTTATTGCAAAAGTATATTCAACGTTAATAATAATCAAAAATTTAGAATTTATCTGAATATTTAGTACTGTGCAAATTTAACTTATGACTACATATTGCTTTGGCTATTAGATAAAATATTCATCAAGAAACAAAGGGAGAAAAATCAAATCAATAAAATTAGAAAGTAAAATGGAGAGATTGCAGCAGACAACACAGAAATACAAAGGATCATAAGAGACTACTATCAGCAATTGTATGCCAATAAAATGGACAACTTGGAAGAAATGGACAAATTCTTAGAAAAGTACAACTTCCCAAAACTGAACCAGGAAGAAATAGAAAACCTTAAAAGACCCATCATAAGCACAGAAATTGAAACTGTAATCAGAAACATTCCAGCAAACAAAAGCCCAGGTCTAGATGGCTTCACAGCTGAATTCTACTAAAAATTTAGAGAAGAGCTAACACCTATCATATTCAAACTCTTCCATAAAATTTCAGAGGAAGGTAAACTTCCAAACTCATTCTATGAGGCCACCATCACCCTAATACCAAAACCTGAGAAAGATGCCACCAAAAAAGAAAACTACAGGCCAATATCACTGATGAACATAGATGCAAAAAAAGTTTACTGATCTGTGGAATTAAAAAAAAAATATTTTCAAAGACACATAAAACATAGGTACCATATTTTACAATTAAAGTATATTAATTATGTAAACTGCATAAAAACATCTAAGAAAAAATACTGCCAGTGGTGAGGCAATGAGTTCAGATATGGGAGCTGCCTGGGAATTTCCTGTAACACTGAGACATTACTGATGAAAGCACTCATTTACCCAATAATTTTTTTTAATGTGGAAGAGATGGGACTATATAGGAAGAGGATGCCAATCTGAAGGTACATTAGCAAGGAAGAGAAGTTGGTGCCTGTCTATCAAGCAGCAAAGGATAAGCTGTCTCTGTTTTTTGGTGGCAATGCTTCCCGTGATATGAAGCTGAAACCTCTCTTAGTTTATTATTTAGAGAACCCAAGATCCCTTAAAAACATAACCAAGGGCTCTCTTCCCGTTGTGGGGAAGAGTAACCCCAATGTCTGGGTTACACAGGCTATTTTCCAGGACTGGCTTTTCCATTTATCTGTAGGTGAATTTACAGATAAATAATGAGATTTATACTGGAATTATCAATATGAACATTCTCTTTGGAACAGGACTAGTCATTCCATAAGGGCTTCCCAGGTGGTTCAGTGGTAAAGAATACACCTGTTAACACAGGAGATGCTGGTTTGATTCTTGGGTCAGGAAGATCCCTTGGAGAAGGAAATGGCAACCCACTCCAGTATTTTTGCCTGGAAGTCTGGCAGGCTACCATTCATAGGGTCACAAAAGATTTGGACATTACATAGCGACTAAACAGCAACAACAGAATAATTCCTTAATGAATTCATAAGTGTGTATACACTGAATCAAATTTCTACTTATAAACCCTATTTAAAGAATCTGAAAAAGACTGGATATATGTATAACTGATTAATTTTGCTCTATACTTGAATCTAACAGAGCACTGTAAATCTATACTCCAATAACATTTTTTTAAAAGTCATCATATTAAAAAAGATAGTCAAGGGAATAAAAAATTTCTCTTTAAAGATATTCACTGCAGGATATCTTTTCATTAGTAAAAATTGAGAAATAATTTAAATATTAAGCTCTGGGAGAGATTTTTATTGAAAAAATTATATTTTCACAAGCAATATTAACTACAAGAAAATTAGCATTAAATTTGTGTTTAAAACTGAATGTTAGAACCCCAGCATATTTTTAATCTTAAGTGTCTAAGGAGAAAACCAATTAAAAAGAACTTAAAGACAGCAAACTCATTTATGAAAAGTTGGAGCTGTATAATAAAAGCAGCCACAAGGGAAGCTAGATTAATCTTCACATTGCTTTTAGTATTTGCATTTCCTGAAATAAACATTCTGACAAATACAACCTCTTTGAATATTTACTCAATAAACATAATTTTCCTTAGAGGAAAGAGGTTTGGGTTAGCAAGTTTTGCTGTATTCATAGCTACAAATAAATGGTTATTTAAAAAGAAAATAATGCAAATTTATGCGTTAAAATAAAAGAAAAAATCACTGGAAAGTAATTCATCCTCAACAAATAAGGAATTCACAAATATTGCCACATGATTGCAAGATACAAAGTATATACAGCATTGACTAAATAAGACTCTTCCCATCAATAGGCTCATAGACTTTCAATTTAGTTCAGTTCAGCTTAGTTGCTCAGTCTTGTCTGACCCTTTGCGAACCCATGAATCGCAGCACGCCAGGCCTCCCTGTCCATCACCAACTCCCAGAGTTCACTCAGACTCATGTCCATCGAGTCGGTGATGCCATCCAGCCATCTCATCCTCCGTCATTCCCTCTTCCTCCTGCCCTCAATCCCTCCCAGCATCAGAATCTTTTCCAATGAGTCAACTCTTCGCATGAGGTGGCCAAAGTACTGGAGTTTCAGCTTCAGCATCATTCCCTCCAAAGAAATCCCAGAGTTGATCTCCTTCAGAATGGACTGGTTGGAACTCCTTGCAGTCCAAGGGACTCTTAAGAGTCTTCTCCAATACCACAGTTCAAAAGCATCAATTCTTCAGTGCTCAGCTTTCTTCACAGTCCAGCTCTCACATCCATACATGACCACTGGAAAAACCATAGCCTTGACTACATGGACCTTTGTTGGCAAAGTAATGTCTCTGCTTTTGAATATGCCATCTAGGTTGGCCATAACTTTTCTTCCAAGGAGTAGGCATCTTTTAATTTCATGGCTGCAGTCACCATCTGCAGTGTTCTGGAGCCCAAAAAAATAAAGTCTGACACTGTTTCCACTGTTTCCCCATCTATTTCCCATGAAATGATGGGACCGGATGCCATGATCTTCATTTTCTGAATGTTGAGCTTTAAGCCAACTTTTTCACTCTCCACTTTCACTTTCATCAAGAGGCTATTTAGTTCCTCTTCACTTTCTGCCACAAGGGTGGTGTCATCTGCATATCTGAGGTTATTGATATTTCTCCCGTCAATCTTGATTCCAGCTTGTGCTTGATAGACTTTATTCTTTACATTTTTGATAATTTCTTTGCAAATACCATAATAGTTAAAGACAAGCCTATGGCTATGCATTTATTTTTATCTTTTTAGCACTTTACAAATTTTATTAATCCTTTAAACAAAATAATAAGCCATGTTAACAAATATTTTAAAACAAAACTTTATTTTTCCAAATAAAAACAAATGTAGTGAGAAGAGTAGTGCTGTTTTACTTTTTTGTTTGTTTGTTTTTTTGCAAATCCCATACTTCTGTATCCAATCTGTTGCTGAAAAACTTTAATGCATATTCACCAGAGAATGACAGTAAAGAAGTCAAATGCTGTCTTTGTGTTAATATGAAAAGTAGTTTTAACTCCACAGAACCACTTAAAGCATTCCCAGGACACATACTGAGCATTGACTCTGGAGTCAGATTTTCTAAGTTTCAAGACACTTATTTTAGCTATGCTTATTTTTAAATGTAGTTATAAGTAACATACAATATTAGTTTCAGGTATACAACAGCAATTCAATATTTTTTAAAATATATTTATTTATTTTAATTGGAGGTTAATTACTTTACAATATTGTATTGGTTTTGCCATACATCAACATGAATCCACCACAGGTATACACGTGTTCCCCATCCTGAACTCCCCTCCCTCCTTCCTCCCCATACCATCCCTCTGGGTCGTCCCAGGGCACCAGCCCCAAGCATCCAGTATCATGCATTGAACCTGGGCTGGTGACTCGTTTCATATATGATATTATACATGTTTCAATGCCATTCTCCCAAATCATCCCACCCTCTCCCTTTCCCATAGAGTCCAAAAGACTGCTCTATACATCTGTGTCTCTTTTGCTGTCTCGCATACAGGGTTATAAGCTCACTGAAGTAGGACCAGTTACCAACCCTCAACAAACAATGTTTTTTTGAATTGGAGGATAATTGTTTTACAATTTTTTTTAGTTCAAAATTATTTTATTTTTAATTTATTATTTTAAATATAAATTTATTTATTTTAATTGGAGGTTAATTACTTTACAATATTGTGTTGGTTTTGCCATACATCAACATGATTGTTGTGGAGGTCTGTCTTGTACATGAATATGAATCAGTCATAGAATGTTCAAATTACTGAACAAATGTGCTCATTTCACACGCTAGCAAGGTTATGCTCAAAATCCTTCAAGATAGGCTTCAGCAGTTCAATGTTCAGATGTACAAGCTTGGTTATAAAGGCAAAGGAACCAGAAAGGAAACTGCCAAAATTCACTGGTCATGGATAAAACAAGAGAACTCAGAAAAACATCGATTTCTGCTTCATTCCCTAAGCTAAAGCCTTTGACTGTGTGGATCACAACAAACTGTGGAAAATTCTTAAAGAGATGGGAATACCAGACCATCTAAACTGTCTCCCGAGAAAACTGTATGCAGGTCAAGAAACAAGAGTTAGAACTGGACATGGAACAACTGACTGGCTCAAAATTGAGAAAGAAGTACAGCAAGTTTGCATATTGTCACCCTGCTTGCTGCTGCTGCTGCTAAGTCACTTCAGTCATGTCCAACTCTGTGTGACCCCATAGACGGCAGCCCACTAGGCTCCCCCATCCCTGGGATTCTCCAGGCAAGAATACTGGAGTGGGTTGCCATTTCCTTCTCCAATGCATGAAAGTGAAAAGTAAAAGAGAAGTCACTCAGTCATGTCTGACTCTTAGTGACCCCATGGACTGCAGCCTACCAGGCTCCTCCACCCGTGGGACTTTCCAGGCAAGACTACTGGAGTGAGGGGCCATTACCTTCTCCGTCACCCTGCTTATTTAAACTTATATGCAGAGTACAGCATGTGGAAATACTGGGCTGGATGAATCACAATCTGAAGTCAAGATTGCTGGGAAAAATATAAACAACCTCAAATATTCAGATGATAACACTCTAATGGCAGAAAGTGAAAAGGAACTAAACAGCCTCCTGATGAAGGTGAAAGAGCAGAGTGAAAAAGCTGGCTTAAAAGTCAACTTTCATAAAACTAAGATCATGGCATCTGGTTCCAGTTCAGTTCACTCGCTTATTCATGTCCGACTCTTTGTGACCCCATGAATCACAGCACACTAGGCCTTCCTGTCCATCACCAACTGCCAGAGTTCACCCAAACTCATGTGCATTGAGTTGGTGATGCCATCCAGCCATCTCATCCTCTGTCGTCCTCCTCTCCTCCTGCCCCCAATCCCTCCCAGCATCAGGGTCTTTTCAAATGAGTCAACTCTTCGCATGAGGTGGCCAAAGTACTGGAGTTTCAGCCTCAGCATCAGTCCTTCCAATGAACACCCAGGACTGGTCTCCTTTAGGATGGACTGGTTGGATCTCCTTGCAGTCCAAGGGACTCACAAGAGTCTTCTCCAACACCACAGTTCAAAAGCATCAATTCTTTGGCGCTCAGCTTTCTTCATAGTCCAAATCTCATATCCATACATGACCACTCGAAAAACCATAGCCTTGACTAGATGGACCTTTGTTGGAAAAGTAATGTCTCTGCTTTTGAATATACTATCTAGATTGGTCATAACTTTTCTTCCAAGGAGTAAGCGTCTCTTAATTTCATGGCTGCAGTCACCATCTGCAGTGATTATGGAGCCCCCAAAAATAAAGTCTGACACTGTTTCCACTGTTTCCCCATCTATTTCCCATGAAGTGATGGGACCGGGTGCCATGATCTTTGTTTTCTGAATGTTGAGCTTTAAGCCAACTTTTTCACTCTCCTCTTTCACTTTCATCAAGAGGCTTTTTAGTTCTTCTTCACTTTCTGCCATAAGGGTGGTGTCATCTGCATATCTGAATTTATTAATATTTCTCCTGGCAATCTTGATTCCAGCTTGTGCTTCTTCCAGCTCAGCATTTCTCATTATGTACTCTGCATATAAGTTAAAGAAGCAAGGTGACAATATGCAGCCTTGATGTGTTCCTTTTCCTATTTGGAACCAGTCTGTTGTTTCATGCCCAGTTCTAAATGTTGCTTCCTGACCTGCATATAGGTTTCTCAAGAGGCAGGTCAGGTGGTCTGGTATTCCCATCTCTTTCAGAATTTTCTACAGTTTATTGTGATCCACACAGTCAAAGGCTTTGGCATAGTCAATAAAGCAGAAAGAGATGTTTTCCTGGAACTCTCTTGCTTTTTCCATGATCCAGCAGATGTTGATCTCTGGTTCGATCTCTGGTTCCTCTGTCTTTTCTAAAACCAGCTTGAAAATCTGAAAGTTCGTTCCAGTTCACGTATTGCTGAAGCCTGGCTTGGAGAATTTTTAGCTTCGCTTTACTAGCGTGTGAGATGAGTGCAATTGTGCAGTAGTTTGAGCATTCTTTGGCATTGCCTTTCTTTGGAATTGGAATGAAAACTGACATTTTCCAGTCCTGAGGCCACTGCTGAGTTTTCCAAATTTGCTGGCATATTGAGTGTAGCACTTTCACAGCATCATCTTTCAGGATTTGAAATAGCTCTACTGGAATTCCATCACCTCCACTAGCTTTGTTTGTAGTGATGCTTTCTATGGCCCACTTGACTTCACATTCCAGGATGTCTGGCTCTAGGTGAGTGATCACACCATCATGATTATCTGGGTCGTGAAGATCTTTTTTGTACAGTTCTTCCATGTATTCTTGTCACCCTTTCTTAATATCTTCTGCTTCTGTTAGGTCCATACCATTTCTGTCCTTTATCGAGCCCATCTTTGCATGAAATGTTCCTTTGGTATCTCTAATTTTCTTGAAGAGATCTCTAGTCTTTCCCATTCTGTTCTTTTCTTCTCTTTCTTTGCATTGATCACTGAGGAAAGCTTTGTTATCTCTCCTTGCTGTTCTTTGGAACTCTGCATTCAGATGCTTATATCTTTCCTTTTCTCCTTTTCTTTTCACTTTTCTTCTTTTCATAGCTATTTGTAAGGCCTCCTCAGACAGCCATTTTGCTTTTTTGCATTTCTTTTCCATGGGGATGATCTTGATCCCTGTCTCCTGTACAATGTCACAAACCTCCATCCATAGTTCATCAGGTACTCTGACTAGCAGATCTAGTCCCTTAAATCTATTTCTCACTTCCACTGTATAATCGTAGGGGATTTGATTTAGGTCATACCTGAATGTTCTAGCGGTTTTCCCTACTTTCTTCAATTTAAGTCTGAATTTGGCAATAAGGAGCTCATGATCTGAGCCACAGTCAGCTCCCGGTCTTGTTTTTGCTGACTGTATAGAGCTTCTCCTTCTGGTTCCATTACTTCATGGAAAATAGATGGGGAAAAAATGGAAACAGTGGCAGGTTTTATTTTTGGGAGCTCCAAAAATCACTGCAGATGATGACAGCAACCACAAAATTAAAAGACACTTGCTCTTTTGAAGAAAAGCTATGACATACTTGGACAGTGTGTTAAAAAGCAGAGGCATTACTTTTTTCACAAAGGACCATATAGTCTAAGTTATGGTTTTTCCAGTGTTCATGTACAGATGTTAGTGTTGGGCCAAAGAGAATGCTGAGCACTTGATGATTTCTAACTGTGGTGCTGGAGAAGACTCTTGAGAATCCCTTTACAGCAAGGCGATCAAACCAGTCAATCCTAAAGGACATAAACCCTGTGTATTCATCTGAAGGACTGATGCTGAAGCTGAAGCTTCAATACTTTGGCCACCTGATGCCAAGAGCCGACTCATTGAAAAAGACCCTGATGCTGGGAAGGATTTGAGGGCATGATGAGAAAGGGCCACAGAGGATGAGCTCATTGCATGCATCATTAACTCAACGGGCATGAGTTAGAGCAAATTCCAGGAGACAACAAAGGAGACAGAAAAATCTGCCTGGTTGCAATCCATGGCATCACAAAGAGTCAGACATGACTGAGTGATTGAACATCAACACCCAGTCTTCAGTCTGAGTCCACCAAGCAGCATGGGAGAGAAAGCAGTGCAAGCAAAGTTTAGCACATATCCTTTCACAGCTGGCAAACTTTAGTTGCACTAGTGGCTGTAGAGTTGGACTTTTTAGCTTTTTGGTCACTACAATCAGTAGGGTCAAAGAAGAGAGTGTTGAAATAGATTTTTTTGGCAAGTCTAAGGTGTCCTATCAACTAGAATTGTCCAGATTTTTTCTTCTTTTAGATTCAGCTTAGTTGTTTTCAATAAAATGTTAATTGTATTCCAATATCATTTCTCCTTATTTTTTCTACTTATAGATCAATAAATTGTCACCACCCATCTCAGTTTATCCAAGACTGAAGGATATTCTGAAGGAATATAAGAATATATTCCTAAGACTGAAAGAATGTAGGAATTTCAAGTGCTAAGACCAAGAAAGTCTCTGGCAAGCTGGAATGAGTTGGGCACCATATATATATGTTAAATGGTGACACATAGCTCAGCCAGAAAATACACTCCTCAGATTCCTTTGCAGGTATAGATGGCTACGTAACAATAGATAAGGGGAATATAAATGGAAATGATGGTTTTAATTTCTAGCCAACTCTTTAATGAAAAGTCTTCTTATCCTGGACCCTTTCTTTCTCCTCATTGTACTAGCTGGAAATGGTAATAACTGAAATAACTATTTGAAGACATATGGAAAGAGAGACATTGCCCTTATATAATTTGGTGGAACATAATCTAGCTATATTTACTCTAAATTATTTTGTGAAAAAAGATCTCTTTCTTAACTGATCCACTGCATTTCTTTATCTCTTTGTCAGTGCCATTCTTAGAATGCAGTTACTGTAATTAAAATAAGTAAAAACATGTGACATTTACTAGCAGAAGAATTTGCCTGCAATGCAGGAGACCTGGGTTTGATCCCTGGGTCAGGAAGATCCACTGGAGAAAAATACTGGAGAATCCACTCCAGTATAATTGGCTGGAAAACTCCGTGGACAGAGGAGCCTGGAGGGGTACAGTCCATGAGATCTCAAAGAGTTGGACATGACTCAGCGACTAACAGCACTATTGTAGGAGCATAAGGAACCAAAAATACATGCTAGGAAATCAGGACATTTTATTGTGCTGTGCTATGAAAATTAATAAGATTTATCAGAAATAATTTAAAGGCAGAGTCCATGTTCTTAGAACTTGCAGCTGTATGGGAAGCAGTTATTAAAATGTAGAATATTTAAGCATTTTGACTTCCTATTGATACTGTTAGCAAGCAATCACATTAAAGATGTGAACTGGTAAGAACTGGTCATCTTGTGAGCATAGATAAAAGAAAACTGAGTGTCTCTAAGGGGAGCTTATTTCTTCCTGTGACTTAAATTGCTTAATGCTAAAAAATTGTATAGTCTGCAAAGCTGGAAAAGCCAGTTGGTTATGATGCACAAAGCCCAAAATATCCCCCATGATATTGCTGAATATAACATATTTATTCCAAGGAGGAATGAGGGGCATGGCTAAAGCATTATTTTAAAAAAGACAAAAAAAAAAAAAAAAAGACAACAAGAACAAGATGGCTTAGACTGTGAGGATTTGTTCCTAGTTACAAAAAAAGTACCTGATATCAGACTTACTATTCATTTATAAACAAGAGAAAAAAGTACATTTTTCCTTGAGGTCATTTTGTTTTTCAACTATGTATCAGAAAACTTAATCTCAACATAAGAACAGCAGAATGAATGGACAGAGAGGAAGAAAAGATTAGAGTAAGGTTGCAAGGTGGTTGAAATTTGCGGTTTTCCTTTTGGTTACAGGAAAGGAAGAAGTTGAAGAGGAGACCCAAAGTCTGTTAATTTTTTTAGTTTTGAGTTTGTAGTAAATGCTAAGGTGCTCAGTCAATACTTCACAACATTTAGAAGATAATGGTGCTCATAAAGCTGAGAAGTTTCAAAGATAGGCCATTGCTGGAAATATGTTGGAGTTCAGATCCTCCTAACATGGAACAGTCTTTTATAACACCCTGGTTATTTATGTAAGATTTCAATAAGGCCATACATTAAGGTCTTTGCATGAGGTGGAAGGGAAAAGCTGAAATAAATGTACCTTCATAAAGCTTTAGTGCAATCTTCTGGGGGATCAAAGTGATCTGTTGCTAATATATCTGCCCTATAATTTAACCAGTAATGTGTGATTATATTTGTTTCTATATGCTATAGATGAAGATGAAATAGTGAGAAACTCCAAAATGTATGACTAAAAATGAAAAAAAAAAAAACTAATTACTAGGGATACTAAAAAGGAAAAACTGACGGATAATCAAGAAATAAAATATAGATTTGGGTCCTATACTCCTCTTTTTTTGCAGAGCAGAAATAAATGAAATAGAAATGAAGAAAATAATAGCAAATATCAATGAATATAAAAGCTTGTTTGTTCTTTGAGAAGACAAACAAAATTGATAAACCTTAAGTCAGACTCATCAAAAAAAAAGGGGGGGAGAGGATTCAAATCAATAAAATTAGAAATGAAAAAGAAGAAGTTATAACTAACACCATAGAAATGCAAAGCGTCCTAAGAGACTACTACAAGCAGCTATATATCAATAAAATGGACAACCTGGAAGAAATGGACACATTCTTAGAAAAATACAACCTGCCAAGAGTGAACCAGGAAGAAATAGAATATATGAACAGACAAATCACAACTAATGAAATTGAAACTGTGATTGAAAATCTTCCAACAAACAAAAGTCCAGGACCAGATGGCTTTACACACAAATTCTATCAAACATTTAGAGAAGAGCTAATATCTATCAGAGGATGAGATGGTTGGATGGCATCACCGACTCAATGGACATGGGTTTGGGTGGTCTCCAGGAATTGGTGATGAACAGGGAGGCATGGCGTGCTGCGGTTCACGGGGTCACAAAGAGTCAGAAACGACTGAGTGTTCAGTTCAGTTCAGTCGCTCAGTCATGTCTGACTCTTTGCGACCCCATGAACTGCAGCATGCCAGGTCTCCTTGCCCATCACCAACTCCGAGTCCGCCCAAACCCATGTCCATTGAGTCGGTGATGCCATCCAACCATCTCATCCTCCATCATCCCCTTCTCCTCCTGCCCTCAATCTTTCGCAGCATCAGAGTCTTTTCCAATGAGTCAGCTCTTTGCATCAGGTGGCCAAAGTATTGGAGTTTCAGCCTCAGCATCAGTCCTTCCAATGAACACCCAGAACTGATCTCCTTTAGGATGGACTGGTTGGATCTCCTTGCAGTCCAAGGGACTCTAAAGAGTCTTCTCCAACACCACAGTTCAAAAGCATCAGTGTTTTGGCACTCAGGTTTCTTTATAGCCCTACTTTCACATCCATACATGACTACTGGAAAAACCATAGCCTTGACTAAATGGACCTTTGTTGACAAAGTAATGGTCTCTGCTTTTTAATATGCTGTCTAGGTTGGTTATAAGGGTGGTGTCATCTGCATATCTGAGGTTATTGATATTTCTCCCGGCAGTCTTGATTGCAGCTTGTGCTTCTTCTAGCCCAACTCATGATGTACTCTGCATATAACTTAAATAAGCAGGGTGACAATATACAGCCTTGACATACTCCTTTTCCTATTTGGAACCAGTCTTTTGTTCTATGTCCAGTTCTAACTGTTGCTTCCTGACCTGCAGATTTCTCAAGAGGCAGATCAGGTGGTCTGGTATTCCCATCTCTTGAAGAATTTTCCACAGTTTATTGTGGAAAAAGCTTTGGCATAGTCAATAAAGCAGAAATAGATGTTTTTCTGGAACTCTCTTGCTTCTTTGATGATCCAGTGATCGTTGGCAATTTGATCTCTGATTCCTCTGCCTTTTCTAAAACCAGCTCAAACATCTGGAAGTTCATGGTTCACATACTGCTGAAGCCTGGCTTGGAGAATTTTGAGCATTACTTTACTAGTGTGTGAGATGAGTGCAATTGTGAAGTAGTTTGAGCATTCTTTGGCATTGTCTTTCTTTGGGACTAGAATGAAGACTGACCTTTTCCAGTCCTGCGGCCACTGCTGAGTTTTCCAAATTTGCTGACATATTGAATGCAGTACTTTCACAGCATCATCTTTGAGGATTTGAAATAGCTCAACTGGAATTCCATCACCTTCACTAGCTTTGTTCGTAGTGATGCTTGCTAAGGCCTACTTGACTTCACATTTCAGGATGTGGCTCTAGGTGAGTGATCACACCATCGTGATTATCTGGGTTGTGAAGATCTTTTTTGTATAGTTGTTCTGTGTATTCTTGCTACCTCTTCTTAATATCTCCTTTTAGGTCCATACCGTTTCTGTCCTTTACTGAGCCCATTTTTGCATGAAATGTTTCCCTGGTATCTTTAATTTTCTTGAAGAGATCTCAAATCTTTCCCAGTCTATCCTTCTCAGACTCTTACAAAATTTGCAGAGGAAAGATCACTCCCAAGCTCATTCTATGAGACCACCATCACCTTGATGTCAAAAATCAGACAAAGCTATCTTGACAAGGAGACAAAAAAAGAAAATTACAGGCCAATATCACTGATGCACATAGATGCAAAAATCCTCAATAAAATGATAGCAAACTGAACTTAACTCATAAAAAGAATCATACACCATGATCAAGGGGATTTATCTCAAGGATGCAAAGATCTTCAATATATTCAAACTGATCCCTGTGACACATCAATATTAACAAATTGAAAAATAAAATCATGTGATCATCTATTGCTCTTGAATCTCTATTTTATATATCTCACTCTGATCTTTATTATTTCCTTTATTCTACTGACTTTGAACTTTGTTTATTCTTCTTCTTTAATTCTTCGTATGGTAGGTTAAGGTGTTTGTCTGGGGTTTTTCTTTTTTTCTAAGGTATTCATCCATTACTGCAAACTTCCCTTGTAGTGTTATTTTTTAAATATAAATTTATTTATTTTAATTGGATGCAAGTCCATGTGCCTGACACACAGTGAGATCAAACCATACCAAAGCTTCAGAGTTTAGAGTAGAGAAACATTTATTTCAGGCCCATACAAGGAGACAGTTGCCTCATGCCTTAAAATTCCCAAACTCCCCAAAAGCTTTCAGCAAAGTCCTTTCATAGGAAAGGTGAGAGAGTGGCATGGTTAGTTGTTGCAAACTTCTTGGTGTCAGATTCTTTTCTCTTGAGGTCTTGTCACAGTAGATCAAGATGTTCCTGTAAATCTCTACCAAAAGAAATGTTATTCCCTGTTATGACAAGAATGAGCAAGTCCCAAGGCTCAGGTTTTGCCCTCCAAGGTCCAGGCTCTAGCTAAGAGGAAGAGATCCCTGCATGGCCATTTCCTCAAGTACCCAGGCTGGGTCCTTCTTCCAGTTCCTAGGTCCAACTGAAGACATAGATCTCAGTGGCTATGATGAGGTCTCTGAAACTCTGAAGGGCACAGGCCTTCTTTGGTCAATGGGCCCCCCAGCTCACCATCTATCCCTGGGGCCAGAGGGCCTCAAAGACCCATGAAGAAGTCCTAGATTTGATTCTCACTTCACACTTTTTCATGAGGACCACTGTTTGGCTGACCATGGGTACAATGTGACTTCTAACTACCATGCTAAGGATCATGCATTAATGGTGCTGTGGTAATGGTTGCAAGGTAATGGTCATGAATCTGTCCTATTTCTATTATACCATCAGTAATTTTTCTGTGTCACACAGATTTTGGAAAGTTGTGTTTTCATTTTCATTCATCCTGAAGTATTTCTGACTTCCAATTTTTTCTTTATTAATCCATTAGTTGGTTAGCATGCTGAGTATCCAAATATTTTTATTTTTTCCATTTTCCCTCATGTAATTGATTTGCACTTTCAAGCTGTTGTTGTTCAAAAAGTTGCTTGATAAGAATTTCTACCCACTTAAATTTGGTGAGACTTCTTTTGTGGCCTACCATGTGATCTATCCTAGAGACTGTTTCATGTGCACTTGAAAAGAATGGGCATTTTCCTGTTTCTGGATGGAATGTCCTGTAGATATATCTTCCGTTCAACTGGATTGGCATGTCATCTAACATGTTTCCTTATTGATTTTCTGTCTGGATGATCTGACCATTGACATAAGTGGTGAGGGGGTTAAGATCCTCTATGATTATAGTATTATTATTAATTTCTCCTTCTGTCTATTAATATTTTACCTATATTTAGGGCTCATATATTAGGTACACATATATTTATGATGTTATATCTTTTTCTTGTATTTTTTTTCTTTATCAGTTTATTGCCCTTCTTTGTCTTTTGTCATAGACTTTGCTTTAGAATCTATTTTGTGTATTTCTACTCTCCACTTTCCTGTCATTTCCATTTGCATGAAATATCATTTTTCATCTCCTTGCTTTTAGTCTGTGTGTTTAGGTCTACAGTGAGTCTGCTATGTATAGCATCAGATTATTTTTAATACAATCAGCCACCCTATCTTTCTCTTTTGTTTGAACATTTTGTTCACTGACACTTAAAGGAATTATTGATTGGTATGTACTTATTGCTGTTTTGTGTCTTGTTTTCTTATTGCTTTTATAGTGCTTTGTTTTTTCCTTCTTTTATCATCTTCCTTTGTGGTTTGGCTAGTTTTTCAATGTTGTGCTGTGTTTTCTTCTATTTAACTTTGAACATTTATTATAGATTTTTGATTTGTGGTACTGAAGGGTTCATATATGTGGGTTATAAGTATATCCACTTATTTTAAAGTGATAGCCATTTAAATTCTAACATATTCTAAAAACTCTATATTTTTTAAATTCTGCCCCCCATGTTTTTGATGTCATATTTTGCATGTTTATGTTCATCCCTTAACTGTTTTTTTGTTTTGTTTTGTTTTGTTTATTCATTTTACAATTTTTAGAATTTAAATTTTATATTAGGTGTTTTATGTGGTCAATTCACAGCCTTTACTATTTATTTGCATTTACTAGTGGGATTATTCCTTTCTTATAATACTTCTTATTGTAGTCTTTTCTTTTCCACTTAAAGAATACCCTTTAACAGTTCTTATAATGTTGAAATAGTATTGATTAATTCTTTTAGTTTTTGCTTATCTGGCATCCATTTATCTCTCCTTCAAAATGATAACCTTGCTGAGCAGAATATCTAAGTTTGCAAATTTTTCCATTTCATCGCTTAAAACATATCATGCCATTACCTTCTCACCTGCAAAGTTTCTGCTAAAAATCAGCTGTTAGTTTTATTAGAGTGTCCTTGTATGTGACTGTTTTGTTTTGTTTTGCTACCTTTAGAATTCTCTATCTTTACCTTTTTAAAGTTTTAATTATGACCAATCTTGTTGTGTGTCTGTTTGGGTTCATCTCATTTAGGAAACTTTGTGCTTCCTGTACCTGAAAATCCATGTCTTTCTTCAGGTTTGGGTAATTCTCAGCCATAATTTTATCAGATACACTTTTGTTCCCTTTCTCTCTCTCTTCTCCTGAGACCACTACAATGTGAGTGTTAGTATGCTTGATGCCCCAGAGACCCCTTAAACTATTCTAATTTTTAAAAAAATTTAGTTTATTCTTGTTTGTGGATTGGGTGATTTCCATTTTTCTCTCTTCCAGATTGCTTATGCATTTTTCTGAATCATTTAATCTGCTATTAATTTATTCTCATATATATTTCATTTAAGTTATTGTACTCTTCAGCCTTGTCTTTTAACATTTCCTTGTTCCTTGTTTAAATCCTAACTGTGTTCATATATTTTTTCCCATGTTCAGTTGCTTTCCATTCTGTATGTGGTGAGTTATTTATCTGCAAGTTTTTTAAATTATTCTTTCATTTGAAACATATTCCTCTATTTTCTCATTTTAATTCTCATTGTCTCTGCAATTAGGTAAAACAGTTACTCTTGTGGGTCTTAAAAATGTGTCCTTTCCAAGACCCAGATAGTAATTTCCCTATATAGCTACCATGTGGGCTTCCCTGGTGGCTCAGTGGTAAAGAATCTGCCTGCCAATGCAAGAGACACAGGTTTCATCCCTGGGTTGGGAAGATCCCCTGGAGAAGGAAAAGCAACCCACTCCAGTATTCTTGCATAGGAAATTCCATGGATAGGAGATCCTGGCAGGCTACAGTCCCTGGGGTTGCAAAAGAGTCGGACATGACTTAGTGACTAAACGAGTCAGCATCTACATTGTGGCTTTGTTTGGGGAGCTGGATCTGAAGTGAGCATGAATCATATATTTGTGTCCGACTCTTTGTGACCCCATGGGCTAAAGCATGCCAGGCTTTTCTGTCCTTCATCATCTTCCGGGAGTTTGCTTAGACTCATGTCCATGGAGTAGATGATACCATCCCACCATTTCATCCTCCATCATCCCCTTCTCATTCCCTCCTCCTGCCTTCAATCTTTCCCAGCATTAGGGTCTTTTCTGATGAGTTGGTTGTTTGGATCAGGTGGCCAAAATATTGGAGTTTCAGCTTCAGCATCAGTCCTTCCAAAGAATATTCAGGACTGATTTCCTTTTGGATTGATTGGTTTGATCTCCTTGCCATCCAACGGACTCTCAAGATTCTTCTTCAACACCACAGTTTGAAAGCATCATTTCTTCAATGCGCAGCCTTTTTTATGGTCTACCTCTCACATCCATACATGACTACTGGGAAATCCACAGCTTTGACTATATGGGCCTTTGTTTGCAAAGTAGTATCTCTGCTTTTTAACATGCTATCTAGTTTTGTCATAGCTTTTTTTCCAAGGAGCAGGCATCTTTTAATTTCATGTAGTGATATGTGCACTGGCAAAGGCTGTCTCCATCCTTTCTGAGGCAAGGTTGAACTAATTCCATTATCTCTAAGTTTGTGCACTCTCCTTGGTATTGGAAGAATCTGCCCTAGTGGAGAGCAATGCTGAAGCCAGATAGGCTAGAGCAAATACCTATTGCTCCCTGGGGTGTGTGCACTAGGGCCATTCATGCAAGCTGGTCAGAGTTCCAAGCAGTTTTTAATCTGCTGCCTCAGCAAGCCCTGTGTCTTGAAGTAAACAAGCCTGTGTGCACACTCTTCAAGCGTTGAACCTTAATTTCCTATAGCTTTCTGGTAAGTCCCACTGATTTTCAAGCCAGCTATCCTGAAGCTGAGTTTCCGAATATGTGACTTGAACTCATCACTCCCCAGAGAAAACCCACGAGCCTGTGATATCCCCATCTTTCTCTGTGTCCCCTGCTAAGGGTGTAGGCCCTGGCCAGATTGCTTCTCCTCCCTTTCTACTCAAATCTATGTCTAGTGTTGACATAATCCCTCAATTTTTATTTGTTTGGGAAGGACTTCTTTCCCTTATTTTTGAAAAAAATTTTTTTTTTGCTCATATGTTTTTGATTGCTGGTTTGTTTCTATCAGCACTTTAAATGTATAATTTCACTCCCTCCTTGCTATTTCTGCTAATAAATCCATTATTAGTCTTGCAGGGACTCTCTTGTACTTAACAAGTAATATTTCTCTTGCTCCTTTTAAAAGTCTGTGTTGAAATTTCAACAATTTGTTTACAATGTGTTTTGATTTAGGGTTTTTTTTTAAAATTTCTTTTGTTATTTTTAGACTTTATGAATCTTGATGTCCATTTTCCATCCAGATTTGTAAAGTTTTCTAGCATTATTTCTTTAAATAAAATTTCCAGTTCTTTCTTTTTCCATTTGTTTCCTGGGATACCATTGTCTTAATCTGTTCAGTATGTTATACCAGAATACCATAGGCAAGGTGGCTTGTAAATACTGCTGCTACTGCTAAGTTGCTTCAGTCGTGTCCAACTCTGTGCATCCTCATAGATGGCAGCCCACCAGGCTCCCCCATCCCTGGAATTCTCCAGGCAAGAATACTGGAGTGGATTGCCATTTCCTTTTCCAATGCCTGAAAGTGAAAAGTGAAAGTGAAGTCGCTCAGTCATGTTCGACTCTTAGCGACCCCGTGGACTGAAGCCTACCAGGCTCCTCCATCCATGGGATTTTCCAGGCAAGAGTACTGGAGTGGGGTGCCATTACCTTCTCTGGCTTATAAATAAGATACATTTATTTTTCTGTTTCTAGAGATTATAAGTCCAAGATAAAGGTGCCAGAAGATTTGGTGTCTGGTAAGAGCCCACTTCTCTTGTTTAAAGATATCAATTTAATTTATGAGGATTCTGCCTTCATGATTTATCACCTCCGCAAAGTCCCACCTTTAAGTACTATCACACTGGGAATTAAGTTTCCACATATGCATTTTAGGGTACACATCTGTTCAGCATCCATAATGCATACACTGGTTCTCATGATTGTGCCATTTCAGTTCTGTAGCCTTTTTCTCTCTTTTTTATTAATTTTTATTTTGATTATCTGACTACATGATTTTCAGTAACTTGTCTTTGAGTTCACCAATTCTTTCTTCTGCTTAAGTATTATACTGAAACTCTCAACTGAATTTTTCACTTGTATTATTGTATACTTGAGTTCCAGAACTTGTTTGCTTGCTTTTTTATAGTTCCTATCTCACTGATATTATTTTTTTCTGGTACAGTTTTCCTGATTCTCTGGTTGTTATCTGTCTTTTCTTCTATCTCACTGAGCTTTTCAAATAATCATTATTTTAAATTCTTTGTCAGGCAAATCACAGATCTCCATTTTGGGGCAGGGTTAGTTACTAGAAATTTATTTCTCCAGTAGTATCATATTTTCCTGATTCTTTGTGTTCCTTGTAGCTTTCTTTATGTTAATGTTTGAGTATTTGAAGAAGCTGCCTGTTCCAGTTTTACAGAGAAAAGCCTTCAGCAATAACTCTTTATAGAGATTCTGCAAATCTCTCAGACATTTCTCAGACATCTCAGTGCATACTTCACTACTCTCCCTCAAGTTTCAGGGTTTTGCAACTTCTTCCAATCTCGTTGAGCTATATTGACTATCATAACCTTTTCTCCCTCTTTATCTAGGAGATAAATGGAATGCTGGCAGGCTGGGTGCAAGCCTCATTGCTCTTTCCTCTCCTGAAAGAATCATGCACCATTTTTCAATATTCCAGAGACATGCAAATGTCTGAGATCCATCTACGCCTATTCTTTAGAGTGATGCAATGAAATGCTGAGAAACTTGGTATGAGATTTTCTTCCCTTTTTAGGAAGAATTCTCAGAATTGCACACCTCTTCTCAAACCAGGCCTTTCCTGGTGGCTTAGATGGTAAAGAATCTGTCTGAAATGTCGGAGACCAGGATTCAATCCTTGGATGGGGGAACATCCTCTGGATAAGGGAATGACTACCCACTCCAGTATTCTTGCTTGAAGAATTCCAAGGAAAGAGGAGCCTCTTGGGCTACAGTCCATGGGGTCACAAAGAGTCAGACACTACTGAGTGACTGCCCTTTTACTTTTTTAATCCTACAGTATCTTGCAGACTGCTGTTAGGCCCCATATTTTGTCTTTGCTTTTAGCTTGGACCTAGCACCTAAACTATGCTGGATGTCTTAGTCCTCCTAGTGAAGTTTAAGCAGAAATTGGTCCCTTGGGTTGTGATCCAAAGGCTGGGATGTATGATGAGTATTTCTTTCACTTTTCTCTGAGGGCCAAGTTGTAGACAGGATATGTGTAAAAATTTAAAGCTCCTATGTCAGTTTTTCTTCTTGGGATGCCCTCTAAATTATCTTGCTAGTTTGCACATCTATTTTATGCACTGGGCTGGATCACATCCCAGATTACTGCAGCTACTAGACTTCTGGGTTCATTTGCACTAAGATCACAACAATTGTCTAATTATGTGAGACCTCTTTAGCAAGCAGTGGCAAAGCTGTTGGTTTTCACTGCCTTGTTTCACTGTCCTTTTTGAACAACCACTCAAAGTAGCTGAAGGTGGGCAATGGACACAGCCTGGATCAAAACACCACAAACAAGCTATTCTTACACAGATTTTAGTAGTTTTCATGAACAAACACTTGTAAACTTGTTGTATAATCTTCAATCATGTAACAGAGCAGTGAAATAGTGCATTTTGTGCTCTTTTGTTGATTATTAGGGGAGAGAATTTGCCCAGCAACTCACTTCTTATGATCAAAAATTAGAAAAGCATCTCTTCAGTTTAGTTTGCAAACCCAAGATCATGTTCCTCAGGGATTCTGGAGGCAAGCCATGGTTTCAGTAAGATTCACAACCATATTTCAGATCTCCAGAAAGGATGGTGGATAGGAGGCTGGGCATGGGGAAACTCAATTTACTTCAAATGTCTACTAGATAGTCAAGTATTAAAAAAGCATCTTTTTTTTTCAGTTTTTTAATTTAAAAGATATGCTATGTTGGCAAGGCACTTTCAATTATTAAAACTGGAAACTCTCATTGTCCTAGTTCCCAAAGTAGCTTACAAACTCTTTGAGATAAATGATATAAAAAATGAAATCAATAAACAAACTTTCCTATCTCTTATAGGAACTTTCGTATCTCTTATTATGATTTTTTCCTATCCTTTTGTTTATTGATTTCCTATCTCTTATAGGAAAGCTTGTTTATTGATTTCATTTTCATATCATTTATCTCAAAGAGTTTGTAAGCTACTTTGGGAACTAGGGCAATGAGAGTTTCCAGTTTTAATAATAGAAAGTGCCTTGCCAACATAGCATATAGATGGGCTTCCCTGGTGGCTCAGAGGTTAAAGCATCTGCCTCCAATGCGGGAGACCTGGGTTCAATTCCTGGGTCGGGAAGATCCCCTGGAGAATGAAATGGCAACCCATTCCAGTATTCTTGCCCGGAGAATCCCATGGACGGAGGAGCCTGGTAGACTACAGTCCACGGGGTCAGAAAGAGTCAGGCACAACTGAGTGACTTCCCCACCACCTATAAGAGATAATGACATAAATGAGACAAAACAGTATCTGAGAAAGTGTAAGAAATGTTCATTGTATATTTGTGGAGTCTAAGTTCTTTCAATAACATGTTGAAAGAACATGGGATTATGCAAGGCATAAAAAACAGCATGTACTAATGTAAACTGAAAATTTGAAAATTGGATTAATGCAAATTGAAAACTTGAAAAGCTACCCATGTTTAAGCTTTTGATTCAAGAAGTGTATAAAATTCATTTAAAGAATAGCTATTGACAAATGCATATACAGTGTCCATCATGTTCCAAATCAATTTCAAAAAATCAAATTATTTTGGTATATTTATTTCAAGTTGATACATTATAGATACATCAAATGTGTAACATACATTATAGATGCATTGAAGCTCTGTGTCCTCTTTGATCATCTCCCCTCAGTGTTCTCAGAGAGAGCACTTTCCTTATAGAAGTTATGCACCTTACTTGTCATTTACAAAATAGTTTTATTGTATGCATGTGTCCAAATTTAATATTTAACAGAGGTTTTTACTAAATGGTATCACACTGGTCATTTTGTAATGTATCTTTCTCCTTAACTTTATTTTAAAAATATTTTAAATAAATCAGTATTAATATTGGTTATTGATGTATCTACTTTATTTTATTAAATATTTAGGCTTCTTCTTTATTTTTCATGGCTATAATAGTGTTTATGATGTATATTTTTGTATAATCTTCTTAGAAGTCTTAAGTTAGTAATAACTTCTTCAAATTTATGAGAGTACTGAATTCTCCTCTGGAAGGGTTGCACTAATTTCCTCTCTCCTTTTCTCTCTTTCATTTATTTATTCATTCAGCAGATATTAATAAGTATGTATTACATGTCAGTCATAGTGCTGTGCTAGGGGAAAACAATAAAATAAACCCATTTGCCTATCAAGTATAAAACAACATAATATCATTATGTTAGAAGCTGATGTGTGTAATGAAAGCAGAAAAAAGAAAGGGAGGTAGGTGAGGATTAAGGGGAGACAGTATTGCACTTATAAGTACAGGGGTGGGTCAATCGTAATGGACAATGTTGTGCGCTGGAGTAAAAACAACTTCAACTTATCATTGACTTTTTTTAAAATATAAATTTATTTATTTTAATTGGATGTTAATTACTTTACAATATTGCATTGGTTTTGCCATACATCAACATGAATCTGCTGCAAGTATGCACGTGTTTCCCATCCTGAACCCCCCTCCCTCCTCCCTCCCTGTACCATCCCTCTGGGTCATCCCAGTGCACCATTGACTTTCAACAAACAAGTGTGTATGAGGTACCCACACTCTGAGTGTGTTCAGTGGGACTGGGGCTTTGCTCACCAAAAATCTGTCAGGGACTCAGGATGACAGAGCTCTTCATTGACTATTTTGACATTTTATTTTATTGAATCCTTTTATATTTGTGGTTATAGAAGAACCTTTATTGTTTTTTAGTCACTAAATCTTGTCTGACTCTTTTGTGACCCCATGAACTGTAGCCCACCAGGCTCCTCTGTCCATGGGATTTCCCAGCAAGAATACTGAAGTGGATTGCCATTTCCTTTTCCAGGAGGTCTTCCTGACTTAAGAATCCATCCCGCAACTCCTTTCTTGGTAGTCTGATTCCTTACCACTGATTCCTTACCTTAATTGAGGTAAAATGTGCACAAAACATTCATATGTACAGCTCATTAATGATGTCATCATATTAATTAAAATTTATTGAGAGAGAATTTCACAACTTGATGTATTCAAATATATTAACTCTCTACCTGTGATTTTTAAAGATTTATTTTAGGACATCCATGGTGGACCAGTGGTAAAGAATCCTCCTGCCAATGCAGGGGACTTGGATTCTATTCCTGGTCAGGGGAGATTCCACATGCTTCAGGGCAGTGAAGCTCATGCGCCATAACTACTGAAGCCTGTGCTCAACAAACATGGAAGCCACCACAATAAGACCTCATACTGCAATTAAAATGTAGCTCCTGCTCACTGCAACTAGAGAAATTTTGCACACAGCAATGAAGACCCAATGTCGTCAAAAATAAATAAAAATTTTAAAAAGATTTGTTTTACATTTTAAACTTTCTTATCTACACAGAATTTAAATTCTTTAACTTCAATTATAAACACATAATTTATGTGGAGTTTTTGCTGAAATTTAAAAATAAGTAACTAAACTACAGGAATAAGTGATATAAAGCCCATGAGAGTAGTACAAATGATGCACTGTGATGTCGCAAATGTGTGAGTGTTCTCAGTGATGGAGGATAGAGAATGCAGAAGTTTTCATTGTAGCTGAACATGTAGGGACTCCTGGAATTTAGACAGAAACCAAGGGATTAAGTTCACAGAAAGGAAGGATACAAGAAGGGTTCAATTTGAAGGTACCAGAGACCTAAGGGTAATAAAATTGGAGGGCAAGATGGGCTTTTGTAAAGAGCTGATTCTTATTCCTGGTGTTTGGACCTACTTGTCTGCAGGATCAGACAGGGGCCTGAAATGAATTATTCAGTCTTTGTACCCATGACGTGCTGAGAAAGGTTTAGCACAGTGCCCAGAACCAAGTCAGCACTGGTAAATATTAATTATTTTTTCATGGCCTTTTCCATTTATGAATTATGTATTCTAAGTTTGATGCAGCAGACCTTCAAGGGAAATCTTTGAGCCTTTGAGGTTAGGAATAAGGGGAAGGGAGATCACCTGGTCATGGAGAAAGCTTAGACCACATTTGCACATTAGAACTATAGATGTCTTGAGATTCACAGACGCATAGGAGGTACCTAAATGTTGCCTCTTTTGTTTGATTCTGAGGAACTGACACCCAGAGATTTTAGTGGCATTACTAAGATTGTGCAGTTAGAAGTAAAGGTAATACTTGAACAACAGTTCTGAAGTTTAAACCAAAAAAATTTTTTTCTATTATAAAATCCCCTTTGCTGCCATCTGGCTTCCTCTATCCTATCCCAATTGCATGAAAATAGGAAACTGAGCAGAATCAGAAAGCTGAGTTGTTGATAACATTTTAAACTCAGGTTTCTTTGAGTTTGAGAGTCATATTAATGAACTTAGATACACAATTAGAAAATACAAATTGAATAAGTGTTTCATATAAAGCAATAATGGGCTTTTAAATCTGCCATGTGGCATGGAGAAGAGATATGAACTGAAGATACAACACCTGCATCTTCAAGTATTAATTAAGATTTATATTTATAAAGAGAACATTTTAAATAAGCATGAAAAAGGAAAAATGTGATTTTAATCTGAGTAGTATATTTTAAACTTAATGTACAATATCCTTTTGGAAAAGGAAGATTGCTTTTTGATAGGTGCAGCACCCAAGTGGCAAACACATTCAATTCCCATTTATACAATGAGTGGAAATATACAATGTAACTGGTAAAACAAATGGGAAAACAAAAAACAAAATGGTGGATTATGAGAGTGCCTTAAAAAAAGCAGAGTTCCAAGGATGAGCTGAGGGTGGGTAATATGAATAAATAAGAAACTTCAAAATTCCTCCTTGCTTCTCCAGTCTTGTTAGTTTTTATGCTTGTTTAATGCTATGAAGGGCTGAAGAACAAAATTTTATCCCAATTCCCTAATATGAAAAAACTGATGACGTAACTTTCCCACTTTTTCCCCTGAATTTAAACATGATTGCCTTGGCTTTGGAATTGTAAAAGCAGCTTCGCTGGTGTGGCTCAGATTTACTCTCTGAAGGAACAGGAAGGACTTAAAAGGTATATGCACTATATTATTTGCTTGTCTCATTCCTGGGATGTGGCTTGTCAGCATGTTTCCTCAGAAATTGATAAAGGAGCAAACAAAGTAAGGAGCAAAGACATCTGATTTCTGTTGCTATCCTTAATGTAATTCTGACTTTAGATTTCCTGAAGTCACACACTTTTATTTATTTATTTATTTTTGCTCTAAGTTCTAAACTCTAAATTTTGCTCTAAGTTCACTACATTACACTTATCCATGTATTTCAGATATTATGTGAACTTTTCCTCTACAAATTTCTTTAAACTGGTATACAAATTTCTCTAACCTTGAGACTGATAAAAAGTCTTTCATTGAGCACCTGAACTTTCCATAACCTAGAACACTATCCCTATCTTAAATAAGTATAGGATAATTAGGTTAAGTATAATTCAGAAAGTTGAAAACTGAAATATTCAGGCAAAGCAGTTGTTGAACAAAACTGATAATTTTTAGACAAGAGAATTTTATTAGTTTCCTAAGAAAACTGAGATACAGGACTGGAGGGATCATGATTGGGTTGCAGCTTTGTGTGTGGTTAAATCTGCTACTCCATCCAATCTTATTAACTCCTATCACTCACTCATTCACTGTGCATGAAATATCTAATATTTTAGACACTGTTTGGGGAGAATAAATGGCATGAGAAAAAATGTTATTCAATTCATTCTAAACTAAAATAATTGCTATTCAGGACATATGTTACTTTTTAAAAAAAATTCCTGTAAAAATCATTTGTCTAAATGAAACAACATATTAAATGCCTTAGATGTTATCTTGGGGCTTTGAAGGGAAGCAAGCAGGACATTCCTGGACTCCTGGCCTTTATCAGCTCTGTATCCTGATGGCCCTCCTTGCTCTGTACAAGGTCTGCATACTGAGCACCCTTCTGTCCTGCACCAAATCTGGCTCCCATATTGTATAAGACTGATCCCCTCTTGCTTTCTGTCCTGCAAGAGGTCTTCACCTAGAGCTGCTCTCCACAGTCAGGCTGGGCAGTCTCTGCTCTGACACCCATGGTGGTCCTGCTTTATGGAGCTTCATTGTGCAAGAAACAGTGGAGTAAATTGAAATGTTTAGTAAGGGAAGTGGAATTAATGGAAACATGACAGAAGAATATTTAATGATATTTCAAATTTCAGTGAACTTAACATATTAGTACAATTAACAATATTAATGTTGACATTCACACCAGCTTTGACTTCTGAGTCCTGGATGGCCTACTGTGTCCAAAAGTGGAGTGGGAGCTTTAGTGAATGATTTCATTCTATATTCATATTGTGTTAAAACTTATTGCGTGTTTCTTACTCTAGTTTTCTAATCATCCTATGAGATGAGTCCTTTTATATTCTCAGTTTGGGGGAAAAATAAGTAATTTACAGAGTGTAAACAACTTGTCTGTTGGTATAGTTGTCACCTCCCCAGGTCCATTTCATAATCTCCTCAAAACTTGTGGCCAAAGTGTAACCTGGCCTTTCAGATACTTGAACATTTGATTTTACATCAGTACAATCTCATATTAAAAAAAAAATAGTTCTAAGTACTTTTTTGGAAAAATCTTAAACAAATATGTGCATATGAAATTTCTAAAAGTGATGGCTCTTCTTTTCTTCTTCAGTGAGAACTGTAACCATGTGCTCAGGGAATCAAAATTCACAGAATCAAACATTGAATACTGATTTCATCCTTGTGGGGCTCTTTGGTGAAACCAAACATGCCCTCCTCCTCTACACTGTGACCTTCATCTTCTTCCTGATGGCCCTAGCTGGGAATGCCCTCCTCATCATCCTCGTCCACCTGGAGCCCCGCCTGCACACCCCCATGTACTTCTTCATCAGCCAGCTCTCCCTCATGGACCTCATGTACATATCTGTGACTGTGCCCAAGATGCTCCTGGGCCAGGTGACAGGAGATCACACAATCTCTCCCTCAGGTTGTGGGACCCAGATGTTCTTCTATCTGACGCTCGCTGGAGCTGAGACTTTTCTCCTGTCTGCCATGGCCTATGACAGATATGCTGCTATCTGCAGACCTCTCCATTATCCCCTGCTGATGAACCAGAGGGTCTGTGAATGCCTGGTGTCTGGATGCTGGTTCCTAGGAATGGTGGATGGTTTGTTGCTCACACCCATAGCCATGAGCTTTCCCTTTTGTCATTCCAGAAAAATCCTGAGTTTCTTCTGTGAGGCTCCTGCCTTGCTGAAGCTCTCCTGCTGTGACATCTCCCTGTATAAAATGCTCATGTACCTATGTTGTATTCTCATGCTCCTCATCCCCATTGTGGTTATCTCAAGCTCATATGCCCTCATCCTGCACCTCATCCACAGCATTAGTTCAGCCAAGGGCCACAGGAAGGCCTTTGCCACCTGCTCCTCACACATGACTGTAGTGTTACTCTTCTTTGGTGCCACCATCTACACCTACATGCTTCCAGATTCCTACCACACAGCTGAGCAGGACATGATGGTGTCAGCCTTTTATACCATCATCACCCCTGTGCTGAACCCCCTCATTTACAGCTTCCACAATAAAGAAGTCACAGGTGCTCTGAGGAGCAGGATGCAATTAGGACTGAGCCTAGAGAAAGTTGTAAAGGGGAAAGTCTAGGAATGACCACAACTCTTTCAGCTTTTATATTATCCCTCCTTTCCTTTCTTCTGCTTTCATTTGTCTGCTGTTTACAGGGTCCCCAAACTAAGTCTAGTCATGTCTTTCTTCTTTCTTATGCCTGTGACGTTTCTCCTCCATCCTGTTTATTCATCCTAATTTATCACATTAAATGTAACATTCTTATGGTCCTTTTATATATGAGTCCTTTTATCCTTTTTGTCAACATTGACATAAACTATCTCATCTCACATCCCAAGTTTATCAATCATTTTAGTATGAGACTTGATTTGGAACAATAGCAGTAAAAATGAATTACTATGAAGTCTTCAGGAACTACTATATTCATGAACAAAATGATACAGTGTTTTGGGAATATGTGAAATTAGGAAAAAGTACATTTCCTCTGATTAACGTACAAGAAGGAGACTTGGATTCTCAATTGTTGAGGTACCACTACTTGGAACAGAACCTTTATCTTGCTATCAAAGGTTAGACATTGGGTATTCTCATACCTCATACCTGCTGCATGTCAATAGACTGACAAGCAGTTTCTTTACATGGCATGTCAACTCAATGCTTTTGCTACTCGTTTATGATTATTCCTATAGTGTTACATAAGGAAATTGTCTGAACATGGAAATAACTCCACCAATGAGGGGAAAGAACCTGTACCTAAAAAGTGAGAGCTTTATCTAGAGGCAGGTAAAATTTTAGTTTTAGACACTGCTGTGATTACATAGATAAAAGAAGCAAAACTGCCCAAACTGACACTATCAATTAAACAATTTTAATAATCTTATTATTAACAATATCATTAGATAAGTCTTAGGTATTATCTTTCCAATCAGTTTGATTTTTGTTTTTAATGAGTGTTTGATTTATGTATTTGTCATCCAGGAACACAAAGTGCAAAGAAAAACAAATATTGATTTTGAATTTACCCACAAATAGAGGGACTGTTGTGATTAGATGCAATAAAGTGAAAAGAATTAGTCCTGAGGTTAGTTCAGAATCTGCCTCTTTAGTTCTCAAGAGCTATGTGGCATTTGTGAACTTGCCCAAGCCCTAACAGTTGCCTTATAATCACTTCTGAGATGGCAAAAGCAAAATTTGCTATTCAAGTTCCTTGACAAATATGGAGGTAATATGCACAGGCAGTCCCTAACACCTGTTGCAAACTGTGATTTCTATTCCCACCTCTGTATTTTCTACTCTTTTTTTTTGCCTTCAAGTGGTGGAGCTGTGAGAGAGGGTGTAGGATCAAGGAGACCTCTAGCTAAATCCTAGCTTGCTACACAGCAGATTTAATATCAAATTACTCCCCCCCCCACCCCACTATCTTGATTTCTCTACCACTAATAGAACTAGCAACAGAACATCACCATGGTACTTTGAACAGTAAGTGAATTTAATTCACTTGTCCAGTCCAGGGCTCAGTCCCGTCAACGGTCTGTTGTCCCCTCTTAGGTATGACTGGATAAACGTGGCTTTACCCCTGGCTCTGACTCTGTATGTCAGAGCCCTGGCCCTGCGTCTTCATG
This sequence comes from Capra hircus, assembly GCF_001704415.2. Lineage (NCBI taxonomy): Eukaryota > Metazoa > Chordata > Mammalia > Artiodactyla > Bovidae > Capra > Capra hircus. The sequence continues at coordinate 68,221,604 of NC_030814.1, forward strand.
AGCATGAAGGAGCCAGTGTAGACTCTGTCTCATGAGACAAGTTCGTGAGCTGATGTTGAATTAAAGAACAGTATTGCTGGCCTTTTAAAATCTTTCTATTAGAAAGGTCAATGTAAGTACTTGGTTAACCTGTAAAACCATCTTGTAAAACATTTATTTTATCTTTTCATCACAAGTCTAGTATTTAACCAATGTTCTTTCATTTAATATCAGTGTCATTCTGTTAATTAAACTCTTTGAAATTCTTCCTAGGCACTTGGTTTATTTAATCATTTATTAAACCTTTATAGATTACTTGCAATGTTACAGAAACTCTGAAGTTTGTGAGGGACACAGCAGTGGCCAGAATGCAAGCCCTTATAGCTAGGGTTTTATTTCCTAGTAGAGAAGAGAGCTGTGCAGATTTGGGATCCCAGTCATAAAAACTATGAGAACCTTACAGCATCTAGTAGGGGACACCAGATTTGAACAGTGATTCCAAAATAAAGATTATATATTTGTAAAGAGACAAAGGAACACTTCAAAGAGGAAATGCTTGTGAGGAAATATGAGTATAAATGAAACAGTGGAATTAAATATGCATGTAGAGTGGCATGAACTGGGAAGCTGTAAGAACACATATTTTACATATTATATGCATATTATTTGAATATCATATATACATAACATATACAAAATTCTTAACATCATTCAATTTTTGATTACTCTAAATGCAGAGTAAATTATGTGCAATAATTATGTTCATATACTGCTTTTGAACTGCGATATTGGAGAAGACTCTGGAGAGTCCCTTGGACTGCAAGGAGAACCAACCAGTCCATTCTAAAGGAGATCAGCCCTGGGTGTTCTTTGGAAGGAATGATGCTAAAGCTGAAACTCCAGTACTTTGGCCACCTCATGCGAAGAGTTGACTCATTGGAAAAGACTCTGATGCTGGGAGGGATTGGGGGCAGGAGGAAAAGGGGACAACAGAAGATGAAATGGCTGGATGGCATCACCGACTCAATGTACATGAGTTTGAGTGAACTCCGGGAGTTGGTGAAAGACAGGGAGGCCTGGCGTGCTGTGTGATTCATGGGGTCGCAAAGAGTCGGACACGACTAAGAGACTGAACTGAACTGAACTATTAATTTATATAAAATTAAATATAATTAAGTATATTAATAAACATGTTTACAATATTTATTCTAAAATTAGAGTACCTGGAGATTGAAGGAGGGCAAGGATAGAGACAGGCATACTTAAGAGAAAGTGGTTGTCCATCCTCAAGAGTGAGATATGGGATACCCTACTTGCATAAACAACCATCTGAAAGATTTCTGAAAGGTCTTCCTAAAAATTTTCCCCAGCTTTTCTCTTTTTTAACAATTCCATCTGTGAAGTAATTGAACAATATTTTTTATCAAAGAATAAAGCAAATCATCCTAATCTCTAGCCTTCTATATTCTTCCAATCTATTGCATAATTTCTATAACAAAATTTTAATGTAAAAAATAGTATTGAAAAGCGTGTAAAGACTTTAAGGATGCATCTTACGGAATATTTGCAAATGAATCATCCAGAGCCCATCCCCCAAACCTAGAATGAGAATTACTCTGGTGCCTGGAAGCTCTCAACCTGTTTATTCAAGACCAGCTCTTGATGCCAGGTAGTCATTATTTTGAATTTTATTTAAAAAATCATTTTATTGTTTTTATTCACAGATTTATTACCTGTTTTTGTATCTAACAATGTCAATTGATTTGGTTTACATATGGATTAATCATGTTGCTTGTATTTTTGCCTTTCTCTTAGAATCTCTTTTTATTATGTTTAATTCATCCATGTTGTTGAATCATGGATTTATTCATTTTCTGTGCTGTATAAAATAGAATTTCCTGACTATACTTTAATCATGCACTCTTGTGCTGATGAATACATATATTGTCTTCATTTTTTTAGCAGTTACAATGCTGCTATTTTTGTATATGTGTCCTCGCAGTATGAATTCTTATATCCCATAATCAATAAACAGTTCACAGAATCAGTAAGTATCATGTAATTTTCTGGCTCCCCTAGTGATGTCCTTGTTTTCACTGCTGATAATAGTTTATGATTGTGGTTTCTCTCTTATTTCTTGATCATTTTCAGCATAAGTTTATCAGTATTGTTTGTCTTTTTCAAGAACTGTCATTTAGTTTGTTGATGTGCCTTATTGTATGTTTTGTTTCTTTTACTCTCTTTGGTTTATGTTTGCCATTATATGACATACTTTCTTTTTTTAGTTTTTTAAAAAATTTATTTTAATTGGAGGCTAATTACTTTACAATATTGTGGTGGTTTTTGCCATACAATCACATGAATCAGCCATGGGTGTGCATGTGTTCCCCATCCTGACCCTCCCTCCCACCTCCCTCCCCATCACATCCCTCAGGGTCATTCCAGTGCATTAGCCCTGAGCACCTTTTCTCATGCATCGAATGTGGACTGGCGATCTATTTCACATATGATAATATACATGTTTCAATGCTATATGATATTTTTTAAAAGGATGTTTAAGTCATTGAATTAAAAAAAATAGGCTAACATACATATTTAAGCCTCTAAATTTCCTTTTACTTGGTGCCTTTGAAGTATCCTATAGGGCTGATATGTGAATATTTTATTTGGCCCAAATATTATTTAAAATAATATTTTATCATCTACAAACACACGAGACATTCTTATTTATGTTTTAATGCATTCTGAACTCAAACTCTGAGTACAGAGATTTAATCTTCTGAAGTGTTTTACACCTTATATTATGGGCCTTGTGTGATCACTTTTTTGGTGAAAATTCTATATTTTCCTCTGTCATTGAGTGTAATGTTTTTCATGTGTTCATTCGGAATTCTGACATTCAAATTTTATTAATTTTTATCTATTTCTTCTGTCTATAATAGAGAAGGGAATGTGTTATAATCCCCCTCCTGCTATTTTGTTCTCTCTGTAGTTTTTTGTTTTGTTTGATATATTGTCTTTGTGTTTAGTTACTAAGTTGTGTCTGACTCTGGAACCCTATAAACTGGTGCTAACTGGGCTCCTCTGTCCTTGGGATTTTCCAGGCAAGAATACTTGAGGGGGTTGTCATTGCCTTCTCCAGTTGATGTGTTTCAGGGATATTTTATTAGGTTTATAAAACATTTTAACAGGCTATCATACATTTTATTATGTTTAAGTAACTTTCTTTGTATTTATTAATGAATTTCCCCTAATTTGTCCAATGAACCAACTTTATTTAGGTTTACTTTGTGTGAAATACCTTATCTCATATATATATATATTTTTACCTCAAATTTTTCTGCACTATGCAAAGGGCAGTTAGGATTTTAAGATAGTTGAACCTCATTTTTGCATTCCCAGTTCAGTTCAGTTCAGTTCAGTCACTCAGTTGTGTCTGACTCTTTGCAACTCCATGCAATGAGCATGCCAGACTTCCCTGTCCATCACCAACTCCTGGAGATTGCTCAAACTCATGTCCATTGAATCGGTGGTGCCATCCAACCATCTCATCCTCTGTTGTCCCCTTCTCCTCCTCCCTTCAATCTTTCCCAGCATCAGGGTCTTTCCCAGTGAATCCGTTCTTCACATTAGGTGGCCGGAGTATTGGAGTGTCAGCTTCAGTATCAGTCCTTCCAATGACTATTCAGGACTGATTTCCTTTAGGATGGACTGGTTGTATCTCCTTGCAATCCAAGGGACTCTCAAGAGTCTTCCCCAACACCAAAGCTCAAAAACATCAATTCTTCTGCACTCAGCTTTCATTATAGTCCAACTCTCACACCCATATATGACTACTGAAAAAACCATAGCTTTGACAAGATGTACCTTTGTCAGTAAAGTGTTGTCTCTGCTTTTTAATGTGCTGTCTAGGTTGGTCATAGCTTTTCTTCCAAGGAGCAAGCATCTTTTAATTTCATGGTTGCAGTCACCATCTGCAGTGATTTTGGAGCCCAGAAAAGAAAGCCTGTCACTGGTTCCATTGTTTCCCCATCTAATTGACATGAAGTGATGGGACCAGGTGCCATGATCGTAGTCTTCTGAATGTTGAGTTTTAAGGCAAATTTTTCACTCTCTTCTTTCACTTTCATCAAGAGGCTCTTTAGTTCTTCTTCGCTTTCTGCCATAAGGGTGGTGTCATCTGCATAGTTGAGGTTATTAATATTTCTCCCAGCAATCTTGATTCCAGCTTGTCCTTCATCCAGCCCAGCATTTCACATGATGTACTCTGTGTGAGAGTGAAAGTAAAGTCTCTCAGTCATGTCTGACTCTTTGCAACCCCACAAGTTATACAGTCCAAGGAATTCTCCAGGCCAGAATACTGAAGTGGGTAGCCTTTCCCTTCTCCAGAGGATCATCCCAACCCCGGGATCAAACCCAGGTCTCCTGCATTGCAGGTGGTTTCTTTACCAGCTGAGCCACAAGGGAAGCCCAAGAATACTGGAGAGGTTAACCTATCCCTTCTCCAGCAGATCTTCCTGACCCAGGAATCAAGCTGGGGTCTCCTGCATTGCAGGTAGATTCTTTGCCAACTGAGCTATCATGGAAGCCCTTGCGTAGAAGTTAAATATGCAAGGTGATACTATACAACCTTGACGTACTCCTTTCCCATTTGGAACTAGTCTGTTGTTCCATGTCTGGTTCTAACTGTTGCTTCTTGAGTTGCATACATATTTCTCAAAAGGCAGGTAAGGTAGTTTGGTATTCCCATCTCATGAAGAATTTTCCACAATTTGTTGTAATCCACACAGTCAAAGGCTTTGGCATAGTCAATAAAGCAGGAGTAGATGTTTTTCTGGAACTCTTGCTTTTTTGATGATACCGTGGATGTTGGCAATTTGATCTCTGGTTCCTCTGTCTTTTCTAAATCCAGCTTGAACATCTGGAAGTTCATGATTCATGTACTGCTGAAGCCTGGCTTGAAGAATTTTGAGCATTACTTTGCTAGCATGTGAGATGAGTGCAGTTGTGCAGTAGTTTGAACATTCTTTGGCATTGCCTTTCTTTGGGATTGGAATACAAACTGACATTTTCCAGTCCTGTGACCACTGCTGGATTTTCCAAATTTTCTGGCATATTGAGTGAAGCATTTTTAACTCCATCATCTTTTAGGGTTTGTAATAGCTCTGTTTGAATTTCATCACCTCCATGAGCATTGTTCATAGTGATACTTCATAAGGCTCACTTGACTTTACATCCCAGAATGTCTGGCTCTAGGTGAGTGATCACACTATCATGGTTATTTGGGTCATGAAGATCTTTGTTTGTACAGTTCTTCTGTGTATTCTTGCCACCTCTTCTTAATATCTTCTGCTTCCTTTAGGTCCATACCATTTCTGTCCTTTATTGTCCTTTATTTCATGCCCATCTTTGCATGAAATGTTCCTTTGGTATCTCTGATTTTCTTGAAGAGATCTCTAGTCTTTCCCATTCTATTGCTTTCCTCTATTTCTTTTCATTGATCACTGAGGAAGGTTTTCTTATCTCTCCTTGTTAATTTTTTGAACTCTGCATTCAGATCGGTATATATTTCCCGTTGTCCTTTGCTTTTCACTTATCTTCTTTTCTCAGCTATTTGTAAGGCCTCCTCAGACAACCATTTTGCCTTGTTGCATTTCTTTTTCTTGGGGATGATTTTGATAACTGTCTCCTGCACAATGTTACAAACCTCCTTTCAGAGTTCTTCAGGCACTCTATCAGATCTAATCCCTTGAATCTATTTGTCACTTCCACTGTATAATTATAAGGGGTTTGATTTAGGTCATACCTGAATGGTATAGTGGTTTCCCCCCTTTTTTTTTCTTCAATTTCAGTCTGAATTTTGCAATAAGGAATTCATGATCTGAGCCATAGTCAGCCTCCAGTCTTGTTTTGGCTGACTGAATAGAGCTTCTCCAACTTGGACTGGAAAGAATATAATCAATCTGATTTCAGTATTGAGCATCTGGTGATGTCCATGTGTAGAGACTTCTCTTGTGTTTTTGAAAGAAGGTGTTTGTTGTGACCAGTGCATTCTCTTGGCAAAACTCTGTTATACTTTGCCCTGCTTCATTTTTTACTCCAAGGCCAAACTTTCCCGTTACTCCAGGTATCTCTTGACTTCCTACTTTTGCATCCCAGTACCCTATGATGGAAAAGATTTTTTTTTTTTGGTATTAGTTCTAGAAGGTCTTGTAGGTCATTATAGAACTGTTCAACTTCAACGTATTCAGCATTAGTGATTGGGGCATAGACTTGGATTACTGATATTGAATGGTTTGTTTTGGAAATAAACAGAGATCATTCTGTCATTTTTGAGATTGCACCCAGGTACTGCACTTTGGACTCTTCTTTTGACTATGAGGGCTTTTCCATCTCTTCTAAGGGATTCTTGCCCACAGTTGTAGATATAATGATCATCTGTATTAAATTCTCCCATTCTGGTCCATTTTAGTTCACTGATTCCTAAAATGTCAATGTTCACTCCTGCCATATCCTGTATGACCACTTCCAATTTACCTTGTTTCATGGACCTAACATTCCAGGTTCCTATGCAATACTGTTCTTACAGCACTGGACTTTACTTTCATACCAGTTGCTTCCACAACTAGGCATTGTTTCCACTTTGGTTCAGCCTCTTCATTCCTTCTGGAGCTATTTCCCTGATCTTCTCCAGTAACATATTGGACCCCTACTGACTTGGGGAGTTCATCTTTCAATGTCATATCTTTTTGCCTTTTCATATCATTCATGGGGTTCTCAAGGCAAGAATGCTGAAGTGGTTTGCCATTCCCTTCTCCTGTGAACCATGTTTTGTCAGAATTGTCCACCATGATCCGTCCATCTTGGGTGGCCCTACACAGCATAGCTCATAGTTTTATTGGGTTAAGCAGGGCTGTGATCCATGTGATCAGTTTGGTTGATTTTCTGTGACTGTGGTTTTCATTCTGTCTGTCCTCTGATGGATAAGGATTAGAGGCTTGTGGAAGCCTCCTGATGGGAGGTACCTGCTGTGGGGCAACTGAGTCTTCCTCTGATGGAGGGGTGGGTCATACTCAGTAAATCTTTACTTCAACTTTCTGCTGATGGGTGGGGCTTGTTCCCTCCCTGTAGTTTGACCTGAGAACAAACTATGGTAGGGGTCATAGCAATAATGGTAACCTCCTTCAAAAGGACTTATGCCAGCAGGCTGCAGCTCCCAGGACTGTTGTATTCAGTGCCCCTGAACCATTGGCAGGCCACTGTCGACCCACACCTCTGCTGAGGATTCCTGGACACTTACAGGCAAGTCTGGATCAGTCTCTTGTGGGGTCACAGCTCCTTTCTCCTGTGTCCTGGTGCACACAAGGTTTTGTTTGTGCCTTCCAAGCATGTGCTTCTACAGTCTTGTGGAATTTCTGTAATAAAATCCTGCTGGTCTTCAAATTCAAATTCTCTGGGGGTTCTCAGTGCTTTTGCTGGATCCCCAGGTTGGGAAAACTGTTATGGGCCCTAGAACTTTTGCAACAGTGCAAGAATATCTTTGGTATAATTGTTCTCCAGTTTGTGGGTAATCTGCTTGGTGGCTGTATGGTGGGACTAATGGCAATCTCCTCTCAGAGGAGTTATGTCACATGTCACACCTCCCAGATCTGCTGTAGCCAGAGGCCCTGTCCCTGCAACAGGCCAGTGCTGATCCATGCTGTCTCAAGAGACATGCAAACACTCAAAGGCAGGTCTGGCTCAGTTTCTGTGGGGTCTCTGGGTCCTGGTGCACACAAGGTTTTATTTGAGTGCTTCGAGGATCTTTGGCAGGTATGAGGCTGATACACATATGCATATATCAACTCTTTTTTTAAATTTATTTTTTTCCCATAGAGGCCATTACAGAGTATTGAGTAGGGTTCCTTGTCCTAAATGGCAGTTTATTATTATATGTCTATTTTTTATATAATGGTGTGTATATGGGTTTCCTTGGCAGCTCAGTGGTAAACAAATTGCCAGCAATTCAGGAACTGCAGGGGATGCTGGTTCAATCCCTGGGTCAGGGAAGATCCCCTGGAGAAGGGCATGGTGACCTGCTCCAGTATTCTTGCCTGGAGAATCCCTAGGCAGAGGAGCCTGGCAGGCTACAGTCAATAGGGTCACAAAGAGTCAGACACATCTGAAGTGACTTGGCATACATGCACGCAGTGTGAGTATGTCAAACACAGTCTCCCAATTTATCCCTTCTCTCTTCATCCCCTGGTAACAATTTGTCTGTTTTGTACATCTGTGACCCAGCTCTGTTTTGTAACTTAGTTAATTTGTACCCTTTTAAAATATTCCACATATAAGTGATATTATATGATATTTGTTTTTCTGTGTCTTAGTTCAATCACCATGAGAATCTCTAGGTCCATCCATGTTGCTGAAAATGGCATTATTTTGTTCTTTTAATAGTTGAATACTGTTTCATTGTACGTATATACTGCATCTTTATTTATCCATTCACCTGTTGATGGACAAACCTACCTAAGGAGGCAAAAGATTGTATGCAGAAAACTATAAGATACTGATGAAAGAAACCAAAGACGACACAAACATAATGATAGATATACCATATTCTTGGATTGGAAGAATCACTATTGTGAAAATGACCATACTACCCAAAACAAGTATGATTCCTATCAAATTACCAATGGTATTTTTTCATAGAATTAGAACAAAAGATTTTGTAATTTTTATAGAAACACAAATACCCTGAAAAGCCAAAGCATTCTTGAGAAAGATAAATGCAGCTGGCACATAAATGGTAGTGAATATATATTTTTAGAATGAGTGAATGAAAGATCAAATTCTTTAGTCCTTGAAGTTAGTCTCTACTTGAAAACCATGTTAGAAATCCACTCCATATTACACCCCCAAGAAGTTATTGCTGGTTTAGAAATTAACTGTTCAAAAATACCGTGAAACTCATTCTTTAAAAAAAAATGCAAAATTGATTATTTTTAATGATTCCAAACTGTGTAAGGACTTCCTAAATACAAAAATGTTAAAATAAACCACACATTAAACTAAATAAAATATTCTGATGAGATAAAATATCACAATCAGAAATTTAGAAAAAAATAATGAACACTACTCACAAAGAGTTACTATTCTTTTTTTTTAATTTATTTTTTATTTTTTCCTTTATTTTAATTTACAATACTGTATTGGTTTTGCCAATATAGTAACACTTTCATACTTTTAAAGAAAAACTTTTAAAAATTAAATGTGCAAAAGATATAAACATGTTTCACATAAGCAGTAGTTAGATGGATAAACATATGAAAAGTTATGACCATATTAGTAATCAAGAAAGGCAGGTGTGGATAAAGGCAAATTAGCCAATATGGCATGGTCAGGCTCTCTTGCTCCATGTTCTGTAAACAATGACTGCATGGTTGTGTAAGAGCTGAGACTGCTTATAGCATTGTGCATGCATGTCACAAGGTACACACTTGCTCACAGTGTTGTCTGTGGTTATGTTGTGCTATGTTATGACTGCTGCTGCTTCAGCAAGGAGAGATGCTGTTTTATGGCTGCTGTGCCAGCCAGGAGAGAATAAGCGTGTCTGCCGTTCCTATGGTTCCTTGAGTCTTCTAGCCTCTTAGCTCATGCCTTGTCTACCCTGGGTTCAGCGAACAGTGTGAATAGTGTGAACAGCAAGACAACTGGTGTCACAAACAAGATCAGCAATATAGCAGGTATTAATTATATGCCTATCAAATTGACTGAGATGGAAAAGCACATACAACTTAATGTAGTTCAAGTGAAATTTGATATCATAGCACATTTGAAGACATTTCTGGAAAAGCAATTCTGTGTTGTGTATGAAGAAATGTGAAGTATTTCCAGCCAGCTCCTCTGTCTATGGGATTCTCCAGGATAGAATACTAGAGAGGATTGCCATTCCCTTCTCCAGGGAATATTCCTGACCCAGGGATTGAACCTGGGTCTCCTGTACTACAGGCAGATTCTTTACCATTTGAACTACCAGATGAGAGAGTCATTTCTTAGGCAGGTTGGTAAGAAGTCTAGGGGTCCCCAAGGAGAGAGGGGCCTGGAATTCTCAAGGAGGAAGAAAGGACACTTTCTTTTTTTTCTCTTCATTCCTTAGGATTATGTATCCTGCCTGAGGACAGTCTCTGGATTAAACCTGGCTAATCATGTTATGGCAGAAAGTGAAGAGGAACTAAAAAGCCTCTTGATGAAAGTGAAAGAGGAGAGTGAAAAATTTGGCTTAAAACTCGACATTCAGAAAATGAAGATCATGGCACCTGGTCCCATCACTTCATGGCAAATAGATGGGGAAACAGTGGAAACAGTGGCAGACTTTATTTTGGGGGGCTCCAAAATCACTGCAGATGGTGATTGCACACATGAAATTAAAAGATGCTTACTCCTTGAAGGGAAAGTTATGACCAACCTAGATAGCATATTCAAAAGCAGAGACACTGCTTTGCCAACAAAGGTCCACCTAGTCAAGGCTATGGTTTTTCCAGTGGTCATATATGGATGTGAGAGTTGGACTGTGAAGAAAGCTGAGTGCCGAAGAACTGATGCTTTTGAACTGCGGTGTTGGAGAAGACTCTTGAGAGTCCCTTGGACTGCAAGGAGATCCAACTAGTCCATTCTAAAGGAGATCAGTCCTGGGTGTTCTTTGGAAGGAATGATGTTAAAGCTGAAACTGCAGTACTTTGGCCACCTCATGTGAAGAGTTGACTCATTGGAAAAGACTCTGATGCTGGGAGGGATTGAGGGCAGGAGGAGAAGGGGACGACAGAGGATGAGATGGCTGGATGGCATCACTGTTTCGATGGACGTGAGTCTGAGTGAACTCTGGGAGTTGATGGACAGGGAGGCCTGGCGTGCTGCAATTCATGGGGTCACAAAGAGTCAGACACGACTGAGAGACTGAACTGAACTGAACTGAATCAAGTTATTTTAAAATGTAAATTATGAGAGTAGGTTTACAAGGATTATATAACAATAATGTATCCTGCCTGAAGGCAGTCTCTGGACTAAACCTTCCAGCTAATTCTGTTATCTTAAAATGTAAATTATGGGTGTAGGTCTGGTGTGGTCTTTACAACCTCTAGACATTCTTTGGATTCATTGGAGAGTATATAACTCCATTGCTACCACTAGCAAGGGGGTACTCTTTCTACCCCCTTCTGATGTCTATGTCAGAAGCTCTCTCTATCTCCTTTATACTTTAATAAAACTTTATTACACAAAAGCTCTGAGCGATCAAGCCTCATCTCTGGCCCTGGATTGAATTTTTCTCCTTTGGAGGCCAAGAATCCTGGCATCTTTGCGTGATTCAGCAATAACTTTTCACAGGGAAGCCCACAAGTATTCTATACCCTCTGATAAATTATCTCAGGGGAAATTACATTCAGAGAATGTTTTATATATATTTTTATCATTTTTGTCACAGTGTAACTTGTAATTTAGAATGTGAATGAAACACAAGTATTCAATATTATGGGGAATTGTAATTAATGTATATTCATTTGATAGAACCTTAACCTCATTATTTAATATCCAGTCCCATTTTACACACTTTGAAGTGAAGAAATTTACTTCAGGGGATTGGTTATGGGGATGTCCATGGACTGGAGTGAAAGCTGGGGGGAAAGTGAAGGAAATGTCAAGTCTGCCAAACACTGGAGCCCCACACTCCCCACACTACTGAGCCGACTGAGATGCTGCATACCATGGTTACCGAGGGGACCCTTCCTTGCTGCAGCCCAGTCCTGCTTCCCACTAATAACACTGAAACTGCCTTTGAGATACTGGAACCTCCAGTTCCTGCATGTTTCTCAATAGCTTACAGCTGCTGCCAGAGATATTTATCAGAAACAAGAAAAAAGATGCAATTTCTTCCTTTTTTCTCACTATCTAGAGCCTCCCAGGGCTTGCACCATCAGAGTCTTCTGGGAAACCATGTGACAAAGTGGTGAGAATAAACCATTTTCAGGCTGAAACCCTGGAGGATGTGGGAGGCTCCAGCCCCCAAGTGTAGGCCTTTTAAACAGGAGTCACTCTCTAGACAAGGATGTCATGGACAAAAGATTGCATGGAAAAATAATCAACATAGTTTGAGGGCACACATATAGAAAAAGGTTCAGAAGAATTTGCCTGCAAGTTTCATGATGGTGGGGTTGCTTCTTGTTGCCTTGTTTATCCCAACTACCTGGTGTGTGATATACAATTTGAAGATATTTGTAATCTCAAGGCAAAATAAAACTGTTAAAGCATGATGTTTGTCTGAGAGATTAGATTATGGCCCCTTTAAAATATTTTCTTTGTAATGGTTTCTGTTTTTTTTTTAATATATATTTTTCTATAAACAAGATGTTGACATTTCAATTTTTAAAAAATACGCTAAAATGCAATGCAACACAGATTGCAGCTGAGTAACAAAAGAAAGAACACAATCAGCAAAGCATTAATAATGAAGAGTGATCCAGATGAAGATGTAAAGGAGACCCTCTCAAATTTATCTCAACTACATTACTGATTATTGGTACTCTTTTTGACATATCAATTAGACTATGAGTTTCAGGGTCTATATCTGTGAAAGATAAGGCAAACACCAATACTTCACAAAATATTCTTGAAGATTACATGGGGGTATATGTATACATGAAACACTTTTAATGTGAAAAGGCTAAGGCTTATATTAGATATATAAGCTAATATCTATTTCATAGATAATTTATTGATGATGGTAAAGATTTAAGATTATTGTTAATATTGGTTAAGAGTTCTGCTTTAATAATAAAAGTGGCTAAAAATGAGAAAAAAATCAGAAATTGCAGTACAGATATTTGTTACTTTTAACTCTCTTGATTTCATTATTCTACAAAGACCCAGAGGGAATTTATCTCTAGAAGACCATGTTCCACTCCCTTAATGGGCATAGTAAAACCAGTGATGATGTCACTCTCTTGTTTCTTTTTATATAGTTAATTGTGGCCACTTTCCATTAGTCCATCTAGATGAGGTTTTTGGCATCATCTGATTTTGGGGTCAATCAGATAGGAAGACAGGAAAAAAGAATCAAAAGGGTAACTAATATCATTTTTACTTGGGTTTCTGTCACATTCTGTTAATGTTTGAACTTATTTCTAATATTTTTCATTATCATCTGTTTCTCTGGAGAGAAGCAAATGTTTTTTTTTTCTTGAATCTTTCATATTACATTTATTTACTGCAACATATTAGGATACAAGTTTTGATTTCCAGTTATATACAGACAAAAGAATACACACCCTCCTACATTATTGTAATTTCTTTTCTTGAGACTGAAATTAATAGAAGAAAAGGGACTAATTTTACTTGGTATGGGTGTTATTTCTGTATGTTAGAACATTGAAATAAATGTCTCAATCATATCTGTTTCCTAGAGGAAATCTACAGTTGGTGGCTAATACCCAAATTGTACACTGTGGAGGGGACAGTGGGTTCTACAGTATTTATGCAGTATTACAGACTCTGTGTCCCAACTCCTGAGCTGAGACACAAGTCTAGGCAGATGCCCCAAGAACCTGAATTATTTAATTTGTAAAAGGAGAAAATAAGATGAGTAAGTACTTCATAGGCTCTTGGGGACAAAAAGCACAGTAATGCAATAAAACAATTGCTTAGAAGCTGCCAGATTAATGTAAGATTTGTTACTACTCTACTACTACTGTTAATAATTACTAAGTTTAATAAGCACCGTTTTTGTTGATTTTGAGCTCAGGCAATTTGGTAGAGTAAAGTAAGAAAAAAATTGGCCTCCCTTTTGAATAGGGAGGCCAATTGTGTTTTGTGGTACAAACAGAATTCCCTTATCTGTATGGTGTCCTAGGTATTCAGTGTCACTTGAACACAGTGACTTTCATTTACCAAAGAAATGAAAGTCCCACTTCCCACTTGCCCTCTACTCTCTTTTTATTTACTCAACAAATAGATCTGAGGTCTTCACTTGTACCAGCCACTGTACTGGTCCTTCATTCTGACCACAAATAGACAGTCACAGGTGTAATTTTGTCTTAATTGTACAGTTTTAAAATTTTACACAGATGGAGCTCAGCATTCATCTGCCAGTGAAGGTAGAAATTGACAGAAATATATGTTAATGCAATTTGTGGCAAATTTGTTGTATATCTATATTAAATCACCAAATTCACTTTCAAAGTTGTCTGCAGCTTCATCACTCCAGAACATGGGGTTGTTAATAAGCTGAATATTGTAATTAGTCTTGGGATTATCACAAGAACATAAAATATATTTGAAGCTTGGAAATTCTACTTGAAATACTACTGCATCATAAGCATTTCTAAACTCTTTCCAGAAAGTAGAGCCAATATTTCCTTTTGTTGATAAGGACTTATAAAACTTAACATTTAACATGTCAGAAAATGAAAAGATCCAAAATGTAATCTGCCTGATAGAAATTTTAGGAAAAACTACGAATTCTCTTAAGAAAGTTCAGGTGTATTTTTTTCCTACTGTTCTTAATAATTTATTTTGTATGTCTTTTAACATTCTAGTTTAAATCATATTTATGTAATATTTCTCCCTCATCGACTGATTATGACCTTAAGTGTAACCAAGTTTAATTTTTTTTTTTTTGTCTTCAGCATTGAATGCACATATGTACTGTGAGCAGCAAGATAGGGGACAGAACATTACATGGAGTCAGAGACTTCTCAGTGTTTTTCAGTTTTTCTTTACGCATCTCTTTTTCCATGAAAACTTGATTGCTGTAGGCAATAAAGCAGATAATGCTTGCAAAACAATGAATGCCTTGTCTTGTAAATGGCTGTGACCTTCTAAATGCTAGTTCTGTTCCCTGATATTTGAAACAAATGGTAGGAACTGTAAGGAGATGATGTTGCCGAAGCATGTACTAGATAAAACAGAGATGGGATTCTCTATGAAACTCTGCTTACCCACAGTTAAAACTGGAAATATAATTTGTACTTGTTTATATTTATATACTCTTATTCGCTTAAATATGTATTTATGTAGAGTTTGCATCAGGATATCTCATGACACTGAACTTTGGCAAACTTACTATTAGTAACTGATTAATTTAACCCACAATATATTCACTGAAAGACAAGTTTTGAATTCTTTCTCTTTCAAAGAATGTATTAATTGCAGGAATCTTACAATCCTCAAATCTACAACCCCATGACATCTCCTCTTATTAGCACAACTGGATTGTATACATGGCTGTGCACGCAGGTGTGTATGCACACACAGACAAAAACACAAACACACATGCAGCAGAAGCTCAGTAAACATTAATATCAGGTGGTCATATTGCATGAGCAATCTATTAATTACAAAGCTCTCCTTGCTTATCTAGGTGAAACTTTATGGACAACTCCACCTGGGTGGCAAACTACACTGGCCAGTTGGATTTCATCCTCGTGGGGTTCTTCAGTCAATCCAAGCACCCAGCTCTCCTTTGTATGGTCATTTTTGTGATTTTCCTGATGGCCTTGTCTGGTAATAGCATCCTGATCCTTCTGATACATTCTAATGCCCATCTCCAAACTGCCATGTATTTTTTTATTAGTCAGCTGTCCCTCATGGATGTGATGTACATTTCTGTCACTGTGCCGAAGATGCTCATGGACCAGGTCATGGGTGTGAATGAGATTTCAGCCTCTGAATGTGGAATACAGATGTTTCTCTATTTGACTCTAGTAGGTTCAGAATTTTTTCTTCTGGCTGCCATGGCCTATGACCGCTATGTGGCCATCTGTCATCCACTCCGTTATTCTATTCTCATGAACCATAGAGTGTGTCACCTCTTGGTGTCTGGCTGCTGGTTCCTGGGATCAGTGGATGGCTTCATGCTCACACCAGTCACCATGACCTTCCCCTTCTGCAGATCCCGGGAGATCCATCACTTCTTCTGTGAGGTCCCTGCTGTAATGAAGCTTTCCTGTTCAGACACTTCCCTGTATGAGACACTCATGTACCTGTGCTGTGTCCTCATGCTCCTCATCCCTGTGACAGTCATTTCAAGCTCTTATTTATTTATCCTCCTCACCATCCACAGGATGAATTCGGCAGAGGGCAGGAAGAAGGCTTTCACTACTTGCTCTTCCCACATGACTGTGGTCATCCTGTTCTTTGGAGCTGCAGTCTATACCTACATGCTCCCCAGTTCCTACCACACCCCTGAGAAGGATATGCTTGTATCTGTATTTTACACCATACTCACTCCTGTTCTTAACCCTTTAATCTATAGTCTTAGGAATAAGGATGTCACAGGGGCTCTAAAGAAAATGTTAAACATGGGATCTGTCACAATACTGTAAAGTAAGACATTTTTGTACTAATGGTTTATTTTCCTTCATTGTACATCAGAAATGTATAGTCTTATGCCAATATTATTCTTCAGATTTTCATGCCATGATGTATCATCCCATATTCATCCCTGAGAGAGTTGATAGGCAGTCCAGGGCCCTTCCAGTAGGAGATGAGCATTCTCCCTCATGCTTTCCTTAAGCCTTGTGCAACAATGTATCTTGCCCTAGAACTGGCATTTCTTTAGGTCCAGAGCTAATGGTCACACAGCATGATATCTTACTCATGGAAATGATTTTATTAAATGTTTCTTATACTACATTATAATTTTTAAAAAATGGGTGAAATTAGTTTAAAATCTGAGTAACGCATGGATCCTACCTGGAAGGAATTTGAACTATAAACGTAGTTCATGCAATAACTGTAATTGCTGTTACTCAGTCACTAAGCCATTTTTGACTCTTTGTGACCCCATGGACTGCAGCATGCCAGGCGCCTCTGTCTTCCACTATCTCCCAGAATTTGCTCAAATTCAGCATCTGGGTGTTTTCCAGTGAATCAGCTTTTCACATCAGGTGGCCAATGTATTGGAACTTCAGCTTTAGCATCAGTCCCTCCAAAGAATATTCAGGATTGATTTTCTTTTAAGATTGATTGGTTTCATCTCCTTGCTGTCCAAGGGACTCTCAAGAATCTTCTCCAACACCACAGTTCAAAGACATAAATTCTTTGGTGCCTAGCCCTCTTTATAGTCCAACCCTCACATCCACACATGACTACTGGAAAAATCATAAGTTTGACTATATACACCTTTGTTGGTAAAGCGATGTCTCTGCTTTTTAAAAAATTTGTTTAGGTTTGTCACAGCTTTCCTTCCAAAGAGCAAGCATCTTTTAACTTCATGGCTGCAGTCACCATCTGTAGTGATTTTGAAGCCCAAGAAAATAAAATCTGTCACTGGTTTCACTATTTCCCTTTCTATTTGCCATGAAGTGATGGGAATGGATGCTATGACTTTAAGTTTCTTTTCTTTTTTTATAATGTTGTGTTTCAAGTCAGCTTTTTCATTCTGTCCTTTCACTCTCATCAAGGTGCTCTTTAATTCCTCTTTTCTTTCTGTTATTAGAGTAGTATCATCTGCATATCTGAGGTTGCTGATATTTCTCCCAGGAATCTTGATTCCATCTTGTGATTCATCCATCTTAGCATTTCACATGATGTTCTTTGCATGTAAGTTAAATAAGCAGGGTGACAATATAAGCCTTGTTGTACTCCTTTCCCAATTTTGAACCAGTCCATTGTACTGTGTCTGGTTCTAACTATTGCTTGTTGACCCACAAACAGATTTCTCAGGAGACAGATAAGGTATTCTGGTACTTAATCTCTCTCTATTCACAAATGATAAGATATTGTATATTAAAAATTCTAAGAAATATAAGTAAATACTACTGAATTCTATTAGTTCAGGATAATATAAGACAAATATGCAGACAGTGTATTTCTAAATGCCAGGTATTAACATTCTGAAAGTGAAATTTAAAAAATAATTAATCAAAGAATAAAATATCAAGAATTTGGGGAGAAATTGAACAAAGCTACTGTTAAGATTCATACCTGAAAAATACAAAACTTAGTTGAAAAAATTTAGAAAGACCTAAATAAACAGAAATGCATCTCATATTCATAAATCAAGGATTTAATATTAGTAGGATGGAAACACTGCTTAATTTAATTTACAGATTAAATACAATCTTTGTCAAAATTGCAGCTGGCTCTTCTATAGAAATTTGGAAGCTGATCCTAAAATTCATATAACATTGCAAAGTACTTTGAAAAGCCAAACCAATAAGCAGAAATAATAAACTTGGAAAATTCCACTTCCCAATTATAAAAATTGCTACTAAGCTACAGATATCAAAAGAGCATTCCACTTGCATAAAGTGAAGTGCAAGTCACTCAGTCATGTCTGACTCTGCGACCCCATGGACTATAAGTCCATGGAATTCTCCAGGCCAGAATACTGTAGTGGGTAGCCTTTCCCTTCTCCCGGGAATCTTTCCAACCCACTTGCATAGTATAGACATTTAGATCAATAGAGTAGGATTTTTTGTCTAGAAACAAACACACATTTATAGACAATTTATTTTCAATAGAAGTTCCAAGACAGCAGGGAAATGATTTAACAAAAAACACTGCAACAAGTAGATATCCGTGTAAAAAAAAAAAAAATGAAGTTGGTCCCCCAACTCACAACTTACACAAAATTAACTGAAAATAAAGACCTAAATTCAATGACAAAAATATAAAGCCCTGGGGAAAAAAAAAAAAACATATGAGTAAATCTTGACCTTTTGGCTTCTTAAATATGGTAAATATGGTACTAAATGAACCAGATTCCAAAAGAAAAAAAATTAATTTAATCAACCTGAAAAACTAAGTCCCCCATAGAATGTAAGAAAGCCCCCCAGGCTCACCTGAGTTCCAGAAACTTGTCCAAGGACAACCATTTAAAGGTGTACCACTAATCAGAGTGAGGGAAGGAGTGGCTGTATAAATAGGAGTGATTTTGTGAGTAGAGCAAGCCCCTTATTCACACAATGAATGAAATGAATCCAAGAGAGTGTGAGTGGGTAAACAAGAAAGAGAGTAAACAAAGAGGACAGATAGATGGAGAAAGAGAAATGGGATACCTGGATGGGTGAAGGAAGAGACATAAGGAGAGTCAAAGAGGAGGAAGGAAGAATAAATACCAGGAAGAAAAGTTGAGAGATGAATGGAAGTACAGAACAAAAGAAGGGCAAACGAGCGAACGGTTATTCGGATGGATGAAAGAAATGAAGGAAAAAGAAAAGAAGGAATGAGAGAGGGAGGTTAGTATTTGAGAGAACAGATAACTGGTAGGATAGAAAAATGGATGGAAAAATACATTAGGGAGGCATTGAATAAAAAATGCAAATTCACCAGTGTTTACATCTTTATCTTGATACTTCTGCGGCACCCAGAGGAAATTTTGTTAGTAGGAGTCATAAATTATAAGCTCATTATAGAACTTCAACTCATTTCTGTAGGAAATTATTGCTCAAATATACCCTTCTAACCCAGAAAAATACAGAAAATAAAATTTGACAAGCCAATACCATTGCTGCAGTTTCAAAAAGAGACCAAAGGCTCAGCATTTTTCCTCCCACTGACATCTTGTCTCCACTCAGGAGACCAGTCTGAGTTTGGGGAAAACTCCCTTTCTGAGTGAAAAGAAAAGCTTGGCAAAAGACCCATGGAGGCTGAAATGAAAGCTGGATGCAAAGATACTTACTTGTAGGAGGCTCATTCAGACCATGTCCATTAAAACCTGGAGACAAAAAAGGCACACATTAAGGAGAGTTGAAAGAACCCCAGATTTCTAAACCCCAGATTTCTTTGTCCATGTGGGGCTCCTTTAGAGATGCCATTCTCTCTGTACCAGGTGAACATTTATTAATCTTCTATTCAGACTTAAATGTCATCTCTATTATAAAGGAACTCCTTGCCTTTTGATTAGAAATGACCCTTCTATACCCACCTCTCCAACATGAGACCGTCTCCAACAAGAGACCCTCATTACATTTTTGTCCACACAATTTTGCCCCCACCCATTTTGCCCCCATTTTTTGCTTGCTATATGCCCTTTTACCCTCACTGGCCCAGGGAAGGAGTGGTTGACCTTTGGGGGATGCAGTTCACTTGGAATCTCTCCATTTGTCATCACTGTACACTTCATTTCCAGCCTTGTTGAACCACTTACAGTTTCTCCACCCTGTCATATATTCTTATCTTGGGATCTTTGCACATGCAGTCACTTCTGTCTGGATGTTTCTCCTGTTTCCTTATCTGGGTAATTTCCTGATCATCCTTCAGATCCTCACTTAGATGCCTGCTCTCCCAAGAACTCTCCCATACTAGGTCAAGGACTATTTCTGGTACCCACAATATCCAATGCTGAACATATCACAGCTCTGGTTATCTTCTATACAAACATTTATAATTTATCCCCCTTTCCTCAAGATTGTGACCTCCATGAGGTCAGGGAATGGGACAATCTAGTTTATCTTTGTCCTGCCAGAACCCTAGCACCTAGCACATTGCCTAATCTGTGTAAAAACTAAAATCTTAATGAGTGAAGAAGAACTAAAGAGCCTCTTGATGAAAATGAAAGAGGAGAGTGAAAAAGTTGGCTTAAAGCTCAACATTCAGAAAAGTAAGATTATGGCATCCAGTCCCATCACTTCATGGTAAATAGATGGGGAAACAGTGAAAACAGTGGCTGACTTTATTTTTTTGGACTCCAAAATCACTGCAGATGGTGATTGCAGCCATGAAATTAAAAGACATTTACTCCTTGGAAGGAAAGTTATGACCAGCCTAGATAGCATATTAAAAAGCAGAGACATTACTTTGTAACAAAGGTCCATCTAGTCAAGGCTATGGTTTTTCCAGTAGTCATGTATGGATGTGAGAGTTGGACTATAAAGAAAGCTGAGCACCGAAGAATTGATGCTTTTGAACTGTGGTGCTGGAGAAGACTCTTGAGAGTCCCTTGGACTTCAAGGAGATCCAACCAGTCCATCCTAAAGGAGACCAGTTCTGGGTGTTCACTGGAAGGACAGATGTTGAAATGAAACCCCAATATTTTGGCTACCTGATGCGAAGAGCTGACTTATTTGAAAAGACCCTGATGGGAAAGATTGAGGGCAGGAGAAGGGGACGACAGAGGATGAGATGGTTAGATGGCATCACCGACTCAATGGACATGAGTTTGTATAAACTCTTGGAGCTGGTGATGGACAGGGAGGCCTGGCATGTTG
Source organism: Capra hircus (assembly GCF_001704415.2). Taxonomy (NCBI): domain Eukaryota; kingdom Metazoa; phylum Chordata; class Mammalia; order Artiodactyla; family Bovidae; genus Capra; species Capra hircus. The sequence continues at coordinate 68,242,771 of NC_030814.1, forward strand.
CAGCTCATGGGGTCATAAACAGTTGGACACGACTGAGTGACTGAACCGAACTGAATGAGTGATAAGCCAAATGTGGTACATCTACCCAAGAGAATGTCATTCAGGCTTTCACAGAAGGAAGCTCAGACACATGCCACAACATGGGTGAAACTTGAGGACATTATACTAAATGAAATAGACCAGTTACAAAATAACAAACGCAGGATAATTTTGCTTATATTACTTGCACAGAATAGTCAAATATTTAAAGACAGGAAGTAGAATGGTAGTTGTTAACACCTGGGGTAGATTGAAATGGAGAACTATTTGTTAATGTGCATAGAATTTCAGTTTTGCAAATTCTAAAGACTGGTTGCACCACCTATGTATATACCTAACACTACTGTACTGTACACTTAAACATTGTTCTGATAAGTTTTGTATTTTGTTTGTTGTTTTAGTTGCTAAGTCATATCTAACTCTATGGGACCCCATGGACTGTAACCTGCCGGTCTCCTCTGTCCATGGGATTTCCCCTGGTAAGGATACTGGAGTCTGTTGTCATTGACTTCTCCAGGGGATCATCTTGACCCAGGGATAGAACCCGTGTCTCCTCCTGACAGGCAGATTTTCTTTCTTTCTTTCTTTCTTTTTTTTTTTTTTTTTTCACCATTGAACCACCAGGGAAGCCTGACCTATATTTTACTACAATTTAAAAAAATCAGCTCCCACCACGGCTCTTCCTAGTGTAGACCCCGCTGATTTTCTCAAATCTCATCTCTTCTCTCTCCCTTGCTCTCTCTCTGATTCAGTCACAATGGCCTCATTGATAGTTATGTGATAAAGCAAGCACAGCAAGATATTATCGTGCATTTGATTATAATTATAATAAGTATTTCTTATTTATTTTGTTTTAAGTAAGTTAGAATGCATTTATTATTATATTTGGCTAGTAATGTAGATCTGCATTACAAGTTTTTGCTCTTTTTGGACTATCAGTATGCTTTGGCAATTAAAAGCCCATACATTAGATAAGTTGTCCCTCTGCCTCAGTTGTACCCACAAAACCTATGTAATATTGCTCTATGTTGCCCCTGCTCTCAGGAGTGTCACAGTCTTCCAAGAGATATCCTTCAGACATCAGTTCCTCCTCTTGGCCTTGGATGAATCCTGGGACCTGGTGTTATATTTCTCTTTGGAGTGAAAGTACAGTCTTGTAGACTTTCCTTTTGTTGTTGTGCTATGTCATGTAGGACCTGGGCTTCCAGGAACAAAGATTTATCCTCATGTGCTGAAAGTCTTCCCTGACAGAGGCCAGCCTGTTATGCATCTCCATAACAGTTGCAGCCACCAGAAAAGGAAGCTTTCAGCTCAGAGGCGTCAAATTATCCATCTTCCCTTTTCTTTAAAAGAAAATTTTTTTTAAAGTTTTAATAGTATGAAAACACATTTACATGAGACTTGGAAAATACAGAACAAAGTTACATATAGTTCCACAAGTGTAATGTGACATTTACAAAGAAGGATCTTTGACTAAGCCATCAAAAGCCTCAAAAAGTTAGAAGACTGAAAAAAATCACAGAGTGTAATTGCATAGAAAGTGAAGTCACTCAGTTGTGTCCGACTCTTTGTGACCTGTGGACTGTAGCCCACCAAGCTCCTCCATCCATGGGATTCTCCAGGCAAGAATACTGGAGTGGGTTGCCATTTCAAGAAAGCATTTAAATGAGAAATAAAGATACTTTAAAAACCCTATGTGTTTGAAAATTAAATGTCCACTTTTAAGTGATAGGTGTATCTAAGTAGCCATAATAAGGAAAATTAGAAAATATTTTTTAACTAAATTGCTTTTAGAGTTTTCTAGGAGATGAAGTTCAAAATGCCAGATAAAAGCCCTTTAGCTCCTGGTTATGGCATGGGTACTTGGGGTGACCTCAGCTCAGTGACTGTTTACCCACTAAGATTGGAAGCATTCTGAGATTTTAACTGGTACAGCCGTGCCCATGCATGGCCATGCATTATCAGTTTGGTGACATCCATTCCTGGACCTTTCAAACCCCTCTTCTCAAGCTTTATCTTTCAGACTCCCATCAGGAGAATTTCAGGCTCTCGCCCACCTTCACTGAGCATAGCTCAAGGCAGTGGAAAAGAACACAGCCATCCCCAGGGCTATAGCTGGGTGGACTCAGGGCAACTGCTGCTTTAGGACACATTGGCAACAAGACAAATGTATTTGTGGTTACTAAAGGCAAAGAATTTGTGGGAGGAAATTGAGGATGAAGGTTGTCAAGAAATAAAAACATAAGGAAGAAAATGGCAGAGGAGTAGGTGGACATGGAATATATCTCTCCATGGATACATCAGGAATACACCTTCAGACACAGAAGTGATTGCAGACCACCAGCTGAGAGCAGGCAGGAGTACCTGACCACCAGAAAAGAATATATAGAACCATGCAAAACTTGCTAGGATGAAGGAACAAGGAGGAAAAACAGGAGAGTTAGTAAGACTGGACTTGCCCTCAGTGAGTGGGGGAACTGAAGCAGGGGTCCGATCTCAGGGTATTTATTTGTGACTTAGGAGAAACATTTGAGGCTGAGAGTGGAGCAGCTGATCTGTGACATCCTAAATGGAATGATAATCACATAGACATTCCTTTCTGCAGCCATTCGTACCCCAGACAGGGTTGCAGTTCCCCTAGAAGGCACAGTGGCTGGGAGCTGAAGTGTAGGGATTGTGGACCAATCCCAGGGCAAAGCCTGCTGTTGACTGCAGGGAGACAGCCAGAGGGGACATGAGGGAGGAGATTGTGGTGAGAAATGCCTGTGGAGAAAAGTCAGGCAGCCATGGCAGCAAGCGCATACTGCTGAGTCATGAATAGGGGATGAAGCCATCATGGTAGCCTCTCTCTCCTCACACACTAAGACCAACACCAGCACGTGAACAATGGAGATGCTGGCCTTTCAAGTGCTTGAGGCAGGGAACAAGAGAAGGATCCCAGCCAGAGGAGCCCTTCACGTGCCTGATGCACCAAGCAACAGAGAAGCATGTCAGGCAGGGGAGACCTCTAAGTGCATGAATGGGCGGAGCAACAGAGAAGGACTAGCCAAAGAGGCCTTCTGATTGCCAGCTGCCAGAGGCTAGAAAAAGACTCTGATAGAGCCATAGCTGCAGCTGAGGCAGTCTGTGTCCCTGCACACTTGGCACTGTCAAGCAGCTGCGCCACTTTCACACTCAATCCTCACTGGGGCAGAACTGCCACAGGCTAGAAAAAGTCCTGCATCTGTGCATGTGGGTTGCTTCAGTGGTGATTAAGTCTTTGTGACCCTGTGAACTGTGGCCTGCCAGGCTTCTCTGTCTGGGGGCTCTTCAGGCAAGTGGAGTGGGTTGTCACTCTTCTAGAACAGCATATTTTCTGCTGCCCTAGCCACCAGCTCCCCTGAGTACCCGGTGCTGCCAAGGGCCCTGTGACCCAAGCAGCTGTACCACGTCCATGGCTGGCACTCAGTGGGGCAAACCCAAATCCTCCTGGGCACCTCAGGAGCAAACTCCTGTGGACAACTCACATGCAGAGGTGGAGATAAAGCCGCTATTAAAACCCAGGGACAGTGTGGCTAAGGAAGAAGACCCAAACCCTTGTCATCAGCTGGGCAAGCTGTAGATTAAATCTACACCATCAACTAGGCAGACTCTGTGTCTATGGAATATATTAAAAAAACATTGAGAGTTGTCAAAAAGAAAACAAAAACAAAAAAATGCACCCACTAGTTCTGACAGCTTTCGATATTGGAGGCAAAAACACTCCAGAGTAGGACCAGATTAGAGTCTGAGCTGCCCCCATAGCAGGTTCAGAGACCAGCAGTGTTGGAATGCATCTAGGGAGGCAAGGTGGACTGTGACTCCCAGCGAGGGAAAGTACACTGGTAGGAGAGACTCAAGAGAAGCATTTATTATTCTTATATTTTGGCTTTTACTGTAGTTTCTTCTGGATTTATTATTAATTTTTCCCCCTTCCCCACCCCCTTTGTTGTTGTAGTTGTCGATTTCACTAATACTATTAAATCTATTTACACTTTTGAGAATTTTCTTAAAATCACACATTTTATTTCTGTTATATGCTTCTGCCTCAATGTTGGCCTTTTGTCGTTTTGTGGGGTTTTCCTTTTTTATTCATTTTTCTGCCTTTTTTCTTTTTTTCCCCTTTTAATTTTAATTAAAAAAATTAAATTTATCATTATTTTTCTACATTTATTCATTTGTTTGCCTTTCCCACTGTTCTTTTCCTTTTGTGGTTAATCTTTAATATACATAAATCTTCTCAATCTACCTCTAATTAACTTTGTATTTCTATTCTTTCTTTTTCTCACCATATTTGTTCTGTTTTTGTTGATTTATTCCCCAGGTAGCACTTTGCTGTAGTTTTGTTTTCCAGTTTATACTGTAGTTTTGTTCTTAACTGGATTGGATTTCATTTTTGGTTTCCTTTGTTTGTGGGGTCAATCTATTATGCTTAATTTTTTTGGACTGTTTTGGTTCTGCTTATGGGTGTATATGTATGTGTTTATTCCATTATTTTAGTTATTATTTACCTGATTTTGTAATTGCCATTTGCCTGGGGTGCCTGTTTTCTTCCTCTTTTTTTTGTGTATTTATTTTCATCCCATTTAATGTCATAACAAACCACATGTGGAATCTCTGTTTCCAGCCAGAGATCAAGCCCTGAGCCTTTGGAGTGGGAGTGCTGACTCTAAGACCCTAGACTACCAGACAACCCCTAACCCTAGGGATTAACAAATAATGAGAATTCCACAAAAGCAACTACTTGTACACAAGGCCTATCATCACCCAGCTACCAGTAGTACACTTTGCACCCTCACCCAAACAATAAACAAGACAAAAATACAAACCTAATCATCAGTAGACAGGATTGCCACCTCACTCAGCCCTGCCCATCAGAGGAGAGAGAAAAACACCTTACCTCCACCCACCATAATACAAGCAAAAATCACACCCTACACAAAGCTTACACAACTGGACCAAACTAATGAGGCCAGAAACCAAGGAAGAAAAAATTCAACCTTGAAGCATGGGAAAAGGAGACCTCAAACACAGTAAGTTAAAAACAACAACAAAAAAAACAACAACAAAAAAGGAAAGGCAGAGAAATACTGCACAAATGAAGGAAACACACAAGTGCAAATAAATGAAGAGAAAATAGGCAAACTACCTGAAAAAGAATTCAGAATAATGATAGTAAAGATGATGCAAAACCTTGAAAATAGAATGTAGAAAATGAAAGAATCAATGAACAAGGCATAGAAGAATTAAAGAATAAACATACAGGGACAAGCAACACAATTACTGAGATTAAAAATACTCTAGAAGGAATCAATAGCACAATATCTGAAGCAGAAAAATGGATCAGTGAGCTGGAAAGTAAAATGGTGGAAATAACTGCTTAGAGCAGAATAAAGGAAAAAGAATGAAAAGAATTGAGAATAGTCTCAGAGACCTCTGGGACAATATTAAATGCACCAACGTTCAAATTATAGGGGTCCCAGAAGAAAAAGAGAAAAAGAAAGTGTATGAGAAAATTTCTGAAGTGATTGCAGTTGAAAATTCCAACATGGGAAAGGAAATAGTCAATCAAGTCCATGAAGTGCAAAGAGTCCCATATATGACAAAAGAAAGAAGAAACATGCCAAGACACATACTAATCAAACTAACAAATATTTAGCACAAAGAAAGAATATTGAAAGCAGCAAGAGAAAAGCAACAAGTAACATACAAGGGAAACCCCTATGTTTAACAGGTGATCTTTCAGCAGAAACTCTGAAGGCCAGAAGGGAATGGCAGGATGTATTTAAAATACTGAAAGAGAAAAACCTACAACCAAGATTATTCTACCTAGCAGGGATCTCATTCAAAATTGATGGAGAAATCAAGCTTTATAGACAAACAAAAGTTAAGAAAATTTACTACCACCAAACCAGCTTTACAACAAATGTTAAGGGACTTATATGTTCAGGAAATACAAGAGAAGGAAAAGATCTACAAAAACAAATCCCAAACAATTAAGAAAATGGCAATAGGAGCATATATATCAATAATTACTTTAAATATAAATGGATTAAATCTTCAATCAAAAGGCATAGACTGGTCTAATGGGTACAACAGCAAGACCCATATATATGCTGTCTACAAGAAACCCACTTCAGACCTAAAGACACGTATAGACTGAAAATGAGAGGATGAAAAAATATTTCATGGAAGTGAAAGTCAAAAGAAAGCTGGAGTAGCAATCCTCATATCAGACAAAATAGACCTTAAAATAAAGAACGCTACAAGAGATAAGGAAGGATGCTATGTAATAATCAAGGGGTCAATCCATGAGGAAGACATAACAATTGTAAAATCTATGCACCCAACATAGGGGTAACTTGATAGATAAGGCAAACACTAACAGACATAAACTGAGAAATTCACAGTAACACAATGGTAGTAGGAGACTTTAACACCCCACTTGTACCAAAGGAAATATAATCAAAACAGAAAATTAATAAGGAAGTACAAGTCTTAAATGACACGTTAGACCAGATGGATCTCATTGATATCTTCAGGACATTCCATCCAAATGCAGAATATATCTTTTCTCAAGTGCACATGGAACATTCTCCAGGATAGACTACAAATCAACTTTCAGTAAATTTAAGAAGATTGATATCATATCAAGCATCTTTCCTGATGACAACGCTATGAGACTAGATATCAGCTACAACAAAAAGACTAAAAAACACAAACACATGGAGATTAACCAACAGGTTACTGAAGAAATAAAAAGTGAAATTAAGAAAATTTCCAGAAACAAATGACAGTGAAAACACAACAACTCAAAACTTATGGGATGCAGCAAAAGCAGTTCTAAGAGGGAAGTTTAGTAATACAATCCTACCCCAAGAAATAAGAAAAAACATTGAATAGACAACCTAACTTTATACCTAAAACAGCTGGAGAAAGAAGAAAGAAAACCCAAAGTTAGCAGAAGGAAAGAAATAAAGATCAGAGCAGAAATAAATGAAAAAAGTGAAAAAAAAGCAAAGATTAATAAAACTAAAAGCTGGTTCTTTGAGAATATAAACAAAATTGACAAGTCTTTTTAGCCAGACTCATCAAGAAAAAATGAGAAAAGAAATCAAATCAAAAAAATTATAAATGAAAAATAATATAAATTATAATATAAATGGAAAAGGAAAGCTTACAACAGACCATGCAGAAATACAAAGGAGTATAAGAGGCTACTATGAGCAACTGTATGGCAATAAAATGGATAATCTGGAAGAAATGGACAGATTCTTAGAAAATTTCAGTCTTCCAAGACTGAACCACGAAGAAATAGAAATTATGAACAACTCAATTACAACCATGAAATCAAAACTGTGATCAAAAATCTACTTAAAAACAAAAGCCCAGGACCAGATGGCTTCACAGGTGAATTCTATCAAACATTTAGAGAAGAGCTAATGTCTATCCTTCTAAAGCTCTTTTAAAAAGTTGCAGAGGAAGGAATACTACCAAACTCATTCTATGAGGCCATCATTACCCTGATACCAAAATCAGAAAAAGACAACACAAACAAGAAAACTACAGGCCAATATCACTGATGAACATAGATGCAAAAATCCTCAACAAAATTCTAGCAAACAAAAATTCAACAGCACAATAAAAAGCTCATACACCATGATCAAGTTGGGTTTATCTCAGGGATGCAAGTATTCAATATACAGAAAATCAATGTGATATGCCATATTAACATAGTGAAAGATAAAAGTCATATGAAAATCATAATAGATGAAGAAAAAGCTTTTGACTCATAAAAAGAGCTTTTATGATAAAAACTCTTCAAAAAATGGGCATAGAAGGAACCTACCTCAACATATCATATATAGACTTTACTCCTTGGGAGAAAAGATATGACCAATCTAGACAGCATATTAAAAAGCAGAGATATTACTTTGCCAACAAAGGTCCATCTTGTCAAGGGTATGGTTTTTCCAGTAGTCATGTATGGATGTGAGTTGGACTATATAGAAAGCTGAGCAAAGAATTGATGCTTTTGAACTGTGATGTTGGGGAAGACTCTTGAGAGTCCTTTGGACTGCAAGGAGATCCAGTCAGTCCATCCTAAAGGAAGTAAGTCCTGAATACTCTTTGGAAAGACTGATGTTGAAGCTGAAACTCCAATACTTTGGCCACCTGATGAGAAGAAATAACTCACTGGAAAAGACCCTGATGCTGGGAAAGATTGAAGGTGGGAGGAGAAGGGGACAACAGAGGATGAGATGGTTGGATGACATCGCTGACTGGATGGACATGAGTTTGAGTAAGCTCTGGGAGTTTGTGATGGACAGGGAAGCCTGCTGTGCTGCAATCCATGGGGTTGCAAAGAGTTGGACTTGACTGAGTAACTGAACTGAACTGCTATATGATAAGCCTGCAGCTATCATTATTCTCAATGGTTAAAAACTGAAAGCATTCTCTCCAAGATCAGGAATAAGACAAATGTGTCCACTCTCACCACTATTATTAACACAGTTTTGGAAGTCCTAGCTATGGGAATCAGAGAAGCAAATAAAAGGAATTCAGATTGGAAAAGAAGAATTAAAGCTCTCCCTGTTTGCAGATGACATGACACTATACATAGAAAACCCTAAGGAGACTATCAGAAAATTACTACAGCTAATCAGTGAATTTAGCAAATTTGTGGGATACAAAATCAATACACAGAAATTATTTGCATTCCTATATATTAACAATGAAACAGTATGGTACTGGGAGAAAAATAGAAATATAGATCAATGGAAAAAGAGCCCAGAAATAAACCCACACACCTATAGGTATCTTATTTTTGACAAAGGAGGCATGAATATACAATGGGGCAAAGATAGCCCCTTCTATATGTGGTGCTGGGAAAACTGTACAACTACATGTAAAAGAATGAATTTAGAACACTTCCTAATACCATACACAAAGATAAACTCAAAATGGATTAAAGACCTAAATGTAAGACCAGATACTATAAAACTATTAGGGGAAAACATAGGCAGACCACTCATCAAAGCAAGACTCTCTATGACCCACCTCCTCAAGTAATGGAAATAAAAACAAAAATAAACAAGTGGGACTTAATTAAACTTAAAAGCTTTTGGACAGCAAAGGAAACTAGAAGCAAGGTGAAAAGACAACCTTCATGATGGGAGAAAACAGAAAATGAAGCAACTGACATATATACAAAATATACAACCAGCTCGTACCACTCCATACCAGAAAAACAGACTACCCAATCCAAAAGTGGAAAAAAGACAGACATTTCTCCAAAGAATACATACAGTTGGCTAACAAACATGAAAACATGCTCAACATTGCTCATTATTAAAGCAGTGCTAGAGGAACTGTAAAGATGGCGGAGGAATAGGACGGGAAGACCACTTTCTCCCTCACAAATTCCTTAAAAGAACATTTCAACGCTGAGCAAACTCCACAAAACAACTTCTGTAGGCTGGCAGAGGACATCAGGCAACCAGAAGAGCAGACCATTGTCTTCAAAAACAGGTAGGAAAAAATATAAAAGACGAAAAAGGAGACAAAGGAGGTGGGGAGGGAGCTCTGTCCCGGGAAGGAAAGCCCGTCCCGGGAAGGGAATTTTAAGAAGAGAGGTTTCCAAACACCAGGAAACACTCTCTCTCCCTGCCGAGTCTGTGGTGAGCCTTGGAAACACAGAGGGCAACATAACAGGAAGGAAAAATGGATAAATAATTATAACCAACAGATTACAAGCCCAACAGTAACTCCCCCAGCGGAAAAGCAGCACAGACGCCTGCATCTGCCATTGGGAAGTGGGGGCAGGGCAGGGACGCGCGGGAGGCGCGGGCTGCAGAGCTTTGTAAGAATCGGGCAGGAGCGCCCCACGCGCAACCAGAACGATCTAACTTGGGCTAGCAAACCAGACTGTGGGATAGCTACCACGCGAAAAGCTCGAACATAAGACACCGCCAGGACCGAGCACAGAACAAAGGACAGATCGGAAAAAGCCGGCTGCACACCATCCCCCGCCGGGGACAGGCAGCCAGAGCCGTAAGGGCTGGAAAGGGGCAATTGCAGACCCGGAGAGACTTTACTTACCTAACTGCAAGCAGGCTCCTTTGCTAAGACTTCTGGGGGTGCTGGACAGTCACAATCTGCCTCACGGGGTGCGCCAGCGGTCCACCCAGAAAGCTGAGCAGCAGCGGCAGAAAAGGAGACAAGCCGCGGCGATCGCGCTCGCCAAACTCCTGAGCTACTCGGACCTGGGAAGGGCACAAAGCACAGTCCCAGCCGAATCTGTGCCTCTGAGGGCTGCCTGAGCGCTGAACCTGAGCGGCTTGGACCGGGGAAGTGCATGCAGCCTAGGGCTGGCCCTAGACGGTTCCCGGCTGAGCATCGTAGAACCAGAGCGGCTTGTGCGCCGCGAGAAGAGACAGATCAAGCGGGGCTGAGACACTGTGTGCACACGACAGTGCTATTTGTTTGCAGCATCCCCCCTCCCCACAGTGCAACTGAACTAGTGAGCCTAAAAAACCAGCAAACAGAAGAAGTTAAACAGAGGGAACCGCCTTGGAAGTGATCCCACACGGCCCACAACATCAGAGAAGGGCCAGAAATATTTTTACTATTTTTAAAATCATTCCTCTTTTTGTTCTTTTTTTTCTAACTTTTTTTAATTGTTAAGTTTTCTATTTCTCCTCTAATTTTTATTTTTATAACCTACTATTACTATTAAAAAAAAAAGACTTTTTTTTTTTTTTTTTTTTTTTAAGGCAAACACCATATATAGTCTTTGGATGGTTGATGGTGGTTTTTTTTTTTTTTTTAATAATTCTTGTTTTTTTTTTTTTTCTTTTTTTTCCCCTCTCTTCCTTTTTCCTTCTGTTTCTTTTCTTTAATATTGTATTTTTGAAAATCCAACCTCTACTCTAGATTTTTAATCTTCGCTCTTAGGTTTTTGTTGTCAATTTTGTACACTTAAAAACCCAAACTTCACTACCCAAGTTTACCTGAGAGCGAGATTACTGGCTTGACCACTCCTCCTTTGGACTCTCCTTTTTCTCCACCAGGTGGCCTCTGTCTCTTTTCTCCCCCATCTCTTCTCTATCTAACTCTGTGAATCTCTGTGTGTTCCAGACGGTGGAGAACACCTAAGGAACTGGTTACTGGCAGGATTTGTTTCTCTCCTTCTCATTCCTCTCTCTTATCCTCCTGGCCACCTCTGTCTACTTCCTCCCTCTCCTCTTCCCCATATAACTCCGTAAATACCTCTGAGCGGTCCAGACTATGGAGCGCACATAAGGAAGTGACTACTGGCTAGCTTGCTCTCTCCTCTTTTGATCTCACCGCATCTCATTCCAGTTACCTCTAACTACCCCCTCCATCTTCTCTTCTGCTTGTAACTCAGTGAACCTCTCTGAGTGTCTCTCAATGTGGAGAAACTTTTCATCTTTAACCTAGAAGTTTTATCATCGGTGCTGTATTGATGGAGAAGTCTAGAGGCTACTGTAAAAATAAAACTGAAAACCAGAAGCAGGAGGCTTAAATCCAAAGCCTGAAAACATTAGAGAACTCTTGAATTCAGGGAACATTAAGCAATAGGAGCTCATCAAATCCCTTCATACCTACACCGAAACCAAGCTCCACCCAAGGGCCAACAAGTTCCAAAACAAGACATACCACGCAAATTCTCCAGCAACACAGGAACACTCCCCTGAGCTTCAATATACAGGCAGCTCAAAATTATCCCAAAACCTTTGATGTCTCATAACCCATTAATGGTCACTCCATTGCACTCCAGAGAGAAGAATCCCAGCTCCACCCACCAGAACTCCAACACAAGCCTCCCTAACCAGGAAACCTTGACAAGCCACTGATACAACCCCACCCACAGTGAGGAAGCTCCATAATAAAGAGAACTCCACAAATTACCAGAATATAAAAAGGCCACCCCAAATGCAGCAATATAACCAAGATGAAGAGACAGAGGAATACTCAGCAGGTAAAGGAACAGGAGAGTTGCCCACCAAATCAAACAAAAGAGGAAGAAGTAGGGAATCTACCTGAGAAGGAATTCCGAATATTGATAGTGAAAATGATCCAAAATCTTGAAATCAAAATGGAATCACAGATAAATAGCCTAGAGACAAGGATAGAGAAGATGCAAGAAATGTTTAACAAGGACCTCGAAGAAATAAAAAAGAGTCAAAATATAATGAATAACGCAATAAATGAGATCAGAAACACTCTGGAGGAAACAAATAGTAGAATAACGAAGGCAGAAGATAGGATTAGTGAAATAGAAGATAGAATGGTAGAAATAAATGAATCAGAGAGGAAACAAGAAAAACGAATTAAAAGAAACGAGGACAATCTCAGAGACCTCCAGGACAATATGAAACGCTCCAACATTCGAATTATAGGAGTCCCAGAAGAAGACAGAAAGAAAGATCATGAGAAAATCCTTGAGGAGATAATAGTTGAAAACTTCCCTAAAATGGGGAAGGAAATAATCACCCAAGTCCAAGAAACACAGAGAGTTCCAAATAGGATAAACCCAAGGCAAAACACCCCAAGACACATATTAATCAAATTAACAAATATCAAACACAAAGAACAAATTTTAAAAGCAGCGAGGGAAAAACAACAAATAACACACAAGGGGATTCCCATATGGATAACAGCTGATCTTTCAACAGAAACTCTTCAGGCCAGGAGGGAATGGCAAGACATACTTAAAGTGATGAAAGACAATAACCTACAGCCCAGATTACTGTACCCAGCAAGGATCTCATTCAAATATGAAGGAGAAATCAAAAGCTTTACAGACAAGCAAAAGCTGAGAGAATTCAGCACCACCAAACCAGCTCTCCAACAAATTCTAAAGGATATTCTCTAGACAGGAAACACAAAAAGGGTGTATAAACCCGAACCCAAAACAATAAAGAAAATGGTAACAGGACCATACTTATCAATAATTACCTTAAACGTAAATGGGTTGAATGCCCCAACCAAAAGGCAAAGACTGGCCGAATGGATACAAAAACAAGACCCCTCTATATGCTGCTTACAAGAGACCCACCTCAAAACAAGGGACACATACAGACTGAAAGTGAAGGGCTGGAAAAAGATATACCACACAAATAGAGACCAAAAGAAAGCAGGAGTGGCAATACTCATATCCGATAAAATAGACTTTAAAACAAAGGCTGTGAAAAGAGACAGAGAAGGCCACTACATAATGATCAAAGGATCAATCCAAGAAGAAGATATAACAATTATAAATATATATGCACCCAACATAGGAGCACCACAATATGTAAGACAAATGCTAACAAGTATGAAAGGGGAAATCAACAATAACACAATAATAGTAGGAGACTTTAATACCCCACTTACACCTATGGTCAGATAACTAAACAGAAAATTAACAAGGAAACACAAACTTTAAGTGATACATTAGACCAGTTAGACCTAATTGATATCTATAGGACATTTCACCCCAAAACAATTAATTTCACCTTTTTTTCAAGTGCTCATGGCCTTCTCCAGGATAGATCGCATCCTGGGCCATAAATCTAAACCTGATAAATTAAAAAAAATCGAAATCATTCCAACCATCTTTTCTGACCATAATGCATTAAGATTAGATCTCAATTACAGGAGAAAAACTATTTAAAATTCCAACATATGGAGGTTGAACAACACACTTCTGAATAACCAACAAATCACAGAAGAAATCAAAAAAGAAATCAAAATATGCATAGAAACTAATGAAAATGAAAACACAACAACCCAAAACCTGTGGGACACTATAAAAGCAGTGCTAAGAGGAAAGTTCATAGCAACACAGGCATACCTCAAGAAACAAGAAAAAAGTCAAATAAATAACCTAACTCTACAACTAAAGCAACTAGAAAAGGAAGAATTGGAGAACCCCAGAGTTAGTAGAAGGAAAGAAATCTTAAAAATTAGGGCAGAAATAAATGCAAAAGAAACCAAAGAGACCATAGCAAAAATCAACAAAGCCAAAAGCTGGTTCTTTGAAAGGATAAATAAAATTGACAAACCATTAGCCAGACTCATCAAGAAGCAAAGAGAGAAAAAACAAATCAATAAAATTAGAAATGAAAATGGAGAGATCACAACAGACAACACAGAAATACAAAGGATCATAAGAGACTACTATCAGCAGTTGTATGCCAATAAAATGGACAACGTGGAAGAAATGGACAAATTCTTAGAAAAGTACAATTTTCCAAAACTGAACCAGGAAGAAATAGAAAATCTTAACAGACTCATCACAAGCATGGAAATTGAAACTGTAATCAGAAATCTTCCAGCAAACAAAAGCCCAAGTCCAGAAGGCTTCACAGCTGAATTCTACCAAAAATTTTGAGAAGAGCTAACACCTATCCTTCTCAAACTCTTCCAGAAAATTGCAGAGGAAGGTAAACTTCCAAACTCATTCTATGAAGCCACCATCACCCTAATACCAAAACCTGACAAAGATGTCACAAAAAAAGAAAACTACAGGCCAATGTCACTGATGAACATAGATGTAAAAGTCCTCAACAAAATTCTAGCAGTCAGAATCCAACAACACATTGAAAAGATCATACACCATGACCAAGTGGGCTTTATCCCAGGGATGCAAGGATTCTTCAATATCCGCAAATCAATCAATGTAATTCACCACAGTAACAAATTGAAAAATAAAAACCATATGATTATCTCAATAGATGCAGAGAAGGCCTTTGACAAAATTCAACATCTGTTTATGATAAAAACTCTCCAGAAAGCAGGAATAGAAGGAACATACCTCAACATAATAAAAGCTATATATGACAAACCCACAGCAAACATTATCCTCAATGGTGAAAAATTGAAAGCATTTCCCCTAAAATCAGGAACAAGACAAGGGTGCCCACTTTCACCACTACTATTCAACATAGTTCTGGAAGTTTTGGCCAGAGCAATCAGAGCAGAAAAAGAAATAAAAGGAATCCAAATTGGAAAAGAAGTAAAACTTTCACTGTTTGCAGATGACATGATCCTCTACATAGAAAACCCTAAAGACTCCACCAGAAAATTACTAGAGCTAATCAATGAATACAGTAAAGTTGCAGGATATAAAATCAACACACAGAAATCCCTTGCATTCCTATACACGAATAATGAGAAAGTCGAAAAAGAAATTAAGGAAACAATTCCATTCACCATTGCAAGAAAAAGAATAAAATACTAAGGAATATATCTACCTAAGGAAACTAAACACCTATACATAGAAAACTATAAAACACTGATGAAAGAAATCAAAGAGGACACTAATTGATGGAGAAATATATCATGTTCATTGATAGGAAGAATCAATATAGTGAAAATGAGTATACTACCCAAAGCAATTTACAAATTCAATGCAATCCCTATTAAGCTACGAGCCATATTTTTCACAGAACTAGAACAAATAATTTCAAGATTTGTATGGAAATACAAAAAACCTCGAATAGCCAAAGCAATCTTTAGAAAGAAAAATGGAACTGGAGGAATCAACTTGCTTGACTTCAGGCTCTACTACAAAGCCACAGTCATCAAAACAGTATGGTACTGGCACAAAGACAGACATATAGATCAATGGAACAAAATAGAAAGCCCAGAGATAAATCCACACGCATATGGACACCTTATCTTTGACAAAGGAGGCAAGAATATACAATGGAGTAAAGACAATCTCTTTAACAAGTGGTGCTGGGAAAACTGGTTAAATACTTGTAAAAGAATGAAACTAGACCACTTTCTAACACCGCACACAAAAATAAACTCAAAATGGATTAAAGATCTAAATGTAAGAACAGAAACTATAAAACTCCTAGAGGAGAACATAGGCAAAACACTCTCAGACATAAATCACAGCAGGATCCTCTATGATCCACCTCCTAGAATTCTGGAAATAAAATAAAAAATAAGCAAATGGGACCTAATTAAAATTAAAAGCTTCTGCACAACAAAGGAAAATATAAGCAAGGTGAAAAGACAGCCTTCGGAATGGGAGAAAATAATAGCAAATGGAGCAACTGACAAACAACTAATCTCAAAAATATACAAGCAACTTATGCAGCTCAATTCCAGAAAAATAAACGACCCAATCAAAAAATGGGCCAAAGAACTAAATAGACATTTCTCCAAAGAAGACATACGGATGGCTAACAAACACATGAAAAGATGCTCAACATCACTCATTATTAGAGAAATGCAAATCAAAACCACAATGAGGTACCACTTCACACCAGTCAGAATGGCTGCGATCCAAACATCTGCAAACAATAAATGCTGGAGAGGGTGTGGAGAAAAGGGAACCCTCCTACAGTTGGTGGGAATGCAAACTAGTACAGCCACTATGGAGAACAGTGTGGAGATTCCTTAAAAAATTGCAAATAGAACTACCTTATGACCCAGCAATCCCACTGCTGGGCATACACACCGAGGAAACCAGAATTGAAAGAGACACATGTACCCCAATGTTCATTGCAGCACTGTTTATAATAGCCAGGACATGGAAGCAACCTAGATGTCCATCAGCAGATGAATGGATAAGAAAGCTGTGGGACACATACACAATGGAGTATTACTCAGCCGTTAAAAAGAATTCATTTGAATCAGTTCTGATGAGATGGATGAAACTGGAGCTGATTATACAGAGTGAAGTAAGCCAGAAAGAAAAACACCAATACAGTATACTAACACATATATATGGAATTTAGAAAGATGGCAATGACGACCCTGTATGCAAGACAGCAAAAAAGACACAGATGTGTATAGTGGATTTTTGGACTCAGAGGGAGAGGAAGAGGGTGGGATGATTTGGGAGAATGGCATTGTAACATGTATACTATCATGTAAGAATCGAATTGACAGTCTATATCTGACGCAGGATACAGCATGCTTGGGGCTGGTGCATGGGAATGACCCAGAGAGATGTTATGGGGAGGGAGGTGGGAGGGGGGTTCATGTTTGGGAACGCATGTAAGAATTAAAGATTTTAAAATTAAAAATAAATAAAATAAAAAAAATAAAGCAGTGCTAATCAAAACTGGAATGAGATCACCTCACATCTGTCAGTGTGGCCATCATTAAAAAGTCTACAAATAATAAATGATAGAGAGGATGTGCAGAAAAAGGAACCCTCTTTCACTGTTGGTGGAAATGTAAACTGATTCAGCCACTACAGAAGATAGTATGGAGATTCCTTAAATAACTAGGAACAAAACCACCATATGACCCAGCAATCCCATTACTATGCATATACCCTGAGGAAGCCAAGATTGAAAAGGACACATGTACCGCAATGTTCATTGCAGCATTGTTTACAATAGCTAGAACATGGAAACAGCCTGGATGTCTATTGATAGATGTAGGGATAAAGAAACTGTGGTACATATACACAATGGAATATTCCTCAGCCATAAAAAGGAATGCATTTCATTTGAGTCAGCTCTAACGAGATGGATGAATCTCGAGCCTATTATACACAGTGAAGTAATACAGAAAGAGAAAGATAAATACTGTATATTAATGCATATATATGGAATCTAGAAAGATGGTACTAATGAATTTATTTGCAGGGCAACAGTGAAGAAACATAGGGAACAGACTTATGGACATGGGTGGGGGGAGGAGAGGGTGGGATGTATGGAGACAGTAACATGGAAACATGTTACCATATGTAAATTAGATAACCATAATTTTCTGTATGACTCAGGGAACTCAAACAGGGGCTCTGTTATCAACCTAGAGGAGTGGGATGTGGGGGGAGATGGGAGGGAGGTTCAAGCGGCAGGGAACATATATACACTTATGGCTGATTCATGTTGATGTTTGACAGAAAATCCTGTTCATTTCTGTAAAGCAATCATTCTTCAATTAAAAAAATACATTCAGTTCTAAGATAAACATAAAAGAAGCAATGTACATGAGGGCCATACTTAACACTGAAAGTTAAGGATTATCATAATAAAAATGTTACAGTATGAGATAAATGCTATAAAGTTCTATAGTAATCAGTTTACAATACATATAAATCATATTGTGCTGCATATTTAAATATATGGTGCTGTATGTCAATGATCTCATAAAGTGAAGAAGCATTTATTAAAAATAAAAAAAATGCAAAAACATCACTGAAAGAGAACAAATAGCTGTTTTCCTTTAGAGGTCTTTATTAAACCATAAATGTACAACAACTTCTTAATACTACAAGACACTTCAGTTTTTAAAAACAGTTTTTCCAAACTTTGTGAGAAAAATCTTGAAAACAGGTTCACATGTCACTGGACACTGAAAAAAATTAATGTTATCAAAGAAGGGATGCTTCTATCCTCTTGAAAGAAAAAGTTGGGAACTGTCTCAAAAGCAATTTTTTTCATTCTTTCCTCCATAGTAAGGTGATGTTCTTAAGTAAACCAATCCATTCACAAATGACTGTCTGCATCTGTTCTGGTGTCTTCTGCTACATCACTGCCACAGTCATGGCATGACTGAGAAGAGTTTCCTTAAAGTCATTAATTATTTGGATAACCTAAAGCTGCCCTATTACCTCTGGGCTCTTATCCTCTCCTCTTTATACAGTCAGAAAGTGAAAGTGAAGTCGCTCAGTCCTGCCCAACTCTTTGCGACCCCATGGACAGTAGCCTGCACCAAGCTCCTCCGTCCATGGGATTTTCCAGGCAAGAGTACTGGAGTGGGTTGCCATTTATACAGTCAAGTCCACATAAAATAGGAAGCTAAAGATCCTCTTGTCAATCCATATCCAAGTCTTCCACACCATAAACTCCATTTCTTCCTCCATAACCAGGGCTAACTCCCAAACTGCCACTTCCTGGTCATCCTCCACACCTATTATAACCATGACCAAGTCCACTGACCACTTCTCAATCTATCAGATCGTCCTCCAAAGCTACTTCCTCGTTCTGACCCTGGTCCAACATTTCCATCATCACCAGGAGAATCTCCAAAACCAGCTTTGTCTCCCCTTCCACTTCTAGAACTCTGGACTTGTTGCCTTTTAGGTCGAGAAAAGGCCTTTCTTACTTCTGCATGATGGCCGTTGATGGTATGGTTTTTCTGCAACACAATCTTATCCACGGGATCATGGTCATCAAAAGTCACAAATGCAAAGCCTCTTTTTCTTCCAGACTCTCTATCAGTAATTATCTCAATGGCATCGATTTTTCCATATTTCTCAAAGTAATCTCTAAGATGATGTTCCTCAGTATCTTCAATTCCACCAACAAACAGCTTCTTCACAGTTAGGAAAACCCCTTGCTGTCCAGATTCCTCTCTTGGGATAGCGCGTTTGGGGGCAATTGTTTTCCCGTCAATAGAATGAGGTCTGGCCGCCATGGCAGCATCCACTTCCGCCATGGATGAAAAGGTGACAAAACCAAACCCTCTTGATCTTTTGCTTGCAGGGTCCCTTATGATCTCACAGCTTGTAAGCTTTCCCCACTGCTTGTAGTAGTTCCTCAGACTTTCTTCTGTGGTTTCAGAGCTCAAGCCACCAATAAAGAGTTTACGGAATTGTTTTTGTTCCTTCTTCTTCCTCCAAGAATTAACAGTTTGGAAACTTTGCTCGCTCTCGGATTCCATCACTCCAGCCATTTTCCTGGTGAGGAAAGGTGAGGGAGATGAGGGAGATCGCTGGGAAAGCTCAGCAACCTGACTGCTCACAATGCTGAGGTAACAAGAAACTAGAACCTAACTCACCCCAGATCTGAGGGGAGAACAGCCACTGCTCCAGGAACAACACCTCCTAAGAGCACCTTCACAATCACCTGGTGCCACTCTTTGAAATTCTTGAGCACCTTTCAATTTTCCTGCAAAACATCATTTACATGAATGATTTTTCCTGATTCAGGAATCCAAATTAATATTACACTTTCTATTATTGTTTTTCCAATTTTAGATTGTACATATATTACTATCTTTTATTTCATATTGTTTCTCACTAAATTGGATATCCAATGAAGACAAGATTGACCTAGACTTTAATGTTTAACACTGACATATAGCAACATCAATGTTTAGTTCTTAGGAAATGCTCAGATTTTGAGAGAAAACTATCCACACCAAAAAAGAAAAATTTTTTTCTACATTTTCAAATAAATTCACTATAGTTAAGCACTGATAATCTCTTGTGGTGGACTGCAATCATATCTTTTCAAATCATTTTTCTCTGTGTAATCTATTTTAAGACTCATGTTGATGTATGGCAAAACCAATACAATATTGTAAAGCAATTAACCTCCAATTAAAATAAATAAATTTATATTAAAAAATAAAAATGCACACAAAGGAAAAAAAAGACTCCAGCCACAATAATCTCTTTAAGATGTAAAGCTAATCAGTATACCCTTTCTTTTAAATTTCTGTCCACATTGGTATTTTTAAGGGGAGAAAATAAAATTACATTCCTGCTATTCTGCCGTAATTAACACTGCCTCTTAAACACTCAAGATGTTTGAGTCTGGAGGGAAAGTTACTTGATCCTCTCATTTACAGAACACCTAGTATTATGACAAGTTGTGGACTAAAACCCAGGATTCATAATTCCATTTAACAAAGTTACTGCCCCAATTTATTTTAATCCTGATGAGATAAAAGTGTTAATAGACTAAAGAATGTCTACTCTAGTGCAAGGTATGAATAAGGATTCTGACAATCAGTAAGGCCAATGCAGAGATAGGAGATATAGAGCAAGAGCAGAAAGGCCAAAGGGAGGGAGAATTAACTACAATTTCAGATGATGATGAGATTATGGGAAGTCTGACTCCTGATATCTGAGCAAAGGAAAAAAAGGATGAGGGTAGAGTTCCCTGGGGGTCCAGTGTTTAGGACTCATCACTTTTACTGTTGTGGCCTGGATTCAATCCCTGGTTGGGGAACTAAGATACCAAAACATAAAGGGAAGAAAGGAAAACTGAGATAAAAACATTGTGATTAAGGAATTTTAAGAGAGAGAGAACAATTTATGCAACACAGGGATAAACACTACTTTGCTTTCCAGGGACGTTGATTTTAAAAACTAAAATGTTGGGGCTTGCCTGTTGTCCAGGGGTTATGAATACTCTTGCCAATGCAGGGGACACAGGTTTGATCCATAGCCTGGGAAGATTCCTCACACCATGAAGCAACTGAGCCCACACCCTAGAGCCCTTGAGCTACAACAACTGAATCCCATATGCCTTAGAGCCCATGCTCTGCAACAAGAAAAGCACATGGAGTGCAACTGGAGCAAGCCTGAAAGTAATGAAGGCTCAGCACAGTCATAAATAAAAATTGAAATCTAAAATCTGGACTGTTATCCCAAGAAAGGTTCATATACAAAGGTATGTAAACCATGAATCATAATTAAAAATTAAAAAACTAAAATCTGGGCTATTATCCCAAGAAAGTTTCATGTACAAAGGCATATAAAACTATTTCCTAATACTGCTGCTGCTGCTAAGTCGCTTCAGTTGTGTCTGACTCTTTGCCACCCCATAGAAGGCAGCCCAGCAGGCTCCCCAGTCCCTGGGATTCTCCAGGCAAGAACACTAGAGTGGGTTGCCATTGCCTTCTCCAATGCAGGAAAGTGAAAATTGAAAGTGAAGTTGCTCAGTCGTGTCCGACTCTTAGCGACCCCATGGACAGCAGCCTACTAGGCTCCTCCGTCCATGGGATTTTCCAGGCAAGAGTACTGGAGTGGGGTGCCATTGCCTTCTCCACCTTAATACTAACATCAAGGAAATAACTTCAATAAGGTAACTTCTTGTTTTAAGAGTAAAATCTGCTAACTTAAGAAGAGATTTTACCAAAGGAAAAAGGATACAAAAGGACATTCTTGCCATCAATAAAAATGCCACACTTACCAGAACAGTCTGATTTGTGAATACTGGTTCTCCCAATTCCAAGAGCTGTCCTGTGACCCACACCTGAGATGAAGGCAACCAGTAGCTTGCTGGAGATAGTAGTGACTTCTGCCTCTGATTACCCTTTTATAGACTAACAGAGTGGATAATCCGATCGGTAGATAACCCAGACACACCCTATTTTAGATTAATGAGATTGAAGAGATTCTAAAAGAAAAAATATGGGGCTACTGATATTTGCATAATGTCCTAGATGAAAAAAATGCAATATGTTTGTACCTGGGGAGTGTTACTTAGAGTTTATGTCAACATTTTGTTTCCTTTTTCTCCCACTATGGAATACATTCTGCAAAAATAAGAATGGAATTTTCTTAATATAAAACTTTTCAGATAAGTTATGCCTTCATAGGAAAAAATAGAGACTGTTCAATGTTTTTCAATAAAAAAATGTCAAAAAACTTATTGACAACCACTACAACAAAATTAGTGTTTTGGGCATTTACATTTCACCTAATTACTGAAATTTGAAATGATCACAACCGTCTGGCTTTTTCCTTACCCTTTGACCTAAATAGTCTCTTTACTCTTTTCATTTCACTTTTATTATTCCAGGATTCCCTAATCAATTTGTTAATCCTACTCTGTATATTGTCACCCTGCTTATTTAACTTCTATGCAGAGTACATCATGAGAAACCCTGGACTGGAAGAAACAGAAGCTGGAATCAAGATTGCTGGGAGAAATATCAATAACCTCAGATATGCAGATGACACCACCCTTATGACAGAAAGTGAAGGGGAACTAAAAAGCCTCTTGATGAAAGTAAAAGAGGAGAGTGAAAAAGTTGGCTTAAAGCTCAACATTCAGAAAACGAAGATCACGGCATCCGGTCCCATCACCTCGTGGGAAATAGATGGGGAAACAGTGGAAACAGTGTCAGACTTTATTTTTGTGGGCTCCAAAATCACTGCAGATGGTGATTTCAGCCATGAAATTAAAAGACGCTTACTCCTTGGAAGAAAAGTTATGGCCAACCTAGATAGCATATTCAAAAGCAGAGACATTACTTTGCTGACTAAGGTCTAGTCAAGGCTATGATTTTTCCAGTAGTCATGTATGGATGTGAGAGTTGGACTGTGAAGAAGGCTGAGCACTGAAGTATTGATGCTTTTGAACTGTAGTGTTGGAGAAGACGCTTGAGAGTCCCTTGGACTGCAAGAAGATCCAACTAGTCCATTCTGAAGGAGATCAACCCTGGGATTTCTTTGGAAGAAATGATGCTAAAGCTGAAACTCGAGTACTTTGGCCACCTCATGCGAAGAGTTGACTCACTGGAAAAGACTCTGATGCTGGGAGGGATTAGGGGCAGGAGAAGAAGGGGATGACCGAGGATGAGATGGCTGGATGGCATCACTGACTCGATGGACGCGAGTCTGAGTGAACTCCTTGAGTCGGTGATGGACAGGGAGGCCTGGTGTGCTGCAATTCATGGGGTCACAGAGTCGGACATGACTGAGCGAATGAACTGGACTGAACTGAGTCATATACAAATCTTGGTGTTATTACATTTGTGATTAAATTATGAATCTTTCACTTAATAGTCTAATACACTTAAAGTCTAATATTTTCACCGCCTTTGCCAAAGTCTAAAACCTTAGAACACTTTCAATTCCATTACACTTTCCTGAGTGTTTTACTATTTCTGCAATGCATTTTAATTCTATCTATGTTTTAATTTCCATGGGATGTTATCTGTCACTGTTGTTTAGTCAGTAAGTCATGTGACTCTTTACCAGAGATTTAACTAGTTCTTTATAAAACAAAATTAAATTATATTTATTTCCTAATCATTGCTTCCTTTCCTCCTCATTCCATTCTGCATTTCTAATTTTCAATCTGGGATTATTTTCCTTGGACTTAATATCTCACTCTAGTATTTTGTCTACTTCAAAGCTGTTAAAAATGAAATATTTCACTTTCAGTTTTTAAAGACATCTTTACTTGGGGCAACACTGATGCTTGATATAGAATTCTGGTTTGAGATGATAATTATCACACTTTAAATATAGTGTTCTGTTAGTACTTATCTTATTTTGTTTCAATATCACTGTCAAAAATTAAGCTTTTTCTTGCATGTTTGGCTTCTGTATTCTCTACAGATTCATTAGGTTAATTTTGGCTTTTAGACCATAGGATAGCTTTTCATTGTTTCTTCTGCATATACTTGTGTTAGCTAATGTTGAGTTACTGCAAATGTAGGTGGATGCCTTTCACCAATATAAAATGTGCTTTTGTGACTGAAAGTGGGGTCCAGCTGTTTACCACTCAAAAGCCACTGAAGAGGCAAGGTTGGTAGAAAAGAAAATTTGCTTCATTTCAATACCAGAAATGGGGGTGGGGGAGAGAGGACGCCTATCCAGAGGCCAACTTCCAACCTCATACTCAGGGAGTACTAGCTTTTATTGACAGAGGGAGGGCGCTACATGCAGAAACAGCACAGTCAGCTTTGACAGTGATCTTGAAATTGGTCATGCAGTAGTGTGACCAGTGTCATCTTGATTGTTTTAAGTTGTTCAATTCAGTTCAGTTGCTCAGTCTGTCCGACTCTTTGCGACCCCTTGAACTGCAGCATGCCAGGCCTCCCTGTCCATCACCAACTCCTGGAGTTCACCCAAACCCATGTCCATTATGTCGGTGATGCCATCCAACCATCTCATCCTCCGTCGTCTCCTTCTCCTCCTGCCCTCAATGTTTCCCAGCATCAGGGTCTTTTCCAATGAGTCAGCTCTTCGCATCAGGTGGCCAAAGTATTGGAGTTTCAGCTTCAGCATCAGTCCTTCCAATGAATACCCAGGACTGATCTCCTTTAGGATGGACTGGTTGGATCTCCTTGCAACACAAGGGCCTCTCAAGAGTCTTCTCCAACACCACAGTTCAGCCAGCCAGACCATGGTGGCAAAGTGCAATTTGACATAGTAAATACTGTAATTAGTTAGTTCACTGACATTACATTATATTTGATTTTGGAAAAAAAAAAAAGCATCAATTCTTCTGCACTCAGCTTTCTTTATAGTCCAACTCTCATATCCATACATGACCACTGGAAAAACCATAGCCTTGACTAGATGGACTTTTGTTGACAAAGTAATGTCTCTGCTTTTTAATATGCTGTCTAGTTTGGTCATAACTTTCTTTCCAAAGAGTAAGCGTCTTTTAATTTCATGACTGCAATCACCATCTGCAGTGATCTTGGAGCCTCCCAAAATAAAGTCAACCAGTTTCCACTGTTTCCCCATCTATTTGGTTTTAAGTAGAATTAGTCTTTATCCTTGGAAAAAGCAATGGCACCCCACTCAATTACTCTTGCCTGGAAAATCCCATGGATGGAGGAGCCTGGTAGGCTGTAGTCTATGGGGTTGGTAAGAGTCAGACATGACTGAGCGACTTCACTTTCACTTTTCACTTTCATGCACTGGAGAAGGAAATGGCAACCCACTTCAATATTCTTGTCTGGAGAATCCCAGGAATTGGGGAGCCTGGCGGGCTGCCTTCTATGGGGTCGCACAGAGTCAGACACGACTGAAGCGAACTAGCAGTCTTTATTTTCAGGGTTGGTTTGTTCCCATTTCCTTGAGACAAATTCCCAGAATTATGTCCGATTATGTCTTGGCTATAGTTAACTTCTTTCGCATGTTGAAAGTTTCAGTATCGAGCTCAGAGGGTGTGTTCAGAATTTATTTATAGCACTTGAGGAGGAATTAAAAGACTCCCTGGTAGCTCAGTCAGTAAAGAATCTACCTGCAGTGCAATCCCTGGGTCGGGAAGACCCTCTGCAGAAGGAAATGGCACCCCACTCCAGCATTCTTGCCCAGAAAATCCCACGGACAGAGGAGCCTGGTGGGCTGCAGTCCATGGGGTCGCAAGGAGTCAGGCATTACTGAGCGATTAACACTTACTTACTTTCTTGCTTAATGACTAAACTAAATTACTTATTCTTGTTGGACTCTTTCCCTTTATTCCTGCATTTTCTTGTTTCTCTGCTTAAACTTATTTTTGACTAAAATTTTTCCAGAGACAAAAGGCAAGCTGAGGACATGGGGGGAATGGTGAAAGACCATAAGGTCTTGCTCTGTTTCAGTATCAATTCCTCCATACTTTCTCTCTGTTCCCCTTTTAATCATATCTCTCTTCCATTTTAAGTCTGTGTTGTTTATTATTTTTCACTCTCAGTTTCTGTTGAAATATTTGCTCTGCCTTACTCTTTAGTAATCCAGGTAAAAAGTGTAGAATCAATGTCTTCTTAATAACCAAAATTTTTAGTTTCATTTCTAAGATAGACAGAATAAAAAACTTTAATTTTTTAAAAGGAACAGTTTTACAATAAGGCCATATGGTGAAAGAAAAATTTCACCACCTCTCTACTGATTTGAATAAGCTCTATGATAATCCTAGTTTGAGCTCATAGGGTCTAACACTCTCCTGCCCTACACGAGGAGGAGCTAGTAATGTAAGTCTGAGGTCTGCTCAGAGAAGAGGGTTTTTTCCTCTTCCCCCACTTTCCTTTGATTATAAAATTGTGACCCACTTAATCCTTGGGGCAGAGCTCCCTTGCCTGCTTCTTTGCATTACTTATAAGCATTCTATATTAAAAAATCTATTTATTGCCTATCACTTTGCCTCTTGCCATTTCTCTTCCTGAGTTCCTTCTGCACTAAGATATGAAGAATCTGAGCCTCAGTAAGTACAGACACCAGGTGAGTGATTCTAATTAAAAGCCCATGGGTTCGAGTTCCAATATGAGGTACACAGTTTCAGGTGTGTTCTTGAGGGTGTTTCTGGAAAAGACTAGCACTTGATTCCGTAGACCAAGTAAATAAATTCACTTTCGTGAATGTGAGTGGGTGTTTTGCTATTTGGTCAGGGCCCAAATGGAAAAAAGTGAAGGAAGGATTAATCCATTCTCCCTCACTGGTACATCCATATTTTCCTGCCTCTGGACTTCAGAACTCCTGGTTCTCAAGCATTTGGAACTGGAATCAAGTATACTGCTGACTTTTCTGGCTTTCCAGTTTGGAGATGGTAGTTTCTGAGACTTTTTCATCTATCAAGCTACTGAGTCAATTCTTACAATAAATTTTCATATATATATATATATATATATATATATATATATATATACACTCACATATGCATATATATATTCTTACAATAAATTTTCATATATATGTATATATATATACACATACATATATATAGTCCTGTTGAGCTGTTTTATGTTTTAAAACATAAAACAAAACAGATTTATGTTTTAAATGGATCATTGTGACTGGAATCTATACCTGAATTAATGGAGAAAGGATTAGGAATCTTAAACTGTCATTGCTAATCTATTAGAGGAGGTCATTCAAAAGATGACATCTTGCAAAAGTATGGTTAGTGGATGGATTTTCAATATACCAAAAAGTAAAGATTTAAAAATTTACCAATTTGTAAATTGGCCTGGGTTTGGATAGTAATCTTCAGATTTCTCTCCTTGTCTCACACCAGCTTTGTAATGTCCCTAAATCCTTTTCTCAATGTATAATACCTGTACCAGCATTATCAACATCAACTAGGAACCTCTTAGAAATGAAAATTCTCCATTCCCACCTAAGACCTATGTGGGTTGAAGTCCAGAAATCTGAGTTTTAGAAACCTTGTAGCTGATTGTGATGGCACGCTTATCCAGGACAGAAAAATGATAGAATATCCAAATAGGCTGAGACATTCACCATGGATAACAGTGTTTGTCCCTCATTTTACTCAAACTACATATTTTAATTTTAAAAAGAAAGCTCAAGAAATATGCCTCGACTTCACAGAGGAAACAATGAGACTATGAAATAGGTCAAGCAGAAAACTGGCTTCAGCCCTAGCTACTCTGCAAGGCTTGTGTCTGCATTGTATCTGGAACTACATGTTCCAGAAGTCAGTGACAAGAATAATTTCCCAGGCTGACAGTGAGTTCAGGAACAGCCAACAGGAGACCACCTTGGAGGTCAAGAAACTGCAAGGACTACATGTTGCAGCAGTGAAGGAGAACTTGTATGTCCTTTGTATTTTACAAATACCTTAACAACAGTTGCACCAAGTAGTTCTGATAAATCCTTTGGCCAGTGTAAGGGTGAATGGGGATCTGCATACTAGTGCTAAAAAAGCCCAAGAAAGTCCATATCTATCATAGATGAGCCCAGAAACAGACCAGGTTCTCTTGCAACCTCTCTTTAGGAATAAAGAAAAATTCTGGAGATGACAAGAAACAGAAGCAGATTGTGAAGAAAGCAGAGGAGAGACTGCCACTAGCCTTGAGGACAGATGGGATTGCCAGGGAAGAAGAGAGGAAGAATATCCAAGAAAGACCCTAGAAAACACAGCAAGCAAGGCAACATTCATGCTGAAGAAAAGGAAAGCGGTGCAGACCTTGAGAAACTCATCTTATGATGTATCGGACCTTTCATCAGCATCTCCTAACAATGTCCATCATCATATTCATGTTTCATAGTGAAAGGCTGTTGCTGAACCATGAAAGACTCCAGGATTCTTGGCCTCCAGAGGAGAAGAATTCAATCTGGGGCCAGAAATGAGGCTTGATCGCTCGGAGCTTTTGTGTAATAAAGTCTTATTAAAGTATAAAAGAGATAGAGAAAGCTTCTGCCACAGACATCAGAAGGGGGATGGAGAGTGCCCCCCTCACTAGTGTTAGTAAGGGAGTTATATACTTTTTAATTAGCTATTGTAATGAATCAAAAGAATGTCTGGAGGTTGTAAAGATCTTACTAGACCCATTCCCATAATTTACATTTTAAGATAACAGGATTAGCCAGAATGTTTTCAGGAAGGAGAAACTGTCCTCAAGCAGGATACATTGTTGTTATATAATCCTTAGCACAGAGTTTAAACTGAGTTGTTTGTTGTGTAATCATCAGTTCAATGCTTAAAGACAAAAACGTTTTATGTGACTAAGACTAAGGAATGTAGAGGAAAAAAAAAAATTGTCCTTTCCTCCTCCTTGAGAATCCCAGACCCCTCTCTCTTTGGGGACCCCCAAACTTCTTACCAACCTGCCTAGGCATTAACTCTCTCAACAGAAAACTCAATTTACATTTTCCTTGATTGGTTTTCACTTTTATATTAAATCAATAGGAAAACTGAGGCTGAGGTTTTACTTAAGTGAAGTCGCTCAGTCGTGTCCGACTCTTTGTGACCCTGTGAACTGTAGCCTACCAGGCTCTTCCATCCATGGGATTCTCCAGGCGAGAGTACTGGAGTAGGTTGCCATTTCCTTCTCCAGAGGGTCTTCCCAACACCAGGGATCAAACCCGGGTCTCCCGCTTTGGAGGCAGATGCTTTAACCTCTGAGCCACCAGTGATTTGAATTTACATTTCTTTCCTCTAGTACTTACACTCAAAGAAGAGATATCTACTCGTCAGATTTTTTTTTTTCTGTTAATGCGGTATTAAATTTGATTTCATACATTATTATCTTCTTAATAATAATTGGTTTTGCTTGTAAGTTTCAGATAAAATCCATCAATCTTTCCTTTATTTGTCATATCTTTATTCATATATAGGTAATTTTTATATTACTGGGAGCTGACTGTGTCTCAGATCATGAACTCCTTATTGCCAAATTCAGACTTAAATTGGAGAAAGTGGGGAAAACCACTAGATCATTCAGGTATGACCTAAATCAAATTCCTTATGATTATACAGTGGAAGTGAGAAATAGATTTAAGGGACTAAATCTGATAGACAGAGTGCCTGATGAACTATGGACAGAGGTTCATGACATTGTACAGGAGACAGGGATCAAGACCATCCCCATGGAAAAGAAATGCAGAAAAGCAAAACGGCTGTCTGAGGAGGCCTTACAAATAGCTGTGAAAAGAAGAAAAGTGAAAAGCAAAACAGAAAAGGAAAGATATAAGCATCTGAATGCAGAGTTCCAAAGAACAGCAAGGAGAGATAAGAAAGCCTTCCTCAGCGATCAAATCAAAGAAATAGAGGAAAAGAACAGAATGGGAAAGACTAGAGATCTCTTCAAGAAAATTAGAGATACCAAGGGAACATTTCATGCAAAGATGGGCCCGATAAAGGACAGAAATGGTATGGACCTAACAGGAGCAGAAGATATTAAGAAGAGGTGGCAAGAATACACAGAAGAACTGTACAAAAAAGATCTTCACGACCCAGATAATTATGATGGTGTGAACACTCATCTAGAGCCAGACATCCTGGAATGTGAAGTCAAGTGGGCCTTAGAAAGCATCACCACGAACAAAGCTAGACAAGGTGATGGAATTCCAGTTGAGTTGTTTCAAATCCTGAAAGATGATGCTGTGAAAGTGTTGCACTCAATATGCCAACAAATTTGGAAAACTCAGCAGTGGCCACAGGACTGGAAAAGGTCAGTTTTCATTCCAATCCCAAAGAAAGGCAATGCCAAAGATTGCTCAAACTACTTCACAATTGCACTCATCTCACACACTAGTAAAGTAATGCTCAAAATTCTCCAAGCCAGGCTTCAGCAAAACGTGAACCATAAACTTCCTGATGTTCAAGCTGGTTTTGGGAAAGTCAGAGGAACAAGTGATCAAGTAGCCAATATCTGCTGGATCATTGAAAAAGCAAGAGAGTTCCAGGAAAACATCTCTTTCTGCTTTATTGACTATGCCAAAGCCTTTGACTGTGTGGATCACAATAAACTGTGGAAAATTCTGAAAGAGATGGGAATACCAGAGCACCTGACCTGCCTCTTGAGAAACCTATATGCAGGTCAGGAAGCAACAGTTAGAACTGGATATGGAACAACAGACTGGTTCCAAACAGGAAAAGGAGTATGTCAAGACTGTATATTGTCACCTTGCTTATCTAACTTCTATGCAGAGTACATCATGAGAAACATTGGACTGGAAGAAGCACAAGCTGGAATCAAGATTGCCAGGAGAAATATCAATAACCTCAGATATGCAGATGACACCACCCTTATGGCAGAAAGTGAAGAGGAACTTAAAAGCCTCTTGAGCAAAGTGAAAGAGGAGAGTGAAAAAGTTGGCTTTAAGCTCAACATTCAGAAAGTGAAGATCATGGCATCCAGTCCCTCATGGCAAATAGATGGGGAAACAGTGGAAGCAGTGTCAGACTTTATTTTTGGGGTCTCCCAAATCACTGCAGATGGTGACTGCAGCCGTGAAATTAAAAGGCGCTTACTCCTTGGAAGGAAAGTTATGACCAACCTAGGTAGTATATTGAAAAGCAGAGATATTACTTTGCCAACAAGAGTCCATCTAGTCAAGGCTATGGTTTTTCCAGTGGTCATATATGGATGTGAGAGTTGGACTGTGAAGAAAGCTGAGCGCTGATGAATTGATACTTTTGAACTGTGGTATTGGAGAAGACTCTTGAGAGTCCTTTGGACTGCAAATCCCACCAGTCCATTCTAAAGGAGATCTGTGGTACATATACACAATGGAGTATTACTCAGTCATTAAAAATAAGACATTTGAATCAGTTCTAATGAGATGGATGAAACTGGAACCAATCATACAGAGTGAAGTAAGCCAGAAAGAAAAACACCAATACAGTATGCTAACACATATATATGGAATTTAGAAAGATGATAAGGATAACTCTGTATGCGAGACAGCAAAAGAGACACAGATGTATAGAATGGACTTTTGGACTCTGAGGGAGAGGGAGAGGGTAGGATGATTCGGGAGAATGGCATTGAAACATGTATACTATCATGTAAGAAACGAATCGCCAGTCTATGTTCGATAGAGGATGCAGGATGCTTGGGGCTGGTGCACGGGGATGATCCAGAGAGATGATATGGAATGGGAGGTGGGAGGGGAGTTCAGGATTGGGAACTCATGTACACCCGTGGTGGATTCATGTCAATGTATGGCAAAACTAATACAGTATTAAAAAGTAAAATAAAGTAAAAATTAAAAAAAAATAAAGGAAATCAGTCCTGGGTGTTCATTGGAAGGATTGATGCTGAAGCTGAAACTCCAATAGTTTGGCCACCTCATGCAAAGAGTTGACTCATTGGAAAAGACCCTGATGCTGGGAGGGATTGGGGGCCAGAGGAAGAGGGGACGACAGAGGATGAGATGGCTGGATGGCATCACCGACTCAATGGACATGAGTTTGAGTGATCTCAGGGAGTTGGCCATGGACAAGGAGGCCTGGTGTGCTGTGATTCATGGGGTCGCAAAGAGTCGGACACGACTGAGTGACTGAACTGAGCTGAACTGAATATTTGTATAAGAAATTGAGTCCCTTAGTACTTGATAAAATTATCACTTCAAGTAAATGGAAAAACTGATTTAAGAGGATGAGGAAAATACATTACAAGTATTAAAAATTGGCTAAATTTTCATTCAAAAATAAGCCTTTTATTTTTGTTTCATTTTAAATTAGTATATTACATTAATTCAGAATTTTGAAACTCTAAAAGAGTTGCAGTAACCCCTGGGAAAATCATGATTTAACTTAATATTTTATCCAAATATGTATTTTTACACTAACTGACAGTTGAAGAAAAAAAATACAGAAGGTGCAGTAAAAATATTCTAAATAGCATTTAAATATTGTGAAATATTGGCATGGTTATGGCAATAAGGATGTGTTTAATGTCTAAATAGTTAGACCGATACTAAATGTTTTGAGGAAAGTAAGTAATCTGTGATAGAATACCTATCTAAGTCTTGATGACTGAGTGTAGTTTGAGTGAAGTGAATGAAGTTGCTCAGTTGTGTCCAACTCTTTGCAGTCCCTTGGACTGTAGCCTACCAGGCTCCTCCACCCATGAAATTTTCCAGGCAAGAGTGTTGGAGTGGGCTGCCATTTCATTCTCCAGGGATCTTCCTGACCCAGGGATTGAACCTGGGTCTCCTGCATTGCAGGCAGATGCTTTACTGTCTGAGCCACCAGGGAGGCCCCGAGTGTAGTTTATGGACTCACAAAGAGAGCAGAATCACTTGATAAATAGAGGTGAAGTAGTTTTTATGTTTAACAACATTTGAATGAATAACTAGAATATCATTTGTTTTCTGAATGGTTCTTTGATCAAGGCCAAAAATGTGATAGAGATTTAGGAGAAAAGAATCCAAGAAGGCGTATTTCCCTTGGAACCTAATTTATACTTTAAACTTTTCAAAGAATTCTTATCAGGTTTTAGGAGAATAATATAGCACTTTGGGGCAAAGATGCAGCCTAGTAGCCCAGCACTGGAGGCCAAGATGGAAAAGATCTCTATGGATACCATGACCTTGCCCTTGGTGTTGTGGTAGACTGGGATGAAGGTGACCCAGACACTGCAGAACACCAGCATGCTGAAGGTTAACAATGTGGCTTCACTGAAGGTGTCAGGTAGGGTCCTGGCCAGGAAAGCCAAGGGAGAAGGTCCCCAGGGCTAAGGGGTCAGGGTATCCCAGGACCCAGTAGAAGGCAGTGACTGAAGTCTTATTACACATGATGAAGAGCTCCTTAGGCTCAGAAGGAGTGTCCATATCAAGGAAAGGGGGAGAGGTGCCCAGTCAGACTTCACAGACAATCACTCGGATGAGGGAGCACATGGGAATGACATTGTTAGAAGCTCCTGTTACCAGCTGTTTTCTCATGGTTCCTCCTGGTTTCCTGGCCTTGAATACCAGAATCACAGTCAGGGTTTTGGCTGAAACAGCCACCGTAAACATAGCTCCAAATGTAATTTGTCTGAGTGTGCAGGTGGCTTTGTTGGGTTGGGCAATGAAGGGTAAGCAGCAGAGGAAGTGAAGGAGGAGGGAGATGAGCAGGACATAGCTGAGACCCCAGTTATTGGCCTTGACTATGGGGATGTCTCAGTGTTTCACAAAACCCCACAAAACCACAGCTGTAATGACTCAGAATTACAGAGTTATGCAGGCCAGTGACATCCCTAAGGAATCCTTGAAGGCCAAGAAGGTCACAGTTTTAGGGAGGCAGTGATTTCTCTCACTGTTTGGATACTCTTGGTCTGGGCACTGGACACACTGCTTTGCATCTGGGAATAAAGCATTTTTTCATTTGTACCACATTTAAATATGTGATAAACAAAAATATTTCCTGTCATTGTGCATATGTGCATTGTGCATATTGATCACTTCTGATGTCATACTCACATTTAATTAGAAAGTATAGGTGAGGACCTAGAAATTGGAAACTTTGTGCGTTCTTGTGGGAATGAAAAATGGTATAGCTGCTGTGGAAATATATCTGGCAGTTCTTCTAAAAATTAAACATCACTGAGCAATTCCCATGAGGTGTATAGTCCCCAAAATTGAAGGCAGTGACTTGAATAGATAATGTCTTACCAGGATTACTTACAATAGCTGAAAAATGGAAGCAACTCTAACGTCCATTGAAAGATAAATGGGTAAACAAAATGAGATACATACATACAATGTAGTATTATTCTCCCTAAGAAGAGAAATTAATTTATCACACTGAATAGTCAAATCATGGACACAGAAAGCAGAATGGTGTTTACAAAGGTATGTGCTAAGTGCTCAGTTGCTTCAATTGTGTCCAGCTCTGTGAGACTCCACAGACTGTAGGTCTCCAGGCTCCTCTGTCCATGGAATTCTCCAGGCAAGAATACTGGAGTAGAGTGCCATACCCTTTTCCAGGGGATCTTCCTGACCCAGGGATTGAACCCATGTCTCTTACATCTCCTGCATATTGACAGGTGGGCTCTTTACGACTAGCGCCACCTAGGAAGCACTACAAGGGAGGGGGAGTAACTGTTTCTTGGTAACAGAGATGAAGATAGGGGTGATAGTTTTGTGGAGGGACAGTGGAGATGGTCACACAGCAACAGAAATTCATTAATGTCCCCAAATTGTACTCATAAGAGTAATTAAAATAGTAAGTTTTATATGATGGATATTTTTACCAAAATAAAAATGGACAGGTAAAAAAAAAATGAATAAGAACATGAATTAAACTGTTGCCCAATGACTCCTTTTCCAAAGCCTGAGTTTCCTTTTCCTTGTGAAATAGGTAAGAGGTAGAAGGTGATTATGAATTTTTATACTGGTGTGCTCAGAAATGTGTCGCTCTGAGCAAAAAACACAAATAAAACAGCAAATAGGCCTTCCTTCTTGTGGGATTTTTCCTCTTAACATTTATGAGCAAGAATATGACTGATGACAATGGAGGGAAAACTCCTCCTACAAAAGAAAACTAAAATCTGCAACTTGTAGAGTATTAATGAGACTATGGATTTAGCCTTTATTCCTTGAACCTCAGAGTTTTTGACACTCTGTTGTGGGAGAGAATAAATCTATATTGTTTGCTTTAGATTAAGGTAAAATTCACACAATGTATAGTTCACCATTTTAAGTAGTATAATTCAGTGGATTTTAGTACACTCGCATGTTGTTCAAACATCACCACTGTAAAGAGTAGTACCAGTGTAAGTTAAACATCATGAAGTTTTATAATAAAATTCAGCTGTATCTTTTTAACTCTTCATTAAGAATTCCATATGTTGGAAACTTTAGTTTGGATACCAAAATCCTAGCATGCTTCCTTTAAATTTATTTTAAAAGCTGTTAAAAAGACAGACATTTTATTTAATCTGGTTAGTTCATTTTATTTAATCAATTTGATGAAATGTATTTGTCTTTTGTGTATAATGACAAATTTCTAAAATATTCTGAAATGGATTTCTAGATTCACAAAAGCATCATAAAATTAAATGAATTAATTTCTAAACCATATAATTTATGTTGAGTTTATAACCACCATCAGTGTTCTCACATTTTAAATTGTTTGCAGGTTTTGTAGTTATCTCTAAAAATGGTTCATTTTCCAGGGTCAGGGTAGAATACTGTAGAAACTCCATTTCTGTTTTCATCACAATCATTTCAAGGAACATTTGGAGCATAGCATATACACCAGTTTAGATGAAAATGTTGGATTTTCTTACGGTAATTACATCAACATTTTCTGAATTGAGTACAGTCCAAGGAAATGTATAGATTTTATCATGTTTTGGCTTTTGTATGTTTTGTAGACACTCATCTTAATATTTTACTACATTACATCCTAAACTAGTAATAGTTTTCAAGTATATGTTCTGCAATATTGTAAAGTAAAAAAAATAATAATAATAAAATAAAATCCTAAAGGATGATGCAAAAAAAAAAAAAGAAATAATTACAAAGTAAAGACCTCCTTCCTCATGTAGAATTCTCCAAATAGACCTAGTAACAAGCTAGGCTTTAGCAGTACGTGAACCGTGAACTTCCAGATATTCAAGCTGGTTTTAGAAAAGGCAGAGGAACCAGAGATCAAATTGCCAACATCCGCTGGATCATGGAAAAAGCAAGAGAGTTCTAGAAAAACATCTATTTCTGCTTTATTGACTATGCCAAAGCCTTTGACAGTGTGGATCACAATAAACTGTGGAAAATTCTGAAAGACATGGGCATACCAGACCACCTGACCTGCCTCTTGAGAAACCTATAAGCAGGTTAGGAAGCAACAGTTAGAACTGGACATGGAACAACAGACTGGTTCCAAATAGGAAAAGGAGTACGTCAAGGCTGTATATTGTCACCCTGCTTATTTAACTTCTATGCAGAGTACATCAGAAGAAAAGCTGCACTGGAAGAAGCACAAGCTGGAATCAAGATTGCCGGGAGAAATATCAATAACCTCAGATATGCAGATGACACCACCCTTATGGCAGAAAGTGAAGAGGAACTTAAAAGCCTCTTGAGCAAAGTGAAAGTGGAGAGTGAAAAAGTTGGTTTAAAGCTCAACATTCAGAAAACGAAGATCATGGCATCTGGTCCCATCACTTCATGGCAAATAGATGGGGAAACAGTGGAAACAGTGGCAGACTTTATTTTGGGGGGCTCCCAAATCACTGTAGATGGTGATTGCAGCCATGAAATTAAAAGGCGCTTACTCCTTGGAAGGAAAGTTATGATCAACCTAGATAGCATATTGAAAAGCAGAGTTATTACTTTGCCAACAAGGGTCCATCTAGTCAAAGCTATGGTTTTTCCAGTGGTTATGTATGGATGTGAGAGTTGGACTGTGAAGAAAGCTGAGCACTGAAGAATTGATGCTTTTGAACTGTGGTGTTGGAGAAGACTCTTGAGAGCCCCTTGGACTGCAAGGAGATCCAACCAGTCCATCCTAAAAGAGATCAGTCCTGGGTGTTCATTGGAAGAACTGATGCTGAAGCTGAAACTCCAATACTCTGGGCACCTCATGCAAAAAGTTGACTCATTGGAAAAGACCCTGATACTGGGAGGGATTGGGGGCAGAAGGAGAAGGGGAAAACAGAGGATGGGATGGCTGGATGGCATCACCGACTTGATGGACATGAGTTTGAGTGAACTCCGGGAGTTTGTGATGGACAGGGAGGCCTGATGTGCTGTGATTTACGGGGTTGCAAAGAGTTGGACAGGACTGAGCGACTGAACTGAACTGAATTATAGATACATATATGACCAATGTGGAAGGACTGTGCATATATTGTGCCTAATCCTGTGGACTTAAGAGAAACATATGATGTATCTCAATAAAATATAACCATATATCTTCTGCTTTTCTATTCATGACCTGCATCTGAAGGACAGTTATCTTCCAGGATAGAATCATGGGTTCGTCGGCATCTCCTGGAGGTCCCATTTCTGTTTTCACCAGAAGCATTTCATGAAGGGCTTGGGCCACTGCATACACAGCATTACGGGTGAAATAACTGGATTCAGACAAGGTCATCATGTCAGCAGAGAAGGCAATGGCACTCCACTCCAGTACGCTTGCCTGGAAGGTCCCAAGGATGGAGGAGATTGGTAGGCTGCAGTCCATGAGGTCGCGAAGAGTCAGATACCACTGAACGACTTCACTTTCATGCATTGGAGAAGGAAATGGCAACCTACTCCAATGTTCTTGCTTGGAGAAACCCAGGGATGGTGGGGTCTGGTCGGTGGCCATCTATGGGGTCTCACAGAGTCAGACATGACTGAAGCAACTTAGCAGACACATCATCATGTCAGAATTCCCTTGCATAAACACTAAAGAAGAATTGGGTGGGCAGTAGAAGATATTTCCACAATGTGATCCAGCAGGTGAATATGTAATAATTTGAAGCCACACATTCCATTCAGTTCATCCTCTCAGTCATGTCTGAGTCTTTGTGACCCCATGAATTGCAGCACGCCAGGCCTCCCTGTCCATCACAAACTCCTGGAGTTCACTCACACTCATGTCCATTGAGTTGGTAATGCCATCCAGCCATCTCATCCTCTGTTGTCCCCTTCTCCTCATGCCCCCAATCCCTCCCAGCATCAGGGTCTTTTCCAATGAGTCAACTTTTTGCATGGGGTGGCCAAAGTA
The DNA here is from genome assembly GCF_001704415.2 of Capra hircus. NCBI lineage: Eukaryota > Metazoa > Chordata > Mammalia > Artiodactyla > Bovidae > Capra > Capra hircus. The sequence goes on from NC_030814.1 coordinate 68,281,158, forward strand.
CTGGAGTTTCAGCTTTAGAATCAGTCCATCCAAAGAACACCCAGGACTGATCTCCTTCAGAATGGCCTGGTTGGATCTCCTTGCAATCCAAGGGACTCTCAAGAATCTTCTCCAACACCACAGTTCAAAAGCATCAATTCTTCAGCACTCAGCTTTCTTTACAGTCCAACTCTCACATCCATACATGACCACAGGGAAAACCATAGCCTTGACAAGATGGACCTTTGTTGGCAAAGTAATGTCTCTGCTTTTCAATATGCTGTCTAGGTTGGTCATAACTTTCCTTCCAAGGAGTAAGCGCCTTTTAATTTCATGGCTGCAATCACCATCTACAGTGATTTGGGAGCCCCCCAAAATAAAGTCTGCCACTGTTTCCACTGTTTCCCCATCTATTTGCCATGAAGTGATGGGACCAGATGCCATGATCTTCATTTTCTGAATGTTGAGCTTTAAGCCAACTTTTTCACTCTCCACTTTCACTTTGCTCAAGAGGCTTTTAAGTTCCTCTTCACTTTCTGCCATAAGGGTGGTGTCATCTGCATATCTGAGGTTATTGATATTTCTCCCGGCAATCTTGATTCCAGCTTGTGTTTCTTCCAGTGCAGCTTTTCTCCTGATGTACTCTGCATAGAAGTTAAATAAGCAGGGTGACAATATACAGTCTTGACGTACTCCTTTTCCTATTTGGAACCAGTCTGTTGTTCCATATCCAGTTCCAACTGTTGCTTCCTAACCTGAGTATAGATTTCTCAAGAGGCAGGTCAGGTGGTCTGGTATGCCCATGTCTTTCAGAATTTTCCCCAGTTTATTGTGATCCACACTGTCAAAGGCTTTGGCATAGTCAATAAAGCAGAAATAGATGTTTTTCTGGAACTCTCTTGTTTTTTCCATGATCCAGCGGATGTTGGCAATTTGATCTCTGGTTCCTCTGCCTTTTCTAAAACCAGCTTGAACATCTGGAAGTTCATGGTTCGTGTATTGCTGAAGCCTGGCTTGGAGAATTTTGTGGATTACTTTACTAGTGTGTGAGATGAGTGCAGTTGTGAGGTAGTTTGAGCATTCTTTGACATTGCTTTTCTTTGGGATTGGAATGAAAACTGACATTTTCCAGTCCTGTGGCCACTGCTGAGTTTTCCAAATTTGCTGGCATATCGAGTGTAGCACTTTCATAGCCACACATTACTGAAGTAAAAATCTTCTGGCTATTGGGAAGGATTAACTGTCTTGAGCAAGTGTTTAAAACTTGGGATGTCCCTCCTCTTAAGTGAAAAGGAGAAACCTCCATGGAAAGAGTGCAGTATGCAGTTCATCTCAGTCAAAATACTATCTTCCTTTGCTGCCGTAATCCACACTCTGTCCGAGGTTAAATAGAGTCCTGCTCCTCTGCCTATGGAAATGAAGCATCCCAAATCACCATGTAGTCTATACACATTTACAGATGAAATTCTGGGCATCTTCAGTGAATGTACATCAGTTAATTGATACAATTCCTTAATGGTAGGGAGCTTTTCAGTAAAGGCCACACATACACTTTTCTTTACCATCTCTGCTTTCAGGTTCCAGAGTAACCTGCTTCCCTTTCTTATCTTCAGAGAAAAAGCAGTGCCAACCATATCCAGTCAAGATGCAAGAACAGCCTAATCATTCCAAGGATTAGATAGCTGTCCTCCCTGGCCATCTGATAAATGGATGGAAATTAGTCTTTATCACTCAGTGAAGAATCAAAAGGACCATATGTCATCTGAGCAAGAAAAGATGAACATGATTCTTCTAACCCATGTTTAGTGGGTTTGGGGCTGTCCTCCTTGAGGAAAGGGTGAACCAGTCCTCTCGCTATAGAGAGAGTGACCAAATTATTTCCTGAAAAGAAAGAGATCCAGTGGACATTCTATAGTTCTTATTTCATTCTGGGCACACAGAAGACTGTGTTCCCTAGATCCCTCACTCTTGGAAAAGACACGTAGTTTCTTCTGAAAAATGATATAAATATGGTACGAAAAACCAAAAGAGAATGTGTGAGATTCTCATGAGCTTTTTATCTCCTTCAATGGCAGCTGACATTTCAGATGGTGCACTGCCGGGTTCCAGCCCCGGTGGATCCAGGGAATTCGAAGGTGGGGACGGCGTTGGCGTCTTTGGAAAAATACATATTTAATTACAGATATAGAGAGAGATTAGAAACGGATAGTGTAGTAGGAGATAGTGTAGTGGAGAAAAGGAGGCTGAATCCAAATAGGAATTCAGCCAGAGAAACGGGAGCAAGAAAGAAGCGACATGGGGGAATCAGTCTTTCCGGAAACGGATCCATTTTCTTTATTTTTAAGTTTGCTTATATACCTTTTGTTGCAGATAGTTTTGAATACAGAGTCACGGGGGGGTCAGCAGTCCTGACTTTTATCAAAATCAGGTGCTTCACATAAAAAGGTCTTAAGGATTTTATGATCCTTTCTTTCTGATAAACAAAAAACTTATTTTTTCCAAGGGTGTTTTTTCTTAAACCAGGCACCACCCTCCAAATAAAGTTACATTCCTATAGGGTGAGGGTGTAGTGAATTACAATCAAGAAAGGAATTTATTTAACCCAAGGTTAACATGATTAGTCTTAAATGTTAATACTTATTTCTCCTATATGTTAGTTATATTCATTATAAGGGTAGGGAACATGGAGATTTAGCAGCAAACATCAGCCCAACAAATGAAAATCCTTTCAGCAATGTTCCCCTTAAGATCTATTAAGTCTTAAGATAGTGATAAAGTTACATTTTTACATAACAAGGACACAGTGATTTATAACAAAGCACAGTGATCTATTACAAAAGAGAAAATCCATTAACTCAAAAAGTCTAGTATTGCTAACATCAAAAACTACTTTATTTCCTTTTCTATAGTCCAAATATATTGATTAATACATTCCCAGGTGCCTAAGAATATGGAGGCCTGGTGGCAATCATTGACTCCACGAGAAGAAAAAGCCCTATGCTAATTAAGACTCTCAAAATACTCCAAAACTCTTTGTGCTGTTTATGGTTAAGAGGTAGTAAACAATCATGTGGCAGGAGTATGGATAATCCTGTCATACAAGCTAGTCTGTCAGCAGAGAGGTTTGACCTGAGACATCCTTGTCCCACCCAGAGCAGGGAATTAGCAGCAATTATTGACACAACAAATGAAAAACCCTTCACCAATATAATTCCTAACCAACCCACTATACTAATAATTTCTAACTCCCCAAAAGAATTTGCCTTTAGTAAGTCTAAAACATCTTGTGCCTCTCAGATTGGGAGGCTGTAAACAATCACATGTGGCCGGACGAACCTATACAGGCGGGCTAGATAACCTTCAGAGGAGTCCGTAAGCTGAAACACTCTTGTCACGCCCAGGAATCTTTATTGCCTTGGAGCTGCACTTTTACTCCTTCTCCGAGAGAAACGGTTATGGGGGAGAGCCCCCTGTAAAGTCAGAGGCTTAGGTGAGAGCATAGAACAGACTCTGGTTTTGGGGTTAGATGCTCGGGAACAGGGGGTTTCCTGAGGCTTGATCACGCCTTTGTGTATGCCAAGCTTCCTTCCTCATGACCTTTGCCATGGGCGGAGTTCCTCACACTGGCCCCCGGGAGTGCACCAAGAATAATGTAGTATTTCCATCAACTTTGCCCCAGGTGGCTTGTGAAGAAGAGATTACTTCTACCTAGCAACTAATGTTTCATGTAAATGCTGAGAATAAGTAAATCTTGTCTTATTAAATCTTCATGATGGATTAAATGTACTACCACAGCATTACCTACATTATCCTAGAGATTACAATGCCCTACCCTTCCATGCTTTCTTTAAAAATATTCCATGGACAGCATTCTTCTATTCTATGCTGCTGTGCTTAGAAGTAATGTCTCCTGTTTGCTGCTGGTCGGATTGGTCCTTGGAAAGAGATCCTGAGATGGACAGACCTGTGTGGAAAGTTTAATGGAGATGTGCTTGGGGGACAGGAGCAAGGCAGAAATGGGGAAAAGAACTGCTGAGCCACAAGCCAATTACAAGCGAATCTCAGTCAGTCCTCAGGGCTCTGGGCTGACCCTTCAGGGTTGTCCAATACTGAGGCTAGGGAACCAGGCTTCTTATTACTATGTCTCTAAGACCCTGGCTTCTGGCTGTTACTTGAGAGGGTCCTGTCCTAGAGTGAGGGGTTTCCCTATGCTGTGAGTGTTTCCTATGTAAATAGTAAACCATCACACTCAATGTTCCCTGGATGGGTGCCTTGACCCTGTGCATGAACTTGGGCTTTAAAGTACTGACTGATCATTTCCATCACCTCCCATCCCCAGGAATAACTCACCATCTGAAGTCTCTAGAATGTGTTTATAACTCAGTGGAATGCATACACACAACGTCTACATTATTTTTTTATGGGATGTGGGTGAAAGACACCAGGAAAGAGACATTGTCTCTCACCAGAACTCAGACCCACTCACCTGTGGCATTTTGTACAGCTCCAGAAGCATTCAAATCTTGGCTGAAAATACTGATGCAGTTCCTGTAACTATGGCCAAAGATTTCCTCTCTCTCTGGCAGTTGTAGTTAGGGGCAGTCTGTTTCCCTTCAGAGAGCCAAAACAGGGCACCTTCCAGAGTCCTGTTGTCACTTTCAAGGGCACTGTAGAGACCATAACCCAAGGACACGTTGGGAAGGAGATGAGAGTTCTTGCTGATCTCCTCAATGGCAAAGCGAAAAGCCAGGACATATTGATAATTCCTGAGAAACCACCTAAACAGAGGGGACAGTATTAGACAGAATGGTCATGTAATACAGGAATATATCCCAAGCCAAGGGAAGGGAAGGGCTTAAACCCAGGTTTCCCATTCAGAGATTCTTTTGATTTCTTGGTACGAATAAGGTCTCAGGGGTCTGGAGGACACTGGCAAGGCTCTCTCATGGTGAGGAAGCAAATCATGGCCAATCCACCTAGAGAGGTTTCTAGGGCACTGTAAGAAGGGTAAACAACAGATTTTTTGAGTTCTACAGAGGTTAGGTGAATCAACATAGTGAGATATTTGCCTCTAGGTATGTTCTTCAGCTCTTCTCTTGGATGACTTAGGTTAACTTTTATACTGATCTTAAGTATTTATTTTATAAATTTTTTTACATTAAATACTGTTATCAGTTACCCTAGCTTTCTGTATCCTTTTGAAACTAATAAAATGTATTGTATGTTAATAATTAATTGACCTCATGGTTAATTCCATGAAATTATAGTCTGTCTGTGTTTTTGACCATTCCCTTTGTACTTGGCAAGTGGTATTAAAAAAAAAAATCTTAGCTAAATACATTGGTATTTGAAACATATCACTGAAAAAATTTTAATACTGGTCATTTACTATTGTTAGTCATTTATTTGTCATCTCTGAAGTTCTTCCTCATGTAAATATCTTTGTCATATCTATACCACACACTACTGTGATATTTGATTTACCAATTGATGCTCTATCTCTTTAGGCCTATAAAACCTAGACATAAGAATTTATACTATTGAAATAAATGCAGGGTCAGTGCTCACTCTATAGTGAGCTATTATTTATTTATTTAGTTTTTGGTTGGAGGAAACAAAGTTGGTTGAATGATGTATATGTTGGCATTGAAGGAGTTTTGATTTCTTCTGTTTGTTTGTGTTTTTTTTTTAATGCTATTTCCCCTTTCAGTTTTATTGAGATATAATTGACATACAGCACTATGTCAGTAGAAGGTGTGCAGCATAATGATCTGACATACATCAGTCATGAAATGATTATCATGGTAAGTTTAGTGAACATCCATCATCTCATATATATGCAAAATTAAAGAAATAGAATAAATTTTTTCTTGTGTTGAGAACATTTAAAATTTATACTCTTTCCAGTTTTTTAAGGAATCTCCACACTATTCCCCATAGTGGCTATACTAGTTTGCATTCCCACCAACACCTTTTCTCCACACCCTCTCCAGCGTTTATTGCTTGTAGACTTTTGGATCGCAGCCATTCTGACTGGCGTGAAATGGTACCTCATTGTAGTTTTTATTTGCATTTCTCTGATGATGAGTGATGTTGAGCATCTTTTCATGTGTTTGTTAGCCATCCGTATGTCTTCTTTGGAGAAATGTTATTTAGTTATTTGGCCCAGTTTTTGATTGGATCATTTATTTTTCTGGAATTGAGCTGCAGGAGATGACCCAGAGGGATGGTATGGGGAGAGAGGTGGGAGGGGGGGTTCAGGATTGAGAAAACGTGTACACCCGTGGTGGACTCATGTTGATATATGGCAAAACCAATACAATATTGTAAAGTAAAAAAAAAAAAATTATATTCTTAAGGAGTTTCATATATAACATACAACAGTATTAATTATATTTACATGCTGTATAATGTATCCCCAGTACTTATTTATACTATAACTCTAAGTTTACAACTTTCAGCTGTTTTCATCTGATTTCCCCTTCCTACCTCTGGTAACTACTATTCTGATTTATCTATAACCTTGTTTTTGTTTGTTTGTTTGTTTTTAAAGTGTAACTAGCCTACAACATTATGGTAAGTTCCTGTTACGGGACATGATTTGGTATTTCTGTAAATTTCAAAATGATCTTTATAATAAGTCTAGTTAAAATATGCCACTATATAAAAATATTACATTATTATTGACTATTTTCCCCACACTAAGCACTCCACTTATTTTGCAACTGGAAGTTTATATCTCTTAATCTCCCTAACCTATTTTTTTCTTCCTCTAGCTCCTCACTGGCAATAATCTGTTTGTTCTCTGTATCTGTGACTCTGCTTCTGTTTATTGTATTTATTTGCTTGTATTTACACCTATAAGCAAAATAATGAAGTATTTGTCTTTCTATATCTGACTTATTTCACTTAGCATAATATACTTTAAGTTCATCCATGTTGTCACAAATGACAAGATTTTATTCATTTTTATGGTTGAATAATATCTCTAAATCTGAGATATATCTCACATCTTCTTTACCTGTTTCTCTGTTGGTTACCACTGTTTGGATTGTTTCCATATCTTGGCCATTCTAAATGCTTCATACTGCTTCAATGAACACAGAGAATGCATATATCTTCTTGAATTAGTGTTCTGGTTTTCTTAGAATCCCAGGGGTGGAATTGGTGATCATATGGTAGTTCTGCTTTTAATTTTTTGAGAAATTTCCTTACTGTTTTTCATAATGACTATACCAAATTTATACTCCCATCAACAGTGGATGAGTTTACTTTTTTCCACAACTTCCTCAACATTTGTTATTTATTGGTTTTTGATAAAAGCCATTCTGACAGGTGTGAAGTGCTATCTCACTGACACTTTGATTTGCATTTCCTGAAGATCAGTGATGTTGAGAATCTTTCTGTATGCCTATTGGCCATCTGCATATCTTCTTTGAAAAAATAATGTCTCTTCAGTGCCTCTGCCCATTTTTGTTTGTTTAATGCTGAGTTGTATGAGTTCTTTGTATATTTTGCACATCATTCCTGATCAGATCTGTCATTTGCAAATGTCTTCAGTCATTCATTAGGGCTTCCCTGCCAGCTCAGATGGTAAAAAATCTTCCTGCAATTCAAGAGACCCAGGTCCCATCCCTGGGTCAGGAAGATCACTTGGAGATAGAAATGACTACCCACTCCAGTATTCTTGCCTGGAGAATTCCATGGACAGAGGAGCCTGGTGGGTTACAGCCCATGGAGTCGCAAAGAGTCAGACAGTACTGAGCAACTAACACTTTCACTTTTCAGTCATTCACTAACTGAAAATGAAAGTCGCTTAGTTGTGTCCGTCTCTTTGTGACCCTGTGGACTATGCAGTCTGTGGAATTCTCCAGGCCAGAATGCTGGAGTGGGTAGCCTTTCCCTTCTCCAGGGGATCTTCCCAACCCAGGGATCGAACCCAGGTCTCCTGTATTGCAGGCGGATTCTTTACCAACTGAGCCACAAGGGAAGCCGGGTGGCCTCTTATTTTGCTGATAGTTTTCTTCAGTATGCAAAAGCCTTCTTGTTTGCTGTAGTCCTACTTGCTCATTTTTGCTTTTGTTTCCCTTGCCTGAGACACTAAAAAAAAAAAAAAAAATGTGTTACTAAGACAGATGCCTATGTTTTCTTCTAGAAATTGTATTTCAGGTCTTACATTTACATCTTTAATCTACTTGGAATTTATTTTTTATGTGGCATGAGAAAGTAGATCAATTTGATTCTTTTGCATGTAGCTGTCCAGTTTTCCCAATAGAATTTAATAAAGAGTCTATCCTTTCTGCATTGTGTATTTTTGCATTCTTCTTTGTAAAAGAAATGCTCTATATGATATTTTTATTTAGAATCTTCACAAAAATTATGCCTATGATGTGTACATAGTTATTCTGTAAAGATGCATTAATTCTGTATTAAAAAAAAACTTTCTAAATGTCTTTCATCAACTGAAAGAAAATAATCAAATATCACAGACCTTGACAAAATAAGTAACTCCTTTTTAAAATCTTGACTCAATATTATTTTTAATTTTTTGAAATGTATATTTCTTGATCTGGAGTTTATTGCTATTCCTTTCAATGTTGATTTTTCTTATGTTTTATTATTTTTATTTATTTAATTAAAAATCAATTTTTAATTAAAAATTTTATTGGAGATTAATAGAAGTTCTGATTATTTTTTATTAAACATTAAAAATATAAGCCCAGATACATAAGTTTAATTATATATGTGCTGTCCATTGGAATTGTATTGTGCATATTTAGGTCAATTGGATGGTATAAATTTTTTTCCCAGAGGAAGCATTCTCAGGACCATAAACCTCCATTGAATCTCTCTAACTTTAATTAGTGGGTTGAGATCACAGTCCCAGTGGTATTGCCAGTATAAACAAGCCATACCCTAAATTTAGGCACTTTATCCCTAAGGGGAGAATCTGTTCTCTTTCATTTCCTATCAGACTTATTTTAGATTCAAAGTAGAACTTCTTGTTACTCTGTGGTTTTAGTCTCCTGACTCCCAAACAGGCAACGATTCAGAGAAAGCAGATCAAGGATCCAAACTCTTGCATCTGCTATCTTTTCTTTCTTAGTTGGTACTTTTTCATTACTTTCTCTATCAAATTCTTTTTTTTTCTGTCTTCATTATGCAAGATTTATAATTAGATTCACACAAAAATTCTAACTGAAGGGACCATCCCATCCAAGAAGAGGCTGGGATCATCCACAGTATCAGGTATTGTGAAATATTCCATATGAATTAAAATTCTTTAAAGGGAAAAATCATAGGATATTGTGCATATCATTTTAAAATTGGTGTTAGAAAGAAAATGTTGGGCTGAGATCCAGAAGTAAACTTGCTGATTGATTGCAGCTAGGAATTGCAGTAAAATTTAAAGATGTTTGTAAACTTGACCTATCTCCAATGCAAGTCAGTTATGTTCATGGCCATATAGACTATGAAGCATTGAGTATAATTTTTCTTTTCCAAAAATCATCCAAATGGTGTTTCAAGGCAGAACTAGATGGCCAGAATGAGTCTTTTATTTTGAAAAGTATAATTGGGTAAAAATAGCAGAAATTGGTATGATGGTGGTGGTGGTTTAGTCACCAAATTATGTCTGATTCTTGCAACCCCATGGACTGTAGCCTGCCAGGCTCCTCTGTCCATGGGATTCTCCAGGCAAGAATACTGGAGTGGGTTGCCATTTCCTACTCCAGAAATTAGTGTGATTTAAAGCCAATTGATTGATTTTCCTGGATACGAATATTCTTTAAAAGCCAGAGAAGGAAACACAATACCAGAACCACTTTTTTTTTGTGTTCAATCTCAATATACAAGCAAAAAGTACTTGACAGTATATAGGTGGTTATTTGCTGCAGCAGGTTTTAAAGTATAAAGATATTGTTACCATATCTGTTTCCATATCTAAATTTTAACATCACAGAGTCTCCAGGCCTGAACTCAGTGCCTAGCACATTATAAATTTTTGGGAATTGTAGATCATGTGAAAATTAAGTGTTATGATGGCATGAGATGCTAAGGGATGGCAGAGAAAACTACTTGGGGAAACAAAATTTGGTTATTCTTCTGAGTTTGCTTGTTATGTTCACCTCTTCAGATGACAGGCTTAATGTGTAAAGTTAACAAAATGAAGTCTTCAGTGTACCTGGGGACCTTAAGATTCATGAGTAAAGACCTATGGCATCCAAGAATTCTTCCGTCCACCCTTGTATTTGATAACCACTTGTCTAGGCTTTGCATTGAGCTTTAGGTAGAGCACCAAGTTTAAGGAACAAGCAGTTCTTGAATGGTGGGAAGAGATGGTGGCTTGAAATGCTTGGAAATAGACTATTGCTATTTTAAGTGTAGTTACTAAAATTTGTCCTGAGGAAATGACGTGGGTTTTATATCATACAAAATATAAAAAAGGTATAAGTCAGAATGATTATTTTTAGGAATTCTCTTCAAATCAAAGTTGACTGTATACTTATCTTAAATACAAACGGAAAGAAATGCAGCCATGAAGTAAAGCAACACTTGCCTCACCTGGGCAAAGACACAGACAGAAGACAGGACTGACAGAAAGACAAATATTCATGCGTTCAAATGACATTCTGTAGGAATATAGAAGGTATACTATGTAGCAAGCTATATTTTAGTGTTTATGATTTCATAAAACTAGGACTGGCAAAGATACATTTATAATTTGAGTCTTCAATTTTTTTCTTAAAACTAGGAAACATTGTGTGTATGTCTATTTGTGTGGGTGTGTACATCTATTGTGTGTGCCTGTGTGTAAGAGAGAGAGAGAGAGAGTGAGAGAGAGAGAGAGAAAGGGAGACGGAGAAATTAGGCCCATTTGGTCTGAATGATATAGCTCAGTTCCAACATTTGCTTATTGATTTTCTCTCTGGACGATCCTTCCTTTATTGAAAATGGGGTATTGATCTCATAGTATTATTGTGTTGGTGTATATTATTTTCTTTAAATCTGTTAATATTTGCTTAATATATTTAGCTGCTCCAGTGTTGGATAATATATATTTACAATATGATGGTCAATTTATCCTCTTGATTAGCTGTCTCTCTTTATCATACAATGCCTTTTTGGTCTCTTATGAGTTATCGCAATGTGTTTATTTTACCTGATATAAGTAAAGCCACCCCTGCTGTCTTTTGCTTATCATTTGCATGGAATATCTTTTTCCATCCCTTCACTTTCAGCTAATACTTATCTTTAAAGCTAAATGTGTCTCTTTAGGTTCCCACAGTTTAATGTGAAAGGATTTTTAATTCTCTTTCATTTCTAAAGGACAGTTTGTCAGGTATTCTTGGTTGGTATTTGTTCTCTGTCAGTACGTTGAATATATCATCCGATTCTCTCCTGGCCTGCAAGGTCCCTGCTGAGAAATCTACAAAAAGGCTTATGGGGGATTCCCTTCTATGTGATGATTCTTTTTCTTGTGGCTCTCAAAATTTTATCTTTCATTGTAATTTCAAATTTTGATTATATTATGTTTCAGAGACGTCCACTTCAGATTGAGTCTGGGAATTTTTGGTATTTTTGTACCTGGATGTCTGTATGCCTCTTCAAAACTGAAAGTTTTCAGTCATTATTTCTTTCAATAGACTGTTATCGTTCTGAGACTCCTAAGGTGTTTATATTGTATACCTACGTAAGGTCTCATAAGTCTTGTAAGATCTTTGTCACATTTTTTTTCTTTCTTTCTTTTTTCTTTTTGCTCTTCTGAATGAGTAATTTCAAATGGATTGTTCAAGTTCACAGAAGAATTCTTCCTCTTGATCAAGTCTGCTGTTACTCAATGTTTTAGACAAGCATTGTATTCTTCAGCTGTAAGATTTCTTTTTGTTTTTGTTTATAGTTTCTTTTCCTTTGTTGAAGATATCTCATTTTGTTCATGTATTACTTTTTCTTTTTAATTTTTGTATAGTTGTATATTTTTCTTATAATTCACTAAACATTTAAAATAATTATTCTGAATTCTCTGTCAGTCATTTCATAGATCTCCCTTTCTCTGTGTTTGGTCATTAGAGTTTTATTGGTTTTCACTGGCAGTGCCATCATTCCTGTTGTCTTCATGATGCTTGTAACTGTATGTTGGTGTCTGTATATTTGAGCATCTCTTCCACTCTTTACAAGCTCATTTTGGCAAAGACCAAAAGACCTTTACCAATCATCCCAACCTGGTGTTCCAGCTAAGCTAGCTTGTAATATACATGGGGAAGTGGGGCATTCTGCTAAAGTCTCTGAGGAAGTGGGGTGAATGCCTGGACTTTGAGGTCAGCTAGGACCTCTGCCTGAGTTTTAGTTGAGAAGACCTAATGGCTGGCCTCTGTGATCTGATGGTTCCACTGACTGAGCTCCTTTATCAAGTAGGGCCTCTGGCTGGGCTTTCTGGGATGGTAACACCACTTACTGTTCTCTATAGTTTAGTGGGTTCTCTGGCTGGGCCCTGCGATAGGGAATAACAGCTGACTGGACTTTGTATTCAAGCAAGGCCACTTACTAGGCAACATGATCAGGCATGAATGCATGCTGTGATTCCTGGCCAGGCAATGTCACAGGCTAGATTCTGCAAATAAATGAGACTGCAGGCTGAGCTCTTTGAATATGCAATACTGCTGGCTGAATTATGTGATCATGCAGAGTTACCACTGCAATCACCTCTTGTCAGATGGTGCCACAGGCTATACTCCAAGTCCGGGTGATGATACTGATTGGGCTCTATTTTCAGAAGGGCTGTACTCTGGGTTTGAACAGAGGTACAGACTGGACTCTGTGACCAGATAGGTCCAGTGGCTGTGCTTCGTCGTGTGGGGTCACTGGAGTCCCGGGTAGGATGATACCTCTGACTATACCACACATTTGGATGGGGCTGCAGGTTAAGATATGCATTTAAATAGGGTTTCAGCTCTGAAGAAAGCTGCTCTGCAGTTAGGTGGGGTTGTAGGCTTGTCTCCATGAATGGACTGAACTACCTTTTAGGAACCTTAGCCAAGCAGAACTGCTGACTGTGCATACTAGTCATATGGGGCTGCAGTTTGTCTCCACAAATGGATGAAGCTGCTGGTTTGGCTTTCTGGTAAGGGAGAATTTTCAGCCAGAAAGAGGTTGCTGTTGTTCAGTCACTCAGTGGTGTCCAACTCTTTGCAGCCCCATGGACTGCAGCACACCAGGCTTCCCTGTCCTTCACTATCTAAATTTTCTCAAACTTATGTCTATTGAGTCAATGATGCTATCCAACCATCTCATCCTCTGTCACATTCTTCTCCTCCTATCTTCAGTCTTTCTCAGCATCAGGATCTTTTCCAGTGAGTCAGCATTTCACATCAGGTGGCCAAAGTATTGGAGCTTCAGCTTCAGCATCAGTCCTTCCAATGAATATTCAGGGTTTACTTCCTTTAGGATGGACTGGTTTGATCTCCTTGCAGTCCCAGGGACTCTCAAGAGTCTTTCCCAGCATCACAGTTTGAAAGTATCAATTCTTCAGCACTCAGCCTTCTTTATGGTCCAACTCTCACATCCATACATGACTATTGGAAAAACTGTAGCTTTGACTAGATGGATCTTTATTGGCAAAGTAATGTCTCTGCTTTTTAATTACATAGTCTAGGTTTATCATAGCTTTTCTTCCAAGGAGCAAGTGTCTTTTAATTTCATGGCTAAAGTCACCATCCACAGTGATTTTGGAGCCCAAGAAAATAAAGCTTTTCACTGTTTCCATTGTTTCCCCATCTATTTACCATAAAGTGATGGGACTCGATGCCATGATCTTTGTTTTTTGACTATTGAGTTTAAACCAGCTTTTTCACTCTCTTCTTTTACTTTCATCAGGAAGCTCTTTAGTTCCTCCTTGCTTTCTGCAAAGTTAGAGTTGTATCATCTGCATATCTGAGGTTATTGATATTTTTCCCACCAGTCTTAACTCCAGCTTGTGCTCCATCTAGCCTGGCATTTCGCATGATGTCCTCTGCATACAAGTTGAATAAGCAGGGTGACAATATACAGACTTGACATACTCCTTTCCCAATTTTGAACCAGTCTGTTTTTCCATGCCTGGTTCTAATTGTTGCTTCATGACCTGCATACAGGTTTCTCAGGAGACAGGAAAAGTGGTCTGGAATTTCCATCTCTTTAAGAATTCTCCACAGTTTGCTGGATCCACACAGTCAAAGTCTTTAGCATAGTTAAGAAGCAGAAGTAGACTTTTTTTCTGGAATTCCTTAACTTTTTCTATGATCCAACAGATGTTGGCAATTTGATCTCTGGTTCCTCTGCCTTTTAAAAATCCAGCTTGTACATTTGGAAGTTCTTTGTTCATGTGCTGTTGAAGCCTAGCTTGAAAGATTTTGAGCATTACCTTGCTAGCATATGAAATGAGCATAATTGTGGTTTGAAAAATTTAGTTTGAAAATGTAGTTTGAACACTCTTTGGCAATGCCCTTCTTTGGGATTGGAATGAAAAACTGATCTTTTCTAGCCCTGTGGCCACTGTTTTTTCAAATTTACTTCCCTGGTGGCTCAGACAGTAAAGCGTCTGTCTACAATGCAGGAGACCTGGGTTCAGTTCCTGGGTTGGGAAGATCCCCTGGAGAAGGAAATGGTAATCCACTCCAGTACTATTGCCTGGAAAATCCCATGGACAGAGGAGCCTGGTAGGCTACAGTCCATGGGGTCACAAAGAGTCAGACACGACTTCCCTTTTACTTTCACTTACATTACATATCTTGCATCACTATCAGATTGATTCCATGGGGTTACAGCCATTGAGAATCCTTTCCTGGTTTCTGTTCCTTTGTTGTGTGAACACCTACATTCTTCTCTAAACTGCACTTCTTATCACTTTCTCATCCTTTGCCATGACTGGGATAATAATTCCCTTAGTTTAGATAATGCTATTTTGATAGCTCTACCAGTCTCTTGCCAGAGTTTCCTCTACACATTTTCCCTGATTGCTCCCTGCCTCCTTGTCCATTAGACGTGTGAACAACTGTTCACAAAATAGTAAGAACTTCATTTAAAGGGAAATTATTTTT